>NC_057724.1:39538516-39583113 GCF_004010195.1 Chiloscyllium plagiosum
GTTCCCCATGGGAGACTGATTAGCAAGGTTAGATCTCATGGAATACAGGGAGAACTAGCCATTTAGATATAGAACTGGCTCAAAGGTAGAAGACAGAGTGGTGGTGGAGGGTTGTTTTTCAGACTGGAGGCCTGTGACCAGTGAAGTGCCACAAGGATCTACTTTTTGTCATTTACATAAATGATTTGGATGCTAGCATAAGAGGTACAGTTAATAAGTTTGCAGATGACACCAAAATTGGGGGTGTAGTGGACAGCGAAGAGGGTTACCTCAGATTACAACAGGATCTGGACCAGATGAGCCAATGGGCTGAGAAGTGGCAGATGGAGTTTAATTTCGATAAATGTGAGGTGCTGCATTTTGGGAAAGCAAATCTTAGCAGGACTTATACACTTAATGTTAAGGTCCTAGGGAGTGCTGCTGAACAAAGAGACCTTGGAGTGCAGGTTCATAGCTCCTTGAAAGTGGAGTCACAGGTGGATAGGATAGTGAAGAAGGTGTTTGGCATGCTTTCCTATTGGTCAGAGTATTGAGTACAGGAGTTGGGAGGTCATGTTGCGGCTGTACAGCACATTGGTTAGGCCACTGTTGGAATATTGCGAGCACTTCTGGTCTCCTTCCTATCGGAAAGATGTTGTGAAACTTGAAAAGGTTCAGAAAAGATTTACAAGGATGTTGCCAGGGTTGGAGGATTTGAGCCACAGGGAGAGGCTGAACAGGCTGGGGCTGTTTTCCCTGGAGTGTCGGAGGCTGAGGGGTGACCTTACAGAGGTTTACAAAATTATGAGGGACATGGATAGGATAAATAGACAAAGTCTTTTCCCTGTGATCGGGAGTCCAGAACTGGAGAGCATAGGTTTAGGGTGACAGGGGAAAGATATAAAAGAGACCTACGGGGCAACATTTTCACGCAGAGGTTGGTACGTGTATGGAATGAGCTGCCAGAGGAAGTGGTGGAGGCTCGTACAATTGCAACATTTAAGAGGCATTTGGATGGGTAAATGAATATGAAGGGTTTGGAGGGATATGGGCCAGGTGCTGGCAGGTGGGACGAGATTGGGTTGGGATATCTCGTCGGCATGGACGGGTTGGACTGAAGGGTCTGTTTCCAAGCTGTACATCTCTATGGCTCTAGATAGGATTCCAGCAGAGACTTTTGAACTTGGTGGAGAAGATCTTAACTGTCATCTCCATGAATTGATCATGCAAATCTAGGACAAAAAACAAATTCCTGCTGATCTCAAGGATGCTACCATTGTCACCTTGAAGAAAAGATGAAAAGTGAATTAGTGAGAAGTCTTCCTACTCTCCATTTCCAAGAAGATCGTTGTCTGGATCCTCTTTTCCCAAACCTTGAGCATATATTTCCTGAGAGCCAGTATTGCTTTTGACCAAACCATGGAATTAAGGGAGTGACTCTCACTGTTCAGCATCTCCAAGAGGGATGCCAGGAAGATCATCACTGGGCATGGCCTTCACTGCTCTGACCAAGTATTTTCACTCAGTCAATCCCGGAGGTGCTATGGAAAATCCTATCAAAGGCTGCTTTCCAATGACGTTCATCACCATTCTCATTGTCCTCTATGATGAGATGTTGGTGATTTTCCTCACTGATGGTGAATATACAGAATCCTTTGAGGTCATGCAAGAATGTGTCATTGACCCCATCCTTTTCTCCATCTTCATCTCTACAATTTTTCATCTTATCAACAGCAAGCTTCCTAGTGGTGTGGACATTGTTTACAAGATGGAAGAAATATTTTTTAGCAGTTGAAGTTCAAGAAGAAAAACAACGCCAATCTCGCGGTGGATCATTAGGACATGGATGATAATGTTATCTCTGCACTGTAGGAAGAGAATCTTTGTTTAATGCCTTCATGGAAGCATTCTGACAACTGGGTCTTGTCGTCAACCTCATGAATACGCCAATCCTTTACTAATTTGTCGCAGATCAAATTCCAATCCTTAACTCCATTAAGATCAGTGAAGCAAGGCTCCCAAATGTGGAACATTTCTGTTACCTGAAACTCTACCTTTCATCTGAGGCTGACATTGACGTGGTGATTGAACATTGCTCCAATCAGTGAACACCAGCTTCGGATGCCTGAGGATGAAAGTCTTCAATGATCATGTCATCTGTGCTCATACTATCCGATTATGAGCATAGCGTTTTGGAATGTAAGTCTTTGTCCTTAGAGTACATGAAAGCTGACCTTCAAATGGAGCTTAGCAAGAGGAAGACAGTCATCTGGACATCATGAGTAGCTGCTAATTGTTATTTATTGAGATTAATAAAATAGGTAATTGACACAAGATAAATTGCCAACCTCCCAGGCATAGATTGGGAGAGAGGGAAGGCGAGACAGTCCAGAGAAGTGAGCCACCCTTTTATTAGGAGTAGACCAGGAATTCCCCTGCATCATACCCGGGGGAGAACAAATAATTTTACTTCGAAAGACTGCATGGTATCAGGAATGAGCATTTTACCATCCCAAAGTTATCGCCCCTACTCCTCTGTTTTTTAGGACAGCTTCAGGATTAATGTCACAGTCTGGTACTTCCTTTGTCTACTTAACTAAGGTATGATTTCCAACCGCTGCTTCTTGAACTCCGTAAGCTATCAGAAAATTAGGTAACTGTGACCTTGAACCCATTCTCCTCTCAAAAATCAACACTGCTTAGAGCATCAGGAAAGCAAACAACAAAGAAGGTCAAAGTTTCCTTAATCCTTGCCACTGTTCTCAGTTTCTGACAAGTTGGATTTCTGGAAACAGTAGTGTATTTATCCATCAGAGTAAGCCAGTTCTCAGTTTCTGGACCTTAAACTGGAGTTAAACTGTATTTGAGCTCCTGTGGAAAATTTGAGCACACCAAACTGAAAGGGACTTCCCTGTATATTGCTGGACTCTTAGTTCGCATGAACTTATGCCAACATCTTTGTTTTTATGAAATCCCTTTCCTTTACCTCTTTCTTTCCCTTTGTTTTCCTCGCCTTTCTCTTCCTCTTACTCTCCCTTTCCTTTCTGTTCTTTTCCTTTCCCTTTCCTCCCAATGTACTGCAAACTATTCTCCTCTCTCATCCCACATTTTGTAACTTAACTTTGTTTTGGCCCTGAATAATTTGCTAAGAGTCATTCTTAATTTGACCTTCACAAGCAACATTATGGAAAGTTAAAAATCACACAACACCAGGTTATGGTCCAACAGATTTAATTGGAAGCACACTAGCTTCCAATTAGGTGGTTGTGGAGGACACAATTGTAAGGCACAGAATTTTTAAGTTTTTAACTTTGTACACTCCAGTCCAACACAGGCATCTCCAAATCATGAACATTATGGAAGAACACTACCGATTATGTTTAAAAGCGTGAAAGAAGGTAATGAAAAAGGATAGCACCTTGAGCAGCCAGAGGAATTGTACTTGTACTTAAGTTGACTTTTTTTTTGCTGACAGAAGATCATGCTTTCCATTGTCCTATTTAAGCAGACAGACTATCGGTGAGGAATTGCGAGCACTTTGTTGTCAACAATGTTTGATATTACATGCAAGTGGTCCATGTGTTCATTGAGGTGGACATCAGCACAGCAGCTTGATGTGGTTATAGTCCTCAGTAGAAAAGAAGTCCACCAGTATTTCTTTGGATTTAAAATACATTTTACACATTTTTGTGCTGCTCCAAAATAATTCACTGAGTTCATGAGACTTCTGAATCTCCTGCGCCATTTTCAACACTGTGCTTTATGAACCTGTGGGAGCTAAAAGACTTGAATTGGAGATAAATATTCAGAAGATTTCAAAGTCATCATTCTTGATCACGCTCCAGTCCCATATTTTACTACATCAACATACATGATTGTTGAGGGACATTTGACTTGCTCATATCTAATGTCATCACCAGATGTTTAGGCGACCCTATCACTCAATCCCCAAAGACTTTGCACTCCCTCTGCAACAGTCAGAATTGCCAATTGTATTTGACCTTCCTGACTCCTACTGAGCACCATTTAAGTAATGAAGCCTGAATAATGGTGCATGCTGTTATCACACTTACCAATGTGATTTTAATTGGTATGTCCAGAACTGCGTGCTTCCCAGGACTGGTACCTGCTGTCCGTAATGCACTGAGTCCCAGCCTCAGGATCTATAGTAGATTCCAGAGCACAGGCATGTGAAGTTGGGATGAGTTCTGCAGGGAGTGGATTGTTTTAAGGAAAGAGGAGGGTAACGTGTTTTTCAATGCCCTCCCCCTAAAATTGCCAGGGTGCTCAGTCAGTTGCAAAGTGCCTATGAACAAGAGCCACCCACAGTGAGATTGCAAGCACACTGCTCAAAGTTTTCTGGGCAGTGTTGGAAGTCAATGTGTAAGCTATGGATGAGAGTTCCAGGAAATTTGAGAGTCACCATTATATTCTAGTAAGCATAGAAATAATTGGTTTAGGTGGCTCATTAATTAACCGAATTGCCTTCCAAATACTAGTAAAAGTGCAAAACATATGGTATAGATGCTAGAAATCTAAAACAAAAGCAGCAAACAATGCACGTGGTCAGCTGGTCAGGCAATATCTTTGGAATGAGCAGTATGCTTAAGATTGTCGTTACAGCATTTTCTGTAACATAGTGAAACTAGAACCAACTTCTGCACATAGGGAAATGAAAGACCAGGAACACGTAGACAGCATATTTATGTCTTTGAAATGCTGCTAAAGGTTTAATGTCATTGTAGTGAACAGCAACTGAATCACTTGTTGGTTTAGGGGATGGATTTAATTAGCATGAGTTATTTGAAACATTGTGATAATCATAATCGATCACAAGGTATTATGAAGTAGATGTGTGGCATGTTTGGAGTTCTAACAAGTCTTGGAGTCAACTTGTATTTATAAAATAGAAACACTGAATCACTTTTTTTGTTATTGAAGTACGCTATTTTAGTTATAGATGGTGTTTTTTCCCATATGTCCACCCATTGTCAAGTAAATGTTGCTAAACTACTGGCAAAAAGGCCAGTGTGACAATATGAAATAACTAGGTTATCACTTTTTTCCTTGTAATAAAGGTTGAAGAATATGCCATTAATTTGTGGAACTGGGCAGTAACCAAAAGACTAGAATCCTCAATTAATGATGAACAAAGGACAAAATGTAAGTAATTATTTGCTTTTCTGTTTGTATATTTGTATTTTCCCTTTAATTTTTCTTTCCTTAGTTTTGTCCAGAAATGAAATGCTTTAGTCTTTGGTCTAATCCTTGCTATAAAGCAACTACTAGAAAGTTTTTTTTTATGATCTAACTTTCCTTTGTTTGCTATTTTTATGGACCAGACCAGAATCTAACTTTTGTAATTATTTAAAAGCAAGTCTAAAGTGCTGTGTTCCAAATATGATTTGATTGGTCCACCACTAAACTTTAATCAAAACGCAGTTAAAGCGTAAAAAAATTGGCCTAAATTTAATTCTATTGAAATACTTACAAGGATAATGTATTATTTAACCACTAATCACTAATTGTTAGAATATAGGCAGCATTCCACAAGCACACCCTTTGACAAAAATGCAATTCAACAAAATAGTTCTGGTTCTCACATACTGTTTCTCTCCAGTCCAGAAGACTAAAACAATCTGCTCCTTTTGATTTTGCAGAGGAAGCTTTGCTGTCTAAGACTTCACTTTAGCAGCTAGGAGCTCAAACTTTTAGCTCAGCAGTCAGCATAAGCCTTCTCACTAACTGAAAGTCAACCTAAAAGTCTTACTGGGTCTATACGAGCTCTGACCCCATCCACTCATCGTTCTATCATCTTATTACAAAAAAAAACACCCAGGGAGAAGTCAAAAATTGTTTACCGACTTTTGAAGGAGACATTTTGGGCATCACTATGGCAACACCTCTCGACATGAGAAACAGGACGGAACACATCTCTGTTTAAGGCACTAAACTGTCACCTATAAACCACATAGTTTACTAGGATGGATACAAAGGTCAGTTTACTTTTCCTGGAATATGTTGCAAACTCCAGCTTGTGTCTCTTCAATGTGCATCTGTTGCCCTTCTGGTCCGTTTGCAAGCCACTTCAGAAATATTTTCAGTCATAAACTGATTTTTAGCCTTGTTATTCTTGATATTAATTGAATCATACAGTCATATGCAGTTTTAGATTAGATTAGATTACTTAGATTACTTACAGTGTGGAAACAGGCCCTTTGGCCAATTCACCTAACATGCACGTTTTTGGACTTTGGGAGGAAACCGGAGCACCCGGAGGAAACCCACGCAGACACCGGGAGAATGTGCAAACTCCACACAGGCAGTTGCCCGATGTGGGAATCGAACCTGGGTTTCTGGCACAGTGAGGCAGCAGTGCTAACCACTGAGCCATCGTGCCCACAAAGTATACCAAGTATAAATCACAACGATGGAGCAAGATACGCACTTATCGGTGAGCAGAGGCAGTACACATAACAAGGCACTGTGATGATGCTACTCCTGTAACGAGGTTATTCTGACCTTGATTTTTTCAAAGGGGATTGTAAGTGGTAATGGTTCCGGTTTGGCTGGTATAAACCCTTTGATTATGGCTAATGGAAATTGCGTCAGGCAAAAAGCTTTGAAGTTTTTTTTCAAAACACTTGTACTAGGTAAGGGGAGTGGCCAGTTCTCCCAGCTCAGGTTTTAGCAAGCAGTCCTGTGCAAAACTGATGGTCAAGTTTTAGCTGGGGACCTAAAGAACTAGCTTCATACTGATTCTCTCTCGCTCTGTGACCTCTCCTGGAAGAATCTGTTTGATTTTACTTTTTTTGCCAAGGGGGTGTTTAATGGGGATAATTAAATTACGATAGAATTAATTAGGTTTTCACATAGGTTTAGTTATTCTAAGTTCTGTTCTCTTTTGTTTGTGTTTCATTCAGTAGTCTGTAAAATGAATTCTTTTTTTTTAAATTGAGTGGTTCGACCAGCTGCATCACTTCTGGAATATCCATTCCCACCTGCTTAAAACAACCAGAAAAGTTAGTGTCTGAGCTATCTTCTTGAAATGTTTTGAGGGTGTCTGACCTGGTCTATAGCAGGCAAATTCAGCAGCTCGCAGCCAGCTGCACTGAAATGTAAAACAAAATTGGAATTACATCACAGTAAAGTACTGAATTCAAGGGCTCATAAAGACTTACCATCAGGGCCTGTTCCTAAACAGCCATAAAATAGAAAAGTATAATGTTAAGGGATTACACGTTGTTCTGCTGTAAAGTGCATTTTGTCAGCGCGAATTGGCTATACTGTGATAAATTGTGGATGTTTTTTGCATAACGCAAACTCTCTGCCTAACGGGTATAGTGGGTTTTCCATAGCGCAATCTTCTATAGTGGGAGGTTGCAGAAGAACACGATTGTTGTGTTATAGCAGAATGTAATTTAGAGGCACCATAAAGTCGTGGAGATGTACAGCACAGAAGCAGACCCTTCAGTCCAACTCGTTCATGCCGACCAGATATCCTAACTTAATCTAGTCCCATTTGCCAGCACTTGGCCCATATCCCTTCCTATTCATATACCCATCCAGATGCCTTTTAAATGTTGTAATTGTACCAACCTCCACCACTTCCTCTGGCAGCTCATTCCATACATGCACCACCCTTCTGCGTGAAAAAGTTACTATTTAGGTCCCTTTTAAATTTTTTCCCTCTCACCCTAAACCTATGTCCTCTACATCTGTACTCCATGCCAGGGAAAAGACGTTGTCTGTTTACCCATCCATGCCCCTCATGATTTTATAAACTTCTATAAGGTCACCGCTCTGCCTCTGATGCTCCAGGGAAAACAGTCCCAGCCTATTCAGACTCTCCCTGCAGCTCAAATCCTCCAACCCTGGCAGCATCCTTGTAAATCTTTTCTGAACCCTTTCATGTTTCAGAACAAAAGTCGCGTAAGTAATAATAATAATAATAAGTATTAGTAGGTTTAAAAAGTCAAAGTAGAATTTGACTGGAGGTCAGTGGTGAGTGGTGTCCAGTTCTGTTCTTGGGTAGTTTGTAGTATCTTGCTCTTTATAGTTTTTATAAATGATTTGGATGAGGAGGTTGAGGGGTGGGTTAGTAAATTTGCTGATGACACCAAGGTTGGAGGTACTGCTGATAGTATCGAGGGCAATTATAGGCTGCAGCGTGACATAGATAGGATGCAGACCTGCGCTGAGAAATGGCAGATGGAGTTCAACCTGGATAAATGCAAAGTGACGCATTTTGGAAGGTCGAACTTGAATGCTGAATATAGGATTAAAGACAAGATTCTTGACAGTGTGGAGGAACAGCGGGATCTTGGTGTTCAAGTGCATAGATCCCTCAAAGTTGCTAGCCAAATGGATAGGGTTGTTAAGAAAGCATATGGTGTCTTGGTTTTCATTAACAGGGGGATAGAGTTTAAGAGCCACGAGGTTTTTTTGCAGCTTTACAAAACCCTGGTGAGACCACACTTGGAATATTGTGATCAGTTCTGGTTGCCCTATTGTAGCAAAGATATGGAGGCTTTGGAGATGGTGCAAAGAAGGTTTACCAGGATGCTGCCTGGACTGGAAGGCGTGTCTTACGAAAAGAGGCTGACTAAACTCTGACTTTCCTCTCTGGAGAGGAGGAGGAAGAGAAGTGACCTGATCGAGGTGTACAAGGTAATGAGAGGCATGGCTAGAGTTGATAGCCAGAATTTCCCCAGGGCAGCATTGACTGGCACGAGAGGATCAGAGTTTTAAGGTGTTAGAAGGAAGGTATAGAGAAGACATCAGAGGTAGGTTCTTTACCAGAAAGTTGTGAATGCGTGGAATGTGTTGCCAGTGGTGGTGGTGGAAGCAGAGTCATTAGGGACATTTAAGTGACTGTTGGACATGCACATGGACAGCAGTGAATTGAGGGGTGCGTAGGTTACATTATTTGATTTTAGATTAGGAATAATCCTTGGCACAACATCATGGGCCAAAGGGCCTGTTCTCTGCTGTACCTTTCTATGTGTTTCTATGTTCTAGAATAGTAGGGTACTAAAATTCAGATAAGGTGAGTATTTTTAAAAGTGTATTTAAGACATATGGCAGGCGAGGTCAAAAGCGTGGAATTTGTGATATGTGGGAAATCTTGGAGCCTGCCTGTGTCCTAAATGATCACAAATACAGGAAGTGCTCTCAATTGCAGAAACTCCAGGTTTCCAGAAATTCAAGAAGCAGCTGGAGACACTGGTGCAGTGGCCGAGAGTTGTGTGGATAGCATGTTTAGAGAAGTGGTCATGCCACACCTCAAAGGACTGGAAGAAGAAAAGGGATGGGTGATTGCAAGGCAGCCCAAGAGAAACAGGCAACTGATACATGAGTCCCCTGTGATCCCAGTGACAAACCTGTTTTCCATTTTGGCGGCTGATGGGCTGGCTCCTGCAGAGAGTGTAGACATAGTCAAGTTTCCGGCTTTCACAAACAATCTGACTGTACAGGAGGGGAGGAAATATAAAGGAGGAGCTGTAGTGACAGGGGATTCATTAATTATGGGAACAGACAGGCGTTTCTGGGGCTGTCAGTGTAACTCCACGTTGGTATGTGGTACCAGGATTAAGGATGTCACAGTGGCTTTAGTGCATTCTGCTTGGCAAGAGCCTTAGATCAGAAGGAGGATGTTGTCCTGAAATCAAAATTTAGGGGAAACTCGGTTTAAAGTTATTAACTAGGATCAAAAATGTAATCTTGTGATTGCTCAATGTGCAAGTACAGAAATAGCAGTATAAGGAAGGTGAGTGCATGGCTGGAAAGATAGGACTTTAGATTCCTGCGGCCGTGGTATTGGCTCTGGGGAAGATGGCATTTCTGCAAGTCAGACAGGTCTACCTAAACAGAGTTGGAACTGAATTCCATGTCTGAAGTTCAGTGCGTCAGGAACAGGCTGAAACATTGGGTCTTCCAGAGGAATGCTATTTATTTGGGCAGCCTAGGTGTAGGTGGGACACTATAAATTGGGAAGCTATCGAGGGCGGATCTTCAGAGGAGATGAGGTCAGTGACAACCTTGGAAATAACAACAGCTTGGTATTCAATGGTGAGATCATGATCCAGGGAGATCGGAGGAGGTGTTTGAAAATTGACATTTAGCTTTTGCAAAGTAGAGTTTGGCACACAAGATGATACCAGCACCCCCTCTTATTGTCTCAGGTCTAACCCATCTTTGTATTCAAGGATTGGTAACAAAATTTAGGGCAAGAAAAGACAACATCCCATTTGTCGTCTTAATGATTTGCTTTACCTGAGTGCGAACTCTTGACTTTTTCAGTCCACCATGAACACAAACAAGCATCCACAGATCTAACAACTTTAATTGGAGTTGGAAATTGCCAGAACAACCTTAAATCTGGAATAGCCTGATAATGTTATTTTAATAAGATGCGCAGATATGACTTCATTAGAAACTTCGAGAGAATAGAGTGCATAAAGTTCAGAAGGTGACAGGTTCAAGTGCCCGCATACAAGGTTTGTCAGCAAAGTTAACTTGTTGTAAAATCGGCAATAGCAGTATGGCTATGAAGTTGAGTAAGTAACATAGAATGCAGAAGTGGTGCAGAACTGTTTTACAGACTGAAGGAAGACATAATTGGGCTTCCAAGGATTCAATATTAACATCACTGTTTTTCTTGATCTGTATCGGTAACTTGGACCTGTATCAAGACTTCTTGAATGTGCTTTGATAATTTGTGAAATACATCAATCTTGGAATAGTTGTAAACTGTCGAAGATAAAGATAGACATCAAAATTCTTACTTTTCCAGAAGCGAAGGATTCTTGTATGAGAGGATTGGAAAACTGCCAATGGTAAACCCTTATTCACAAAGCAATGGAGATAAAAATCAACTATAGGCCAGTAAGCTTAATGTTTGTTTTTGGGAAAATGTTAAGATTTATTACAAAGGATGTGGTAACAGAAAGTTGAGAAATACGTAATATAATCAAGCAGAATTTAGATTAGATTAGAATCTCTACAGTGTGGAAACAGGTCCTTTGGCCCAACAAGTCTACACTGACCCTCTGAAGAGAAACCCACGGAGACTCATTCCCCGACATTTACCCCTGACTAATGCACCTAACACTACGGGCAATTTAGCATAGCCAATTCACCTATCCTGCACATCTTTGGACTGTGGGAGGAAACCGGAGCACCCAGAGGAAACCCACGCAGACACGGGGAGAATGAGCAAACTCCACACAGGCAGTTGCCTGAGGCGGGGATTGAACCTGGGTCCTTGGGGCTGGAAGGCAGCAGTGCTAACCACTGAGCCACCGTGCTCAGTAAGCCAATTAAACCAGTAAGTAAAAATACTTTATATTGTTGAGCGCCTAATAACTATGAATCTAAAAACTGCAAAAAAATTAAAAACATCAATTAAAAATTTAAATTAAAAAAAAACTTCCTACTTTCTCGGCCTCATTATCATTTCCGCTCTCTGATTCTGTTGGCTACCACTGCATTCGTTTGCTGAACCTTCCACTCACTTCTTTCCTTCTCATAAACCCCTGCTGTGAGTAAGGGCTCATGGAGGAAGTGGCAGGAGTGAGGAAGAACAATTCTGAGTTGCACTGTTGCATAAGTAAACTTCCAACTGTAGAGATGCCAGGAGTGTTAAAACAGTTTCTCATGCCAAATTTGAATTAAAGCCATTATAATTGACCAGTATTAAGCTGGAATAACTTAATATGGGAATTTCATGGCAGGACAACTTGAAAAAGTGCTTAAAGCACCATGTGGGATCATGGAGTGGAAAAGCAAGGAAATTATAATGAAACTTTATAAAATACTGAGTCAGCCTTCAGGAATGATGTGGATGCATTAGAGAGAATGTAGAAAGGATTTTTAATAGTTCTATTAACATGAGCTTTCTGTTACATGGCTAACAGAAAAAGCCGTGGCTGTTCTCTTAAGAGATGAACTGGTTGAGACAAATTTTGTTGGGTGATATGAGATCTGGAGCTGAAAAACCTTCTTTTATTGACAGAAAGGTAGAAAACCTGAGGATCTTGAATTAAGTTGAATAGGAAAAGAAGCAAAGAAAAAGTACTGTAACATTTATATGCAAAGCTATGCTTTCATTGCCAATGCTCTTGACTACATCAAAATTCTCTGGCACATTTTTGCCATCTGTTACCTTGGTGAGTTGTTGGAATGTAGGGTAGACAGTAAACTCTGCCTGTTCGTATTGGTGCTTTACACATGGCTGTCTCAGTGAAGTAATTTTCTCACCCAAGCAAGCCCAGAGATATGGAAAGCCATTTTATCATGTACAGTAGCAAATGGCTGAATTTACATACTTTGATGTTGCTTTTGTGCCTCACTCAGAGCAAGCACTCACAGGGCTCTAAAACTGAAATCAGCTTGCAAAGTCAAGAAATTAGTGTTTTTTTTCACCAACATCAACAATCCCAGGATTGAACTTGGTGCGCAAACATTCTCTGTTGTTTCACTGTTTTCTTTTTAAAACTCAGGAGTTCTCTTGGGTGATGACACTTGCCTTAACTTTCTTCACAATGGTAATGGAAGCCAATGCCAATCATTACTAATCACAAGCTATGCAATGACGTTGAAGAGAGCACAAAATGTAATATGATTGTTTTTAATTCATTCCCTTAAGTTAGGCCCTAAATAATACATAATCTTGCAGGGTAATTGAAAACATGTACTTCAGATGCATAAAATGTATTAAAGTGTTGGTAGTGGTAAACAACTAGAGTCATAGCGGCCAGACCTCCTCCTCCAGATGGTCGGATACTTGACATATCCTTTCATCTACTTTCTGTCAGTGTCAAAGAAACTATGTACCTTGACAGACTGGAATGTAGCAGTTATGACTGAAAAAAGGACCTGGTTTGTTTCTAAATGCTAATGCTGTGCTTTAGTGTTTCTTGACTGTGTATGTTCTGCATTTGTGTAATAGATCAATTGGAAGTTCAGGCCAGGAACCCTGAGTTCTGGGATAGGCCATGTATATAGGACAAGATTTGGAGGAGCTTGTGTTGGACTGGGGAGGACAAAGTTAAAAATCACACAACACCAGGTTACAGTTCAACAGGTTTATTTGGGAGTAGCGCTTCGAAAGCTAGTGCTTCCAGATAAACCTTTTGGACTAAATGTGGTGTTGTGTAATTTTTAACTTTGTATAGAACAAGAGTGGCAATCTGATTGTGAATGTCACTTTTAGGAAGATTAAATTCAACTATACAACATTAGTGCAACCTTGACAGAAACTAAAAACAGAAAATCCTAAAATGAAAAAGCAAGTTTCACTGCAGTATTTTAAGTTCATGACTACTTCACTTTTCAGTGCGACATGTGGCATGCAAGTTGGTCTGTTTGTATGACTGTGCTGAACCCAATGAAGTGACACTGCAAAGACAAGTACTGGTGAGCTTGAGCTGTAGTATTTGATAGAATTTGATAAAATGTCTTCATGGACAGAACAGATATGTTTGGTTTTGAAATAATTTTATATCAGTTACAGTACTTTAAGGAATTATTTGACCATGAAGTGCTTTAAACTTTTTCTGAGGGAAGTGAAGGTACAACTAAAATGCAAGTAAGACTTTAGTTTTATTTTTACCTGGACAAAATATATTTGGAATGTGTTTGCATTAATAATTAAAATTCCGTTAAATTTTATAAGGTTTAAATCGATACAATGTATTTGAAGAAAACTTGTTGTTATTAAATTCAATTATTTATTATTGACAATCTTAAAAGTAACAAATATTGCAATTTCTTGAAGAAAGGCAGCCTTGATATTATTGAATTTCATACTTATTAGACCAAAGTGACAAATGCACATAATAAGATCAATTATAACACATGGTATAAAATGGGTAGTTAGGAGGTGGCTATTGAACAGTTATTGCTGCTATAAACCTATATTAGTTTGGTGCTCAAACCTCAAATGCTTAAGTCTAGTGCCTGTGTGTATCATTTCAATGCTCTGAGTCATTTTGCTGATATTGAGGATGGGGAATTGGATAAGTTCCTTGAGCTATGTGATAATGTGTCCCTGAGGAAAGGGCATGTGATTGCCAGAATGCCATTCATTGATGCTGATATAAAAAGCTTGAAGTGTCTGAGATGTGCTGTACCCAAATATTTCAGAATTGTAAATTTCATGTGGTCTAAATTTACATTTTAACCATTCGTTTATTGGCTCTGGGTATCACCAGCTATGTCAGCAATGGGCAGTTAAGAGTGAACAACATTGCTGTGCGTCTGGTGTCGCATGTAGACCAGGTGAGGTAAGGATGGCAGATTTCCTACCATCAGTGAACCAAAGAACCTCACTGAGTTAGCTGTAGTCAGGGACTCTGCATACTTTAGCCATACATATTGGCTTATGAGGAGAACTTGTGTAGGCTGGGCTTGTATCTCTTAGACTTAGAGGAGAAAGAGGTGACTTGATTGATGCATACAAGTAATTGAGGTGTCTTGAAGGTGTGGATGTGGAAAGGATGTTTCCTGCTGTGGTCAAATCTAACTAGGGGTCACTGTTTAAAATAATGTGTTGACCATGTAGGACAGAGAGGAGATGAGAAGAAATCTTTTTCTCTTCAAAAGGCGGTAGAAGCAGACTTGAATAATTTTAGGACAGAAGCTTGAAGATTCTTTCTAGGGGTCAAACTGTAGTAATCAGATCAACCATGATATTATTGAATGATGGAACAGGCACGGTAGGCCAAATGGCCTACTTCTGATTTTGTATGTTTGTGCAAAATCAAATTACATGGTTTTATAAGTGCATTTATTTTTGTGGGTAGATTACATTGTAAAACATTCCTACTTTCTGTTACAGATGTTCATGAAAACTGGAAAAAGCTGGCTGGATTATAGGAAACCTTTGTTGGCAGATGGATTTCTGGACTTGGCTCTGACAGTACATAAAGCCTTTTCTTAAGCTTAGTTGGATTTTTTTTATTACAGTAGCTCAACAATTACATGAAAGAGTAAAGTGCTAATGAAATGATCCCTCTATATATGTTTGCTTTATCTGTAGGCTCAACTGAGTAGGTGGTGATACATTAGTGAAAGTTGAGGATTGGTTAACTGAAAAAAGTCCATCAGAATAAGCTGGCTATTTTTATGTTGGAAACCGGAAACGAACCCCCATTAACACTAGAATCAGTCCTTGGGCATCATTTATTTACAGTCTGTAACTATTTCATAGATATGGAATTCAGGAGCAACACATTTTAAATTTGTTGCTGAAAGAATGTTGGCCCATGATAAGATAGAATAGTTTACTGGTCCTGGAGAACAAATGGATGGCTCAGAATGACAAGTAGATATTGGCAAAAGCCTTCTTTGTACCTAAAGTGTTAGGAAGCTCTTGCCTTGTTAACTTGCATCTGAAGAGCGCTGAGACCAACATGGATCTTTTCCATCCAGATGTGGTTTCTTTTCCTCCCTTGGGAGTACGTTTTAAACTTAGACGGTTAGTTTATATATCTGTCGTGAGGTCCAACCTTATCAGAAAGATTTGGGACTGGAAACATGTCATTAGCAGAGATAACTGCACTATCTTGTGTTCTTCAGTTAGCAAGATACTCTGGAGGTTATCATAAGAAATGCTATCAATATTTTGGAAATCATTAAATTATAGCATGCCTACAGTGTGAAAGCAGACCATTTGGCTCATCAAGTCCACATGGACACTCTGAAGAGCAGCCCACCACAGACTCACCCCTTCTCCTGCATGCATGCACACACCATCCCCGTAACCCTGAATTTCCTATGGCTACTCCACCTAACCTGCACATTCCCGGACACTGTAGACAATTTAGCATGGCCAATTTACCTAACCTGTCCAGCTTTGGACTGTGGTAGGAAACTGGAGTATGCAGAGGAACCCCATAGATGGGGAGAAAGTGCAAATTCCACATAGTCTCCCGAGGGTGGAATTGAACCTGGGTTCCTGGTGCTGTGGGGCCACTGTGCCAATGTAAATAAATCTTAAAATATTGCAAGGTTAATATACAGCAATTTTTGACAGTAGTCATGTACAGTGTTGTTTATGATTATGATAACAGTTGTTTCAGTACTGTGGCAAAAACAAATAAAACTGATTAAGATATGGTATTTAGTCAGATGGACTACGAAGTGATATCATGTTTGAAGGCTTTGGAGAGGAGAGGAATGTTTTATGATTTACTAGGCTAAATGAAGTCAAACACTTGTGTTTGTTTTGATAAAAGAAATGATAATGACACATTTGAAGGACAGAAACACTACCTGAAGAGAGAGAGCAGTTAATATCAGCTAACGTGAACAGGATCAGCAATACCAGCTTTTGGTCAGAGTGTTCATAAAAAAAAGGAGGAAATAATTAAATGTGCACTTGATTAAGTGCTGTTGTGTTGCTGCTGTCTTTGTAAATATATACCAGTAGTAGTCACTTTTTCTTTTGGAGAGGATGGAAAGAAATTAGAAACATCAAAAGTCTAGTTGAAAATATTTAAATTTCTAGCTTTGATGTGCCCCAGTCCAAGTCATCAACTCTAATATATTGGCACCTGCCAGATTTTTCTAACATATTTGGGAGTAAAATATTTATTTATAATGTTTTGTGATTTATTGTTGGACAGTATCAGGTGCATGTATTTGTGCTATTTCTTCAGTTTCTTTCACTGCTGGGATTCTTTTCACTCTGCTTCAGATAAGAAGTTAATGAGGTAAGAGGGAGAGTTGACTTTTCTTCATGCAGAATGAGAAGTTTACCATTGGTTGAGAGAATATTGTTGACCACCCTACAGATATTCTTTGAAAGCAGACTTAAGGAGATTAGTTATAACCCTTGAAACACTCCAGAATGATTCTGAGGCAGCATATTAGAGCTATAATTAAATTCCATATCATTAGCAAATTATTAGTAGTTGCCTTACATTTCAAGTTCCATTTATGACTGATTCTGACTACTCCTTCTATTCTAATTAATTTCACTGCAGTGGTTAAGAACACTCACAGAAATATGCTCACTTCAGTAAAGTGACATTTGTTTAATGTCAGATAAATAGGACTTCTATGTAATTGCAATTGGGAAACTGTTAAATTCTTTGTATTGTGATATTTAAGGTTAGAGGTTAGAATTTTTCTGATGGAAAGATTGTAACAGTTTGCATCTGTTCCCACAGAGTTTGGAGGTATTATATGCAAAGCTACTAGCTGGATATGATGGCCAATCAGATATAAATGTCCTTAAGAATGATGTGGAAAAGGACCTTTTCAAAGTCCACTCCTATCGGGCAGAATCAGTATGTGTGTATCTTTAATTACGATATTGAAATTATATGAATTTTCTGTATATTGTGTTGCTATTTTCTGATAAATAGATAGGTTTGATATGACCTTCAGAAATGCTTGGTACCTTCTTGACCAGTATGGCCAAACAAAAAAACAGTGGTTACCGTTCCCTCTACCACATACACAATAAAGTAGAATATTATGTCATTATAATACGTGTGAAAGAATTCTCAGCATAAAGGTTAGTCAGTCAATCATAGTGGCGCTATGAACAACTGTTGTTACCGCAATCATTGGAAAAAGGAACTTTTGCCACTGCATCCCCCGGAGTGAAATTTTCTATTTCTGTGCAGATTTGTTTTATGAGCAGGAGGGCACTTAAGTCCCTCTTGGGCAACCTAACCAATCTCTCCTCTTTACGTTCCTTTTTCCTTTGTAAATGTCAGCCTAGAAGATTTCTGGTGACAAATCATTTGATGCAAGCTAGTACAAAAGCATGTTTCTAATATTACTTGAAATAAAAATTCTGCAGGGCAAGCTTAATTTCAGATCAATTATTTTTCAGTGGAATAGGTTTCCAACTTGGGGGCCTCAAATGAAAGTAGGATGGGAAAGCTACTACAGATCTTGTTACCCAGCTTAATTGGGGCAATGTTCGGAAGGTGGCGAGATTCCCACCCACTTTCCCCCTTTCCACTTGATTAAATGCCTCCTCCCCAGTCACCAAGCATGGCACAGACAGCAGCACAAACTTCTGTCCAGGATCATTGTAATCAACGTTCTGGTTTTGTTTATGCTTTTTATTTTTTTCAACCCTCCATTGCTAGGCTGTGATTCAGTGTGATCATATGAACGCAGTGACTTGTATCCAACGCTGTAAAGATATACTGCTCCGAATACCTAAAGAGGTTTGTTGGTGTCTTTTAACATTTTTATACGGTTATAATGACTGTGAAACTCAATTTGTGGCAGTGCTGCCATTAGTATATTCTGTCGGGTTTGAATTGAATTTAGGTTCATTTCGTAACTGTTCAATTCCTTATCAGTCATCCTTATTACTTAGCCAAAACCAAATATACCTGATGTGAATTATTTCAGATATGAATTTATTCTCATTTGGGAATAACATTATATTGTGTTTGCTAGGTACATATTCAAACATACTAAAACAAAAAAAATGTATTTTCTGGAATTATGATACATATCTTAAAACTGTACTACTTTGGACATATTACATCATTTAACCTGCATTCACAAATCTTTCTTTATATACGCCCAAAATCAGTCTATGGAATTAATTATGAATCTGTAAACAATGCATTTCTAGTATTGAATCAGTGTAAATGAAAGCAGCTGCTATAAACAGAGGACTTGAAAGTTAGTTAATGAAAGTGCCAACCTGACAAATGGTTAATGTAAAAGTTCTGTTGTGGTTCTATTCGCTGAGCTGGGAATTTGTGTTGCAGACGTTTCGTCCTCTGTCTAGGTGACATCCTCAGTGCTTGGGAGCCTCCTGTGAAGTGCTTCTGTGATCTTTCCTCCGCCATTTGTAGTGGTTTGAATCTGCCGCTTCCGGTTATCAGTTCTAGCTGTCCGTTGCAGTGGTCGGTATATTGGGTCCAAGTCGATGTGCTTATTGATTGAATCTGTGGATGAGTGCCATGCCTCTAGGAATTCCCTGGCTGTTCTCTGATTGGCTTGTCCTATAATAGTGTTGTCCCAGTCGAATTCATGTTGCTTGTCATCTGCGTGTGTGGCTACTAAGGATAGCTGGTCGTGTCGTTTCGTGGCTAGATGGTGTTCATGGATGCGGATCGTTAGCTGTCCTTCCTGTTTGTCCTATGTAGTGTTTTGTGCAGTCCTTGCATGGGATTTTGTACACTACGTTGGTTTTACTCATGTATCGGGTTCTTCGTTCTGGTGAGTTGTCTGAGAGTGGCTGTTGGTTTGTTGCTGTTATGAGTCCAAGTGGTCGCAGTAGTCTGGCTGTCAGTTCGGAAATGCTCTTGATGTATGGTAGTGTGGCTAGTCCTTTGGGTTGCGGCATGTCCTCGTTCCATTGTCTTTCCCTTAGGCATCTGTTGATGAAATTGCGTGGGTATCCGTTTTTGGCGAATACATTATATAGGTGTTCTTCTTCCTCTTTTTGCAGTTCTGGTGTACTGCAGTGTGTTGTGGCCCTTTTGAACAGTGTCTTGATGCAACTTCTTTTGTGTGTGTTGGGGTGGTTGCTTTCGTAGTTCAGGACTTGGTCTGTGTGTGTGGCTTTCTTGTATACCTTTGCGGTGAATTCTCCGTTAGGTGTTCTCTGTACCATCATGTCTAGGAATGGGAGTTGGTTGTCCTTTTCCTCCTCTCTCGTGAGCCGGATTCCTGTGAGTGTGGCGTTGATGATCCGGTGTGTGTTCTCTATTTCTGTGTTTCTAATGATTACAAAGGTGTCATCCACATATCTGACCCAGAGTTTGGGTTGAATTTGCGGTAAGACTGTTTGTTTTAATCTTTGCATTACCACTTCTGCTTTGAGTCCAGAGATGGGTGAGCCCATAGGTGTGCCGTTGATTTGTTCATATATTTGGCTGTTGAATGTGAAGTGTGTTGTGAGGCACAGGTCCAGTAGTTTGAGTATGCTGTCTTTGTTGATAGGTTCAACGTCCTGTTGTCTGTTCTGTATGCCCAGCAGGTTGGCTATTGTTTCTCTGGCTAAGGTTTTGTCGATAGAGGTGAACAGTGCCGTGACATTGAATGAGACCATGGTTTCTTCCTTGTCGATGTGTATATTTCTGATGATGTCAAGAATTCCTGTGTTGATTGTATAGAGTGTCTGGATCCGTTGATCAGGTGTTTCAGTTTCTGCTGTAGTTCTTTAGCCAGTTTGTGTGATGGTTTTCCTGGTAGTGATACTATGGGTCTGAGTGGGATGTCTGGTTTGTGCACTTTAGGTAGTCCATAGAATCTAGGGGCGTTGTTGCTTTCAGGTTTCATTCTTTGTAGGTCAAACCTGGTTATCTGTCCGTTTTTTTGTAGGTTCCTCAGTGTGTTGTTTATCTTATTGGTGAGCTGTAGGGTGGGGTCAAACTCTCTCTTTTGGTAGGTGTTGGTATCTGCAAGTAGTTGTTGCGCTTTTTGAAAGTAGTCTGCTTTGTCCAGAATGACCGTCATTCTGCCTTTGTCTGCTGGTAGTATGATTATGTTCTTATCGTTTCTTAGTGATTTTAGTGCTTCCCCCTCCTTGGTGTTGAGGTTATGTGTTTGCCTTTTCCTTGTTATCAGAGATATGATACTTTGTCTCACTGTTTGTTTTGTCTCTTCTGTCAGTCCATTGTTCCTGAGTGTACATTCTAATGCTGCTAGGAAGTCTGCTGTCTTGGCGTCCCTGTGGTTGTAGTTGAATCCCTTGGCCAGTATTGTTCTTTCCGTGTCTGTGAGCTGTCTGTGGGTGAGGTTTCTAACCCAGGTTTGTGTTGTGGTGTCCTCTCTGTTGTGTGTTGGTTTGGCCATTTTTTCTTTTAGTGCCGTTTTTTTGTGGTGTGTGGTCCTGTTCTGTCCTATGGTGACAGCCTGTTCTATGGTCAGGGTCCATTGCTGATTGGTGGTTTTTGAAATTAACGATTTTTGGCGCGCAGTTTCTTGTCTGCATTTGTGAAGTCTGCTGTGAGCGTCTGCAATCATTACCTGGATCATCCTGAATCCGTTCTGTCTAGCTGTGTCCCTCGCTTGTGGGTTGTTGACTGGTGGTCTGTATCTGACACATGGTGGATTCTTTCGATTCGACTGGGACAACACTACTATTATAGGACAAGCCAAACAGAGAACAGCCAGGGAATTCCTAGAGGCATGGCACTCATCCACAGATTCAACCAATAAGCACATCGACCTGGACCCAATATACCGACCACTGCAATGGACAGCTGGAACTGACAACCGGAAGCGGCAGACTCAAACCACTACAAATGGCGGAGGAAAGATCACAGAAGCGCTTCACAGGAGGCTCCCAAATACTGAGGATGTCACCTAGACAGGGGACGAAACGTCTGCAACACAAATTTCCAGCTCGGCGAACAGAACCACAACAATGAGCACCCAAGCTACAAATCTTCTCACAAACTTTGAACACCTACATAAAAGTTCTATTTACCTTTGTTGAATCATACAGAAATTTGTAGCACAGAAACAGACTGTTTGATTCACTGTTTCTGTGCTCGTTGTTCTGGGTCATAAAAGGAACCATTCACTGTGAACCTCTTTTCCAGTTCTTAATCAGCACTTCAAGTGCAGGTACACAATCCTTTATCCAAAATCCTTGGGGCCAACTGTTTTTCGAATTTTGGAATTTTTCAGATTTCAGAATAAATTACCTTTTCAATGAAATAAAAAGCATCTTACCGAACAACAGACTCACGTGTGACTAGTACAAGTGCTGAGACACCATTGATGCCTGCCAGTACTGAGCCACGCCGCCATGTCACGTCTGAGTGACATGGGTCGAGTGGGTATGGCATTGGGTCACCTGTTCACGCAAAAACTTTGGATTTTGGATTTTGGACTTCCGGATAAAGGATTGTGTACTTGTGCTTGTTGATTACAGCACTTATTATGTCAGTATCAGACAAGTCAAATCCCTGACATACCGATCATTTTAAATGTGATAGGATCTTTTACAAAAATATCAGCAATGTTCCAGTCATTTTTTTAACAATAAAACTAAAAAAATGATTAGCAACTGAAATGAATTTATAGAAGAAAAAATCCAGTCCATTCTTTTATAACACAAATTTAAAGATTTTTAAACACAGTAGAAATACTCCAAATACTCTTTAAATATCGAACACAATCAAAAGTGATGTATCAGAATCAGGACACTCTGGTGCAACTTACAAATATTGTTGCAGTTCTAAGAACATCTTGTGCTGTCTTGTAGCAAGACCTAGTTCAGTTTATTTCCAAGGGAGAGAAACCTTTTTTAATACTCAAGTGGGCTTGATGTAATTAAAATTTCAACTCATCTAATGGAACTGGAGATAACGCTTAATTATTATTGTAAGCTTCCTGACTTAGCCTCCTTTCAGTGCTGTACTATCACTAATGTAGCTTCAATTCCTTTCCTTTTTACCAAAATACCTTGGAAAAGAAGTGGTGAAATTTTCAACCAGTTGTGTCCCAGTGCCCCAGTCTGGGATTAATAACTTTGTATTCGATATTATTATTTTTTTAAATAAACTGTTTAGGAATGCTGCTTAGCACATGTGGATTCCACTGAAGAATTTCTCAGCACTTTGGAGCTTGATACATTCTTCTGTCTCGAATGACTTTCCAGCACAGACTGAAAATGAAAGTCAGAATCTGCAAAGTTCTTCCCCTAATCCCTCTGGCTAGTTGCTTAGGAGCATTGGTTAACTTCCTTTTGCTTGGAATTATGATCATTGTCATTTTAAAAGCTGATTATTAACACCAAACACGTAGAAAAACTCTTCTGTTCCAGTTAGATTTCCAAGAACTGAAACATGCAGTAAACAGTATTAAAATAATCCATGTAAATCTCAGGGTTTCACTACACATTTAAATGCTTCAACTCCTGTATCTATCACCCATGTAGGCAGACAGGAAATGGCACCAATACTTGGGCAAGTGAGAGCTATTTTGATTCTATGGGCTCCATATAAACAAGGTTGGGACTCGTGTCATGGATCTAACAAGGCCTTTGGATAGTGCTTTAAATTAGCAGAGGTTGTGGGAGGATTTGGACTTAAAAATCGAAAGAAAAATGTTGAGACAATAGAATAATGTAATGATTTGGGCAAAGACAAGAAGAGCGGGAACAAAATTGTATGGTATTATTGCATTAACAAACTAATATAATCTAATAGGAGTTTAAATAAAAGACTCTTTATCTGAATATGCATTGCATCCACAGTAAGTTGGATGAAGTGGTAGCACAAATAGAAACGTTTTTTATCCAGTTGTTTGTTTTTAATCCAGAGTGTGCTTACAGGTAATCACGTTAAGAAATAAATATTGCTGGGTACAATATATTTGGAAAAGGCAGGTTACATGGCAAAGGAGATGGAATGGCCCTGATAGGTTGACCTCCATATTGAGGAAAGATTTTGACCCGAAGACCAGGATTTCAGATCAGTATGTCTTGAGATTAGGAATAATGAGTCTGAAGACATCTAACAGGATTTATGTTACTGGACAGAGTATAAAACAAAGAATGATTGAACAATAAGACCAAAAGATGTAGGAAGTTAGTATTGTGCATGAATTACAAAAAGCAAGCAGCCAAGTTCAACAGGTAATAGGATTGCTCTGCCTTTCAATGAGATCATGGCTGATCTAATAACCACTTTACTGCCTTTTCTCCATAATGCTTGACTCCTTCACTAATTAAAAATCTGTCTATCTCAGCCTTGAATATATTTAATTAGCAGTATCAACAACTCTCTGCAGCAAAGAATTTCACAGACTCACTCTACTCTGAGAGAATACTTTGCTCCTTATCCCTGTCTTAAGTGTTTTCTTCTGAGATTATGCTGTCTGGTCATAGACTCTCCCACAACAAAACAACCTCTCACATCAACCCTGTCAAGCCCCTTAAGAACCTTGTATGTTTCAATAAGGTTGCCTCTCATTCTTCTAAATTCAGATGCATATAGGCCAATTCTATTTGACGAATCCCCATTCGACAGTCTCTCCATACCCAGTATCATCGAGTGGACCTCCTTTTGACCGTCTCCGATACAAGCATATCTTTTATTCAATAGAGGGTCCAAAACTATTCATAGTATTCCAGCTAGTGCTTTGTATTGTTGAAGTAAATCCTCCCTGCTTTAATATACTGTTCCATTCATTTTTCCTATTACCTGTTGAACTTGGTCTGCTTACTTTTTGTAATTCATGGACAAAAACGTCCAAATCTGTGTTGTTGCCTTCTACAGTCTTTTGTGATTTAAATAATATTCAGTTAAAAGTGCACAGCCTCACATTTTCTTACATGCAAGTCTGTCTGCCAAGTTTTTGCCTGTTCGCATATCCTATCCATATCCCTCTGTTACCCTTACCAGTTGTCTTCACATCTAATTTGCTATCTGAAAACCTGGCTATAGTACGTCACTTCCCCAGCAAAACAATATTTCTTAAATGGTAGCAGGTTGAGAAGTGTGAGTATCCAAAACCATCTGTGTCCTTGTTCATAATTTGTTTAAAATTAATGTGCAGGTACAAAAACTTAGGCAAATGATATGTTAGCCTTAACTGAAAATGGATTTGAGTACACAAATCAAGATGTCTTGCTGCAGTTATACAGACCCTTATTGAAGCAGGGTTCCATTTGCCTTGGAGAAAGTACAATGGACGTTCACCTGATTAATCTTTGATATAGTGAAACCATCCAGAATGGAGAGATTCAGACGACTGGGTTTGTATTCCTTAGAGTTCTGAAGAATGAGGGGTGACCTCCTTGTAATGTGCAAAATTCTTACAGGGTGAATGTAAATAAGATAATTCCACCGGCTGGTGAGTCTAAAACCAGGCGATATAAGTTCAGGATGAGGGATAGGGCATTTTAGACCGAGATGAGGAAAGATTTCTTTTCACTCAGAAGGTGGTGAATCTTTAAAATTCACACCCAGAGGGTTGTGGAAACTCAATCATTAAGCATGTTTAAGACAGAAATTGATAGATTTCTGGAGACTAATGACATAAAACTTGATGTCAATACTGTGAAAAACTGACATTGGGGTGGCCAATCAGCCATTATCTTACTGAATGATGGTACAGTCTCAATTAGCTAAACAGCCTAGTTCTGTTCCGATGTTCCCAGATTTTGGAGTGGTCTCAGCAGATCTGCAGGTAACCATGGATGAGAGAGAAGGTAAGGAATCACCAAACGGTTAGGCTGATGTCACTTGTTGGGGGAAAAGTTGAAATCTACCATTAAGGAAGTCTTATTTTATTTCAGAAAATTGTAAAGCCTGATCTGTAGACACCATGGTTTTATTCAAGGGAAATCACATTTGACAAATCTATTAGAGTTTAGAGAAGTTTACAGATTTGGTAAATAAGGGGTTACCAATGGATTTAGAATACTTGCATTTCCAAAAGACATTTGAGTTGCCACACAAAATGTTGATGGCCAAGAAAAAGTTGATGGAGTTGCAGATAATAGCATGGTTAGAGAGTTGTTTAATGGACAGAGAACAAATAATAATGATGAAGGTGCAGCAGTATAGTACCAGTGTATGACTTGGAGAAAAACTTGCAGATGGTGGTGTTTTCATTCATTTGCTGACTCTCATGAGTTGGAAGGTGCTTGGATGAATTATTGTATTGTGTGTCCTGTAGATATTGGCATCAACATGCACTGTGTGTCACTGGTGGGTGGTGGAGGGACTGAATGTTGCAAGTTATGCATGGTGTGCAGGTTACTTTTTTCTTGGATGATGTTGAGCTTTTTGAGTGTTATTGGATCTGCACCATAGTCTCTGACCTGTTGTTGTAGCCACAGTATTTATATGGCTGTGCCTGCTCAGCATTTAGTCTCTGGTAGTCCCCGGGATGCTGATAGTAGGGGACTAAGTAATGATATTGCCGTTGAACGCGGTTATAGCAGTGGTATAAAAATGGGAAATTTACACATTTCAAATTGAAACAGCTGATTATTGAACCTTGTCATGTTCTTGTGAATCCTGATGAAAATGGAATTTATTTCATTTTTCTTCTGGAACGTTTCTGTATTCTTCAGGTCACACATATTTTATGTTTACATAATTACTGTGATGTCATCTTTGACCTGCATGTATGTTTCAGACAGGTTATTTGTCCCTGCTGTGTTACAATTTTGGAATAGATACCTATCAGCAGAAGAAATACGAAGAAAGTGCTTTCTGGTTGAGGTAAAGATGGTCTATTTCAATAAATTTGAGGCATTCCATCCAATGACTCTTGTAACATGGTGTTTAAATATAATTTTGCTGTAAGGTTGTATGTGAAGAATTTCTTAGAGCTTTTGCCTCATTGTCACATTTTTGACAGGCTGTTCAGAAGGAACTGTGTTTACAGATGTAAGAAGGTTCTTTGTCAAACCTCTGTGAATGTTATAGTAGTGAAAGAGTGCAGAAGTCCCAAGGAAATTCTCATTCGCGTTTTCTGAAGGAAATGCCATCATAGAATGCAAATCAGTTATAAATTACTGTTAAAATATGAAATCAATCAGGTGGGTTTCTACATCCCACATACTAGCAAGTGAGACAATGCAAATTGTAGAATCTTGCATGTTATATAATTAAAGCCTGTAGAAACATAGAAATAACTGCAACAGCAGTCCCTATTGAACTCTAGAAATCAAGGTTATCACCAGCTATAAATTAATACAATCTTCATATTCAACTGCTCCTTCCCTGTACCTGAGCTAGGTCTACCCTTTCTTGTTCTCTTGTTCTCCGTTTCACATGCGGCCTACTGGCTAAATTTTCAGATATGGCTGTACATGCAGGAGATCTTGATGACTTTAATGGGTAACATAAAGGAGAATGATGGTGCGCAGCATTGATGCTTGTAATTAGCTTACCTGGAATGGAGCTTCCCACCACTGCTAAAGTGCAGAATGCCGGTCAATATATTTCAAAGCTCAGAGCCCATTTGTCCAGCATAAAAGTAGTACAGGGCGACCCCCATATTTGTGGAATCATTTTCTGCGGTTTCAGTTACCCGCAGTTTACCGCAGCCCGACCATATTAAAGGGAACCTTCCGCAACCAGGGATCGGGGGCTACAGGGAAGGTAAATTTCCCATTGAAATGAATAGACTCGCTCCTATCCGCAGTAAAAATAGGATTAACAAATTCCAGTGAGAACACAAGTTGCAAAGTGCTTTCTCGCAATTGTTTTGATTTTTGCAACGAGAATATGCTATCACCTGTAGGGTGATGGTCCTTCTTTTTGGATGTTTGATAATTGAACTTAGGTCTTTACTTGTATGGATTCTTTCTTTTAAAACTTTTTTTTGATGGAAGTGCAAGGATTGATCCTTTCTTTCTGCATGTTTGATGTTTCTTCCACTCTGCTGCTCTCAGCACTTAAACATTGTGCATCTCATCCTTTTAGAATGCTGTTGACAGGCAGAATTTCCTTAATTTGAAACACTTGGAGTATTGTTCAATCTCTCATTCTCACTCTTACTGCTTCTAAAATGCAAAATTGCATTGCACAACTCAGCAACACATGCAGTAGTTGACTACTTTTCATTGCAAAACTCTCTTGATATTTCAGTTATTGTAATCTAACTTTGATTTCTATTATATTCCATAAAATGAGAAGTATATAATGCTTTCTATTGACAGCATGGGGTTAGGAGTACCGTAAGAAAAAGAACCAGGAATAGGCTGTTTGGTCCCTTGACACTGCTCTGCCGCCATTCAGCAGGATCATGGCTGATCTGGCATTCTTCATGTTTATTTTCTTGTATTTTCCCTATAACTCTTGATTCCCCTTCTGATCAAGAATCTATATTTCTCTCAGCCTTAAATATACACATGGGCTGTACCACCACAGATTTCTGTGGCAAGGAGTTCCAAAGATTCTCATCCCGCTGAGAAAAAAAAACCCTCCTTATCTCACTCTTAAATTGACACCTGATTATTCTCGCACAATGCTGTTTGGTTTTAGACACTCCCATGAGGGGAAGCATCCTCTTAGCATTTACCTTGTCAAGCCCTTAAAAATTCTGTACATTTCAATGAGATCCTATGACCTCCATTGAGTAGAGTCCGAACCGTATCACCCTTTCCTCAAAAGACAGTCCCTCCATACCAGGGTTCATCTTAATGAACTTTTTCTGAACTGCCTCCAATGAAATGAACCCTTAAATAAAGGGACAAAAACTGCCCACAGTACTCCAGATAATCTCCCTAGCACCTCGTACAATTGCAATAAGACTTCTCTACTCTTATACTCTGACCCCCTTAAAAATAAGGGCTAATATTCTGTTAGCCTTCCTGAATGTCTGTTGCACTGTGTGCTAGTTTTCTGTGTTTTGTGCATAAATACCCCCAAGTCTTTTGTGGTGCAGCTTTCTTCACTTTTTCTCTATTTTAATAATAGTGTTCTTCTGTTCCCCCTGGAAAAATGGGCAACTTCACGTTAGAACATAGAACAATACAGCACAGAACAGGCCCTTCGCCCACGATGTTGTGCCGAACATTTGTCCTAGCTTAAGCACCCATCCATGTACCTATCCAATTGCCGCTTAAAGGTCACCAAAGATTCTGACTCTACCACTCCCACAGGCAGCGCATTCCATGCCCCCACCACTCCCTGGGTAAAGAATCCACCCCTGACATCTCCCCTATACCTTCCACCCTTCACCTTAAATTTATGTCCCCTTGTAACACTCTGTTGTACCCGGGGAAAAAGTTTCTGACTGTCTACTCTATCTATTCCTCTGATCATCTTATAACCCTCTATCAAGTCACCCCTCATCCTTCGTCGTTTCAATGTGAAAAGGCCTAGCACTCTCAACCTATCCTCGTATGACCTATTCTCCATTCCAGGCAACATCCTGGTAAATCTTCTCTGCACCCTCTCCAAAGCTTCCACATCTTTCCTAAAGTGAGGCGACCAGAACTGCACACAGTACTCCACATGTGGCCTAACCAAAGTCCTGTACAGTTGCAACATCACTTCACGACTCTTGAATTCAATCCCTCTGCTAATGAACGATAATACTCCATAGGCCTTCTTACAAACTCTATCCACCTGAGTGGCAACCTTCAAAGATCTATGTACATAGACCCCAAGATCCCTCTGTTCCTCCACCTGACTAAGAACCCGACCATTAACCCTGTATTCCGCATTCTTATTTGTTCTTCAAAAATGGACAACCTCACACTTGGCAGGGTTGAACTCCATCTGCCACTCCTCAGCCCAGCTCTGCATCATATCTAAGTCCCTCTGCAGCCGACAACAGCCCTCCTCACTGTCCACAACTCCACCTATCTTCGTATCATCTGCAAATTTACTGACCCACCCTTCGACTCCCTCATCTAAGTCATTAATAAAAATTACAAACAGCAGAGGACCCAGAACTGATCCCTGCGGAACTCCACTTGTAACTGGGCTCCAGGCTGAATATTTACCATCTACCACCACTCTCTGCCTTCGACCGGTTAGCCAGTTTTCTATCCAATTGGCCAAATTTCCCTCTATCCCATGCCTCCTGACTTTCCGCATAAGCCTACCATGGGGAACCTTATCAAATGCCTTACTAAAATCCATGTACACTACATCCACTGCTCTACCCTCATCCACATGCTTGGTCACCACCTCAAAGAATTCAATAAGACTTGTAAGGCAAGACCTACCCTTCACAAATCCGTGCTGGCTGTCCCTAATCAAGCAGTGCCTTTCCAGATACACATAAATCCTATCCCTCAGTACCCTTTCCATTACTTTGCCTACCACAGAAGTAAGACTAACAGGCCTGTAATTCCCGGGGTTATCCCTATTCCCTTTTTTGAACAGGGGCACAACATTCGCCACTCTCCAGTCCCCTAGTACCACCCCCGTTGACAGTTATTACACGTTATTACACGTATATTCCATTTTGCATGTATGTCCATTTACTTAACCTATCAATCTCCCTCCATAAAGTGTTTGTATCCCTTTTGCAACCTGCCTTTTCACCTGGTTTAGTCATCTGCAAATTTGGCTACTGTATATTTACTTTCTTTGTCCAAGTCATTAGTACATATTATAAACGATTGTGGTCCCAGCACTGACCCCTGTGGAACCCAATTGGTCACAGGTTGCCAACCTGAAAAAGATCCCCTTTTCTCCACTCACTATTTTCTGCCCATTAATCAGTTCTCAATCCATGCCAATAAGCTATGTAAACACCATGGACTCTTATCATGACTTAAATTTGTGTGAGATATCTTGATGAACACTTGCGGGAAATTCAAATACAACACTTCTACTGATATCTGTCTGTCTACTCTGGTTAAAGCTTCTTCAAAAAACTCTAATAAATTAGGCAAACACAATTTCCCATTCATGAAGCCATGCTGACTATGCTTGATTAGATTATGATTTTCAAAATTTGCTTAATTCATTTCAGTTATTTTTTTTCAATGATAGATATTAAGCTAACTGGCCTGTAGCTACTTGTTTTATGCCTCCCTTTTTGAAGCGGGAAAAATTAGCAAGTTTCTAATCTTCTGGTACTTCTCCAGAATCTAATAATTTTTCGGAATATTACAACCAAAGCATTCATTATTATATGTACTCCATCTTTTATGATCCTAGAATGAAAGCCATTAGGTCAGGAGACTTACCTGCCTTTACTCCCATTAGTTTGTCTAGTACTACTTCTTTAGAGGTGATAAATAATTCCTCCCCATATATTTGATTATTAGTTGGATGTTCAACGTATCTTCCACTGTAAAGACTGATGCAAAGTATCTCTGTCATTTCCTTGTTCCCCAAAATCATCTCCCCAGATTAATTTCTCAACTGTTCACGTTGATCTCTCTTCCTTCATATATATTTAAAGAAGCTCTTACTGTCAGTTTTTATATTCTTCACTAGTTTGCCCTCCTAGTTTTTTTTGTTTAGTCTTTCTTTGCTAAATTCTGAATTTATCCCAGTCTTCAGGGTTATTACTGGCTTTGGCCTCCTTAATTTTTTTTTATACTTAATACTCTGCTTAATTTCCTTAGTTAGCTATGTTGTTTTATTCCTCTCTTCGATTCTTTCTTCCTTAGCAGAATGTATTTTTGCTGAGAACCCTGAAGTACCTCCTAAAATATCTACTATTGCTTGCTTACTGTCATTACTGCTAATCTGTGCACCCAGTTTACTTTGTCTATCCACATTTCTTTGTATTTCCTTTTATATAAGTTCAACACAGTTGTTTCTGACTCAAGTTTCTCACACTGAAACCAGATACTAAGTACTATCTGTCATGATCACTGCTTCCTAGGGAATCTTTTACTGTGGAGGTCATTTATTAAATCTGCCTTATTACCCAATTCTAGATCCAAAGTAGCCTGCTGCTTGGTTGACTCCATGACATATAACTCGAGGCAACTATGAATTTGTTGTCATAGCTACCCTTTCCAATTTTATCCACCCAATCAACATGAAGATTAACATCAGCCATAATTATTGCTGCATTCTTTTTACATGGTCATGCAATTTTTTTTATTTTTAGTCTTTACTATAGAGTGACTGCTGTTTGGGTGTGTGTATATTACTCCTACCAACATTATCTTTTGCTTGCTGTTTTTTAACCTCTGCCCAAATGGACTCTACATTATCTGAGCCTAGATTGCCACTCACAACTGTCCTCATTTAATCTCTTATTAATGAGGCTTTTCTCATTCTGAGGTTAGATTTCAGGAGTTCACACAGTTTAGTGACCACTTTCTTGCTGAACATTTGTCATTGTTCATATATTAGGGAAACGTAGGAGAACTACTCCATGGAAACCCTTGGAGGTTGCGATCTGTATATAGTGCACATCTTCATCTCTTCCCACACTCTTCAAAAAGCTTTCCTTCTGTTGCATGTTTTTAGACCCAGACCAAGAAGCACTACAACAACTTGGTTGTCTCCCTGAACTATACATAACTGCCAAAAAACCCAAAGCATAGTGCTTCCGCAAACTTGTCCTGAGCAAATATAAACTTAATTCACCTTTCCTCCAGTTTGTTGAATAGTCCTTTAACAAATGCATGTTCAGGGATCATTTTGCGGCTGAATGCACAATCTTTGTAAATCACCTCTGCAGTCATCCAATTGACAAATGTTCCAAATGTGCAAGGTGAGTGTCGCATCATATTGCAATGTTGTTTGAGTTTGAGATAATTCGAAGTAGTTGGTTCCAGACATGCAGGGACTTTATAACTGAGTCCCTTCCTGTGCATAGGAAGTAGCTAGCTGCAGAGTATGTCCCAACAACCTGACACTAAGATTCCATATTATCATCTCCAGCAGCAAGATGAATCAAGTTTTCAAATCCTAGTGTTTGTTCATGACTGATGTGTTGAACCTCCGCACCGTTAGTATTTCCTACCCTCTATGTGTGAGCTTGGTGACTAGATAACACTGGATTTGAAGACTCCATTCAATAGCGGAAATAATTTTTTACTTATGCTGTTGCTAATGCTGTAATGTTTTTCCATTATCAGTCAGAGCTACGACATTGGAAAAATAGACAAAAGATATTCCCCTAGTTCTCCTGTGCAGGTATGTACAGTTTAAATGTTAAGTTAATTTATATAATGACATTAGAAAATAATTTGAGTTTGCCTTTGTATATATGTCGAGGAGTAAAAGTTGAGGGAGTGCACATTGAAATATTGCAAGCATTGAGGTTATGAAGAATGTCACACCTGCAATTGTTCGCTAGCTAGTATGATTGTCCACTTAGGAAATTCTGTGTCACTGATCAAGGGTTCTGTGGGTCCTTGCATAGCCAATGAGTCTGATCCTACAGCCACATTTCTGACCACGCAATTGACAGGTGTTTCCAGGAGATCGAATTGGTCCTCAGCTGAGATCGCTGGCATTTCTTTCTCTGGTTCCTTCTTCGTACTTCCTGTTGCCAGTGGGTGTTCTCAAAAGATTGTGTCCCTTTATACAGGTGGTTCTGCCAAATCAGGTTCTTCTGAGCAAGGATCTACAAGGTGTTGACACCTAAATTGTATTTCTTGAGGTAAGCCTTCAGGGAATCATTAGTCCTCCTCTCATTTGAGTGCCTTGTTTGAGCAGGCAATGATGTGCTTTGACATCTTAAGTGTGTGGCAGGCCAAGCAGTGTTGGCTCTGGATGATTGTCATCTTGATGCTGGTACTATTCGCTTCTTCAAGGATACTAACATTAGTATACCTGTCCTTACAGCTGATGTGCAGAATCTGTCTCCAACAGTGTTGGTGGTACTTCTCCCGGACCTTGATGTGGCTTCTATATATAGTTCAAGTTTTGGAGCTGTGTGGAAGAAGTGGAAGGATGACTACCTTATAAACAAGGCTCTTGATACCAATACGGATGTCGCAGATGTCAAAAATTCTCATCTTTAGGTGTCTGAAGGAAGCATTCCAGATTGGATGCAGTTTTGGGTCTGTGCATTGATGTCAGCCTTGGATGAGAGGTGACTTCCCAGGTAGAAGGAATGGTCATAATGGAGGGGTGGATTGGAACTTTCTGAGGATGGCCTGGTAAAGGACTCGAGTCTTGGGATTGATGCTGAGGCCAAGACTTTAGTATGATCTGCAAAGGTGGTTAACAAGGCTTGAAGATTCTCATCCGAGAGAGCAGCTAGTGGAACTTCGATGTATAGATGACAGTGTCAATGTTGTTATCGTCTTGGATTTCAACTGGTTGTGGTTGAAAAGTATCCTGTGAACCATGTCCAGACCAAAGCTTGTTCTTGACGAGATGACTGATGTGTGATGGTGGGAGAAAAAGGTGACGATGACACATCATTGGTTGACTCCCCTATTTTACCAGGCAGTGTTCACTTCACCCTTGTTCTTCTGCAGATCGCTTGATAAGTCTGTGCCTTCTTGCCTTTTTTCGTTTTACAAGTGGGTACAGTTTCATCTACTCTATACAACCCATTTGTAAATTGAGAAAATCTCTATCAGACCTCCCCTTAGCCACCTTACCTTCAAAAATAACAGTCCCAACTTCAATCTGTCCTCAAGTGAATTTCCTTATCCTTGGACACACTCTCATAAACTGCTTCTGTCCTCTCTTCAATGCCATTCTATACTTACTACACAATACTCCGACTGAGGTCTAGCAAACATACATGTTCAACATCACTCCTTACTCCTGTACTATCTGTGTCAAAAAATGTGGCACTGGAAAAGCACTGCAAGTCAGGCAGCATCTGAGGAGCAAGAGAGTCAACATTTCAGGCATAAGCCCTTCATCAGTCGACCCTCCTGCTTCGATGCTTCCTGACCTACTGTGCTTTTCCAGTGCTACACTTTTCGAGTCTGATCTCCACTATCTGCAGTTCTCACTTTTTCTCCCTGTACTATCTGCCTCTATTAATAAAACTGAGAATACCTTCTTGCTTTCTCTGTGTCCTTCCACTTCTAATTATTTGTGCATGTGTACACCCAGGACCCTTAGCTCAGGTTAGTGCTAAGTGTGTAAGCTCACTGAGCTTGAAGGTTAGTTTTCAGACATTACGTCACCATACTAGGTGAGATGATTCGGAGATGCCGGTGTTGGACTGGGGTGTACAAAGTTAAAAATCACACAACACCAGGTTATAGCCCAACAGGTTTAATTGGAAACACACTAGCTTTCAGAGCGACGCTCCTTCATGTGATTGTGATGAAGGAGCGTCGCTCTGAAAGCTAGTGTGCTTCCAATTAAACCTGTTGGACTATAACCTGGTGTTGTGATTTTTAACTTTATACTAGGTGAGAGTCATCTACATCAGTGAAAGTTTCCAATGAAGCGCTGGTGGTATGTCTGCCTCTCTATAGGTCTTGGTTTCTTAAGGTGGGTGATGTCGTTTCCAGTTCTTTTTCTTCAAAGGAAGGTAGATAGAATGTAACTTAATGTGTTTATTGATGGAGTTCTGGTTAGATTGCCATGCCTCTAAGAATTCTCGTGTTTGTCTTTGTTTTGCCTGTCCTAGGATGTGTGTGTTCTCTCAGTCAAAGTGGTGTCTTTCGTTGTCTGTGTGTAGAGAAAGTAATGATGGTTGGTCGTGCCTTTTGGTGGCCAGTTGGTGTTCATATATCCTGGTGGCAAGCTTCCTGCTAGTTTGTCCAATTGTGTTTTTTTACAGTTCTTGCATTGTATCTTGTAAATGACGTTCGTTTTGCTAGTGGTATCTGATGGATTCTTTAGGTTCACTGGTCGCTGTTTAGGTGTGTTGGTAGGTTAGTGGGCTACCCTGAATGTATTTGGAAAAACAGGAGTCCCATGAACAACCATGGGAACTTCATTGCAAACCTGTTCTTAATCAGTAAGTATCCATTGACCATTATTGCTCCGTCATTCCTATCACTCAGCTAATGTTGCAGCTGACCATTTTTAATTGGATGACGTGTAAGTTTCCTCTTAAGTTTGTTGTGTGCCTTCTGAAAGTACATGTGCGCCACATCAACAGCCTTACCCTCCTCAAGCCTTTCAGCTATACCTTCATAAAACTGCAGCAAGGAACTGAAACATGTTTTTCTCCTTTAGAATTCCATGCTGATTTCCCCTTTAGAATTCCATGCTGATTTCCCCTTAATCAACCCACTTTTTTCCGGATAACTATTGATTCTATCAAATAAATTTCTGTAGAAGCTTCCCAACACTGGTGTTAAATTGACTGGTCTGTAATTATTAGGCTTATTGAACAAGGCTATAATATTTGCAATATTCCAACCTTCTGGCATCTCCCGCAAGTCCATGGAAAATTAAAAAATTGTGGCCAGTGCCCCTGCAATTCGACTCTCCTTTTCTTCAAACTCATTGGATGCATGACATCCAATTCCAGTGCCTTGTCAAATTTAAGTACTAATCGTCTATCCAGCACTTCTGTCCAGTAGATTTTAAGCCCTTCTAGATTATCCCCCCTCTGCCATCATGACTTGAGTAGCATCTGTCTGTCTGTCTATGGTAAAGGTAGATGTAAACATGTAAACACCTCAGCCATGTTCCCTGCTTTGATTCATAAATCTTGTTTTTAGACCCTAATTAGTTCTTCTCATGCTTTTGCCACTCATTTCATATTTATATGGTTTTAGAAGATTTTAGGACACTTTTCTGTGTTGGCTACAAGTCTTTTCTCATAATTAATTTTGCTTCACTTATTTGCTTTTCACCTTCTCCTAACCTTAGTTCTTAATTTTATTTTCTACCTGACTCTTGTCATAAGCACACTTTTTTCTTCTTTATCTTAATTTCTACCTTTGAAGTGCTGGGTGCTCTGGATTTGTTCATTCTACATAATATAGTTGACATAATATATCTTGACTGTAACTGTTTGAAGGTAGCCTATTATTCAGTTATTGTTTTCTTGCCAAGCTGTCATTGAACTAAGTTGTGCCCATCTATTTTCGTGCTCCATTGAAGTCTTGTTTCTATGAATAGACTTTTCTAATTCTGGATTGTTGTATGCTATTCTTCACCGTCATCCTGAATCTTGGGATGTAATGATCAAAAATGATCCCAAATGACAACTTTTCCAACCACCCTCAAAGATAGAGCACCACCTTTTCATGTTTCCAAAGTATTGTTAGTTCCTATTAACTGGCAGTGTGATTAACCAGTATCATCTGTTCCTGGAGCATGCTGAATAACAACATGTTTAATGCACTTTTTGTACTGGATGTATTTCCACATGGCATGATAGAGTTTTGCTGGGACAAATCGTCTTTATTTATATCTTCATGTGTTTGTGGTATTGTTATGCCATGATTTGTGGCCTTTAAAAGATGATGGTTCAGAGATAAAGAACTAGAAAATTTACAGCTGGTGCTATGTTGGAGTCATACAATAGAAATTTTTTAGAATTGATTATTGTCTCTTTTAGGCAAAGGTTTTGCGCTTATTAGCCAATGTTTATCTCGAATGGGACGTCAAGCAACACCAGGAGAGAGCTCTCAATGCTGTCATTCTTGCAAATCAAGTAAGATATTTAATGCAGTCCTATAAATATGCAAATTATATATTAATTGAACACATTGTAAAATTATTGTAACCTTGGCTTGAAACCTCTGTTTTTCTTTCTCAACTTTTTTGTTGCTTTCAGCAATGTTGAAAGAATCAAATTCATCCTTGGTCCCATGGTTATAAGTCTGTTTGTCTCATTCTATGCATTTTGGAACAAATGTTCAATTATTGTTTTTAGCCATTTCACTTGAAAACCATGAAAACTTAATGAAACCTTTCAACAAACCAGAACTCCATCTTTTGGTCCACTTCTCTTCATTCATATATTACTCATTTCTGACATTAACTGAAATCTTGAGTGACGTTGCTACTTGTAAGTTAGAAAATACAGCTAGTTCTCCTATTATGCCTTAGTTGCAATCCATCGCAACCTTGGTTAATGGAAAATCGCTTAATAGAAATAATGGGGCCCATGGGAAAAGTGGGATTGGGGCAGACCAGCAAAAGATATCATTCACGATTGCTCAAAAATCACCCAGAGTAAAGCACAGCCTGAAAGATGGTTGAAGTCATGTTTATTAATGAAACAAAAGTAAATTTAACATGGTACATTTAAAAAATGTAAGAAAGCTGCTCTCTGTACAGTACCTCTCACAGGCGCTCTGGCAACTGACATTGGGGCATGCACAGAATGGCACGAAGACTGGTGCTGATATTGTGCTTGCACAGAATGGCACAGAGACCTTGGCGTGGACATTGGCACATGCACAGAATGCACAAAGTCCAGTACCAATGTTGCGTATGCGCAGAATGTCATGGACACCAGTGAATGCGTAGAATGGCATGGACATTCGTGCATGCGCAGTATGCCTCGAAGATTTTGGTGCATGCGCAGAGCAATGCATATGAACCCATCCTTGCTGCAGCTGCACTGTTGCCAACAGGTAACCATTCTCGAAAATACTGTTCCTTAAGTCTTCAGCAAGTTATAGCTAAATTGAGCTGCTGAAATGCACGTTATCCCAGAACTACCTGGAAACATTTCTATAATTCTAGCCCATCTATTGACCCAATGATGGGTCATTTTCCGTTAAATATCCTGAAATTTCTTTCAGTTAATGTGACTGAGCATATTTTTTGTTCATTTCTTTTAAATAAATATACTTGAAGACAAATTTAGGGCCCTTACAGTCAGAAACTGATAAGTTATAATGAGGAACAAAAAGTGGCAAACCAATTAAATACATCTTTGATTCTTATAATCACAAAAGACACAATTAGCATTCCAAAAATCTGTGGAAACACTGTGAGACAGAGGAATAGAATGCCTGATCATCTAAAACCCAGAATATTTGAGGAAATTGACGTGGAAATTTAGATTCATTGTTGGTCATCTTTCAAGATTCTACAGAATCTGTATCAGATCATATGGATCATGCAGATAAAGTAATCACACTATTTAAAATAAAGGGAGAAGAAAACTGGGAATTATAGATTGGTTAACCTGACATTGGTAGTGGGCAAGATATTAGAGTCCATTATGAAAAGTTTAATAGTAGAGCACTTGGCAAACATCATTTAGGATCTGGCAGAGTCAATATGGATTTACAAAAAGGGAAATTATGCTTGAGAAATCTACTGGAACCTTTTCAAGGATCTAACTAATATAATATGGATAAATGTAAGGTTATCCAGTACGGTAGTAAGAACAGGAAGGAAGGTTATTATCTGAATTGCAAGATTGGGAAAGCAGGATGCAACAAAACCTGGGTGCCTTTGTACAGCAGCTGCTGAAAGAAGCATTTAGGTGCAACTGACAGTGAAGAAGCTAAAATATTATGTTGCCTTTATAGCGAGAAGATTTGCGTACAGGAACATGGCTGCCTTGTTGCAGTTGGACAGAGTCTTGGTGAGACCACACCTGGAGTATTGTGTGCAGTTTTGGCCTTTCTAACTGAGAAAGGGTGTTTTGGCTATGAAGGAAAACAAGAACGATTTACAAGACTACTGCCCGAGGATAGCAGGATGACATATAAGGAGAGACTAGATCATTTAGGACTATGTTCCCTGGAGTTTGGAAGGATGAGGGCTGCAATCTCAGAAACCTTTCCATTTTTAATGGCATTTAATTGGGAACATACTTCCAGTGCTTACCCTATGACCAATGAGTTAAGGGTAGACTATTTAGGACTGACAAGGGTAGAAAATTCTTGACCCAGAGAGCAATGACCCTGTGGAATTCTCTGCCAATTCTTTGAATGCAATTGAGACCAAAACGTTAAATGTTTTCAAGAAGGAGATATGGTTCTGAGCAGGGAGAAAGTGAGGACTGCAGATGCTGGAGTCATAAAGTGTGGTGCTGGAAAAGAACAGCTGGCCAGGCAGCATCCGAGGAGCAGGAGAGTCGACGATTCGAGTATAAGCTGTTCATCAGGAATGGCCACTCTCTCACATTCCTAATGAAGAGCTTATGCTCAAAACATCGGCTCTCCTGCTTCTCGGATGCTGCCTGGCCAGCTGTTCTTTTCAGTACCACTCTTTTTGACTCTTACAGTTCTAAGCACCAAAGGGATCAAAATGTAAGGGGAGAAAACAGGATTGAAGATCTGAGTTAGATAATAAGCCGTGATCATATCGAGTGGCAGAGTGGGCTCATAGAGTCAAATGGCCTATTCCTATTTTCTTTGTTTCTACATTTTTAGTTTGAACACCATTTGAAAAAAAAAGTGCTTTGTGGTGAGCAGTTCTAATTGTTTTATTTGACAGGAGAATCCCCATCCAGCTGGACTCTTCTTGAAGATTAAAATCCTTTTGAAGGGTATTTTTCCTGATCCAGTCATATCAGCAGGTAAGAAGCAGAGTTTAGACTGTGTTCATCACCAGTTGGAAATTGTTGAAATGCATAATTTACAAAAAAACCGTTCATAGCAGCAAGATGTTGAAGCACGCAACTTAAGTAATGCAACTAATCAGATGTCAGAAGTATCTGTGTAGTCTTATTTAGCTTCAGAATAAAAATGAAGGAACACTAAAACAGGTCAGTCAGTATATTTTTCATTTGATGTCTGAATGTTTTGTACAGTTTACTGCTGAAGCATTTATTGCCAGCAGACATAGGAAGAGACTAGAAAGCGATCTGTACTGAATTTTAGATTTATTTACCAAGTGAGACATTCAAATGTAAAGTTCCTAACTCAAGAACCCAGCATTATGTCAGTAAGTGTTTTTTCATTTGTGCCCATTGCACCATCATTGTTTTGTGAGTGCCCCTCACCTTTAGACACAATGTTAATTTCGGCCAATAACATTCAGTTCTAACCTCTGAAATAATTAGGCATGGCATTGGAACTCTACAGTCCACTTCGCGAGTATAGCTGTTCTGACCCTCTGAAGAGAGTCATGTCGCAAGCAGTGCAGTTTTGGTTGATGTACAATTAGTAATCTCTGATAATATTTTTTCATAGCTTATCCAGTGTTTCATAATTATGATATGAAAGTGGATAAGCTTCCTGTTCTCTATGATTAGATGAGAAACCTAAAAATCAGATGATAACGATAAAGTAAATTTGCCTCCAGCAGGAAGTATTATCTGATATGGCAATGCTTATCCATGAACTGCTCTTGGATATTGAGGCATTGACGAATCCAGCAGACACTTATTACAAGTACTGGTCGTACAAAAACTGAGCTAATAACCATGAAGTTACAACAGAGGATATTTGATGAGTAAGAGTGTCATGCTTTTAGTGATCTGAAATGAGATGGATATGAGATATTAATATCCTTAGGTCACATGCCTTGTTTAATTAACGTCTTATCCACATGTTTCTTAAGAGTACTGGCATACTGATCTTGAGACATTGTATAATAAACCCTTGCTTTCAAAGATTAAAAGCTTGTGTTCTGAAGTTGAAGGTATGTACTGTACCTTTAAGAGAAAGTGAATGCTGTTTTGTACTGAGGGCTTACAAACACCTGTCATATGATTAGCTAGCAATCTGAGTGTACTGGAAAATTGAAAATATGTAACATTTATATGTGATATAATTAACTGAGTGAGTTGCTTTTTTGACAATTCAAATTTAGCTAATCCAATTAAATTGCGCCCCAGGAAACTAAAACCCAACTTTGAACCAATAAAATGATCCAATGTTTGGGGTATTTTAAAAAGCAGGTATTTTGAAAGTCAGATAGAGATTAACTGACATCAAGGAAGACTGCCATTCCCAAACACAATCAAAGGTACCTTTCTCATATGAAAAATGTTTGCAGTAAAAGGCGACAACCCAGGGAGATCTTAAGACAAAAGAAGAAAGACACTGACGACGACAGCCACTGTATTGTTTTGAAATTAAGTTGTCATAATTTTAATAAGGGTTTTTATTGGAACAGTATATTGTTAGAGTTGGAGGCAGATAATAAGCAGTTAAGAGAAAGGGGGGCTTAAAATTGTGAATAGTTGTTGTAATAGTCACTATTAGAAATCAATATTAATTTCTTTAAATAGTGGAATTTGGGAGTTCTCTGTCACTCGTATTTTAACACTTTACGAGATGAGGTAAGCTTTTCTGGGTGTTTGGTTTAATTAGCAGAAGTGTTTACCACCGTGTTGTAACACGTCCCAAATAGATATACATGTTTATATGAAAGCATGTGTCCATTTCATTGTTATTCAAAGTATTTATGGCTAATATTTCAAACTTAATAATGCTTTCAAGATCTGGTAACTGATATATCTGTTAGGAAAAGTACACATTGTTCTCTGTTGCACTTGTATGACGATTTGCTGTCACTCATTATTACTGTACAATCATCACTGTGTGTTCTTTCTCCGTTTCTTAATGTAGGGTTGATGTTTTGTGCATTGGTCTGAGTTGACTTGTGTTCCTTTCTTTCTCCTGTCATTTGAATGGTTAGACAATTCATTGCTGGGCAGTTTGTTCACATTTGCCTTAACCTAAGATGTGCAGGGGGTTGACTCTTTTTCTCTGCCATTGTACGAAAATACAACAATGCAATGTCAAAATCTTGCTTTGTTGCTTGACACTTAATTATTATTGAGTCAATAGGATTCACCATGTTTTCTGTTAGACTGTTTGAGCATGGATGATCGAGTGATGATGTCTTGAAATGGAATCATGTCTTTATAAATGTATTTCAGTCCTTTGAGGAGGTAACAAACAGAGTAGATAAAGATGAAGAAGTAGACTTAATATTTTTGGATTTCCAAAATATATTACACATAAGGCTACTCAAGGTAGGGTTTTGATAGTATTTAAGCATAGATAGAGGATTGACTAACAAATACAAGGCAGAGAGTTGGGACTGCCATAGGGATCAGTGTGAGGACCACAATTATTAATGAGAGATGTGAATGTGTTACTGCCAAGTTTGTAGATTACGTTAAAAAGTAGGTAAGAATACAACTACAGGGGAACCTCGATTATCTGAATACCAATTATCTGAAAATCGGATTATCTGAAGAAGATCTCTAGGTCCCAATAGAAACATTACATTGAAGACGTGTTTCCAACAGTGATCGCGTCTTTTGTTGATAGTGATTAAACAGGCACCATCTCCAAATGGCTGACCTCCCACCTCTCTCTCTCCCCACACTTTCCCTGAAGTTCTACAGAGGGGTGTACCCTAACCCCCTCCTACCCCAACTTCCCAGGAATAAGGAAGTTGGACCGGTTTGGGGGCGGGGTTGGACGGGGGAGGCGGTGTTGGGGTGGGGGCTCTGTTGGACTGTGTTAGGGGAGTGGGGTTGGACGGGGGTGGCGGTGTTGGGGGTGGGGTTTCGAGCGCAGTGCGATGCTGCAGTCGCATGAACTGGGAGCAGACTTTAAAACGCCGAGCCCCAGAGGAAAGGCATTTAATTGATTTTCCGAATAATCGATTGTCCGAATGAAATAATGCCCACCCATCATGTTCGGATAATCGAGTTTCCACTGTAGTGGGATGACACCAAATTTACGTACGAATATAGACAGATTAAGCAAGTGCGCAAATACTTGGGCGATGGAATATGCTGTGGGGTATTGTGAGATTACGGGTCGTTCTGCTATATCACCCATTTCGTCCGTGCAAATTGACTATAGCACAATTGACGAAGTGTGGGTGTTGTTGGATAACGTGAGCTTTTACTGAACAGGTATGGCCATTTTCTATTAGCAACCTTCTACAGCTCGATTTTTTAATAGCGGTTTTACATAGCATGATTTTCTGTAATGCGAGGTTGCAGAGGAGCACAACTGTTTTTATAGCAGAACAATCTGTGTGCATTTTAACAGGAAGAATACTATTTCAATGGGAAATTGGTTGAGTGGCAGGACCAGAAAATGGGAGGTAGTTACTCATACTGTCAGATATGACAGTGGTGTCTGACAAGGCTCAGTGCTAGGACCTCAGTTATTCACATTATTAATTAATGTCTTGGGTAGTTACATAGAAAGTTATATATCCAAATTTACTGATGACAGAAAGTTAGACGGCATAGTAGATAGCATGGACCAAAAGTATAAGGTTACAAAGGCATATTGATCGGCTAAGTGAATGGGCAAACCGTGGCAGATGCAGTATCTGCAGGTATGAAGTTATCCTTGTTGACAGTAAAAACAATACATCAGGGTACTTTTTGATGTAAGAAGTTAAATACAGTGCATGTCCAAATAGATTTGGGAATTCAGGTACATTGATACTTAAAATGCCACAAACAGGTCCAGAAAATAATCAGAAAAGCAAATGGATTGCTGCCCTGTATATTAGAGTACAAGAACGTAGAAGTTATCTTGCAGTTATACAAAATCCTAGTTAATCCATGCTTGGATAACTGTGAACAGATCTGGGCACCACAAGAATAGGAATGATACTTGGACTTCAGGAGTTAAGTTATGAGGAGAGATGACAACTTACATGGTTAAAAGGTGGTCTGATTGAAGTCTTCCAAGATTTGAATTGGAAAAGACAGGGTAGATAATGTTGTGGGCCAGACCAAGCTACCTCCAAACATGTCAAGGAGGTAATCCTAACGTTTTCTTACTTGGTCACAGGTGAGGTGCCGGAAGACTGGAGATTGGCAAATGTGGTGTCACTGTTTAAGAAGGGCGGTAAAGACAAGCCAGGGAACTATAGACCGGTGAGCCTGACCTCGGTGGTGGGCAAGTTGTTGGAGGGAATCCTGAGGGACAGGATGTACGTGTACTGGAAAGGCAAGGACTGATTCGGGATAGTCAACATGGCTTTGTGCGTGGAAAATCATGTCTCACAAACTTGATTGAGTTTTTTGAAGAAGTAACAAAGAAGATTGATGAGGGCAGAGCAGTAGATGTGATCTATATGGCCTTCAGTAAGGCATTCGACAAGGTTCCCCATGGGAGACTGATTAGCAAGGTTAGATCTCATGGAATACAGGGAGAACTAGCCATTTGGATACATAACTGGCTCAAAGGTAGAAGACAGAGCGGTGGTGAAGGGTTGTTTTTCAGACTGGAGGCCTGTGACCAGTGAAGTGCCACAAGGATTGGTGCTGGGTCTTCTACTTTTTGTCATTTACATAAATGATTTGGATGCGAACATAAGAGGTACAGTTAGTAAGTTTGCAGATGACACCAAAATTGGAGGTGTAGTGGACTGCAAAGAAGGTTGTCTTAGATTACAACAGGATCTGCACCAGATGGGCCAATGGGCTGAGAAGTGGCAGAT
>NC_057724.1:39583473-39602777 GCF_004010195.1 Chiloscyllium plagiosum
GGAGGCTGGTACAATTGCAACATTTAAGAGGCATTTGGATGGGTATATGAATAGGAAGGGTTTGGAGGGATATGGGCTGGTGCTGGCAGGTAGGACTAGATTGGGTTGGGATATCTGGTTGGCATGGACGGATTGGACCGAAGCGTCTGTTTCCATGCTGTACATCTCTATGACTCTATCTATGACTCTAAAGGCAAATGCTAGGCATTGTGTTCTGGATGTAGTTTGATTGGTCAAAACACATACAAAATACTAGCAAAATAAAAAAGAATTAATTTAAGTGTAACTATCAAAATGCTTAACAAAATAATATATATATTAACAATTCCAATATAGTAACATCCCATAAACACAGACTTGGCAATGGCAAATGGAGTAAAATAGATTGTCTCACGTGCAATTCGAGCAGCCTGTTAATTAAGAGAAATAAGAGCTTCCATATCTAGTTACAAGACACCAGCAACTGCAAAAAGCTAAAACTAAAAATCCTTGTTCTGTGGGATCCTGACCCCATCCATTCAGGCTGCTTCTTTGTTCAATTTTAAAATAAAAAAAACACAGGTTTCATAAGCTGTTTACTTTTTTTTCTTGAGCAGACTGCTTGGTACCTGTTTCAAGCTTTCTTCATGCCAAAAAGGGCAAAAAATGCACCTCATAAAGCCATAGTATCGTCACAAGAAAGATAAGCTATATGCTTTGGTTGGAGATTCTAAAAATGTGGGTTTCCTCCGGGTGCTCCGGTTTCCGCCTACAGTCCAAAGTTGTGCACATTAGGTGAATTGACCATGCTACATTGCTAACAGTGTTCAGGGATGTGTAGCTTATGTGCATTAGTCAGGAGTAAATGTAGAGTAATAATAGAGTAGGGTAATGCATCTTGGTGGGTTACTCTTTAGAGGGTTGGTGTGGTCGTGTTGGGCCTCAAGGCCTATTTCCACACTGTAGGGATTATGTGATTCTATGAAAACAAAGGGCATAGTCCAAAAACTGGGACCAGACCATTCAGGAGAGATATTAGGAAATACCTTCGTTCTCGAAATAATGGTAGATGTTTGAAACTCTCTTCCACAAATGGCTGTAGATACGAGATCAGTTGTTAATTTTAAATCTGAGGCAGATTTTATTTCAGCAAAGGGACATGGGCAAAAGGCAGATAAGTGAAGTTAGGCCACACATCAGCCAAGATTTCATTGAATGGTAGCGCAGATTCAAGGGGCTGAATGCCTACTCCTGTAACTTGGACGTCTTTTGCCGTGGTGTAGGTGGTGGTGAGAGTGAATGTTTGAGGGATGTGGTTCCAATGTGGTTAATTTTAAATCTGAGGCAGATTTTATTTCAGCAAAGGGACATGGGCAAAAGGCAGATAAGTGAAGTTAGGCCACACATCAGCCAAGATTTCATTGAATGGTAGCGCAGATTCAAGGGGCTGAATGCCTACTCCTGTAACTTGGACGTCTTTTGCCATGGTGTAGGTGGTGGTGAGAGTGAATGTTTGAGGGATGTGGTTCCAATCAAGTGGCTGCTTTGACCTGAATAGTGTCAAGCTTCTTTGTTGCATTTATACAGACAAGTGGGGAGTATTCCAAATCTCTGACTTGTGTGCTGTAGATAGAAAATAGGCTTTCAGGAGTCAGGTGGTGAGTTACTTGGTGCAGGTTTCCCAGCCTCTGATCTGCTCCCATAGCCACTATATTTACATGGCTGATCCAGTTCAGTTTCTGGTCACTGATCACCTCATGATGTTGACAGTAGGGAATTCAGTGATGGTAATACCGTTGAAAGTCAAGGGACAATGGTTGGATTCTTTCCTGGTATATGATCATTAATTGTTAGCCAATTGTGTCTTGCAACATTGGAACATTAGCTGCTTCAGTTTCTGGTTATGGTTGCTGTCTGTGTGAAGTATGTTGGTACCTATTAATCCTGAAATTGTTTCTTACCATGATGAATCATGTCCACCATTTTTGTATCTTCCTGATCATCTATGGATAGGCTAGATGTAAAACCATTCCTTGCATTTGGCAAATGAGGTTTTATATCTCTGTTCTTGGAATCAACTTGATCTGTAAGATATAACTGCATATGCTGTTTGAACCATTGTGATATCACCGGATGCCCAGTCCATAATGTGATTTCTGCTATCAATGGGTCAGCCTTAAAATCCATTTGCACCAGTGCAAATTAATAAAAGTGATCCAGGACTGCTTGCTTAGAAATCAAAGGTTCTCCTCTTTTAAGAACCAGACTTTGAATCTGTTGTGAGGAATAGTTAATTTTGTATCACATTTTAGGAACAAAGTCATAGAGTCCTACAGCACGGAGACAGATCCTTTGGCACAATTGGTCCATGAGACTTGCACTTTCTCACTCTCTGTAGTTTTTCAGCTCAAATGTGAACTACAGCTTGTTTAAAACACTTGTAATTAAGGCAAAAAAATGTAGAAATGTATGATAATGTGGAAGAGCTTGTGTTCCAGTCTTTTTGCTTGATGGTTAATGCTATATCCAATTGCCTGTACTCTCAGAAACTGTTGCTGTTTAAAGATGAGGTACTTTCTCTTTATCCAAAGCTACAGATTAATTGGTCTTCAGTTAGTTTTCCAAAAACCTTAAACTAACGTATTGGAATCTTTTGCATCGGCCACTACTGCTACCATGGTGAGAGTTTAGGGTGATTTATTTGATGCAGCAATCCTTTTATCACCTGTTGGATAAGCAACTCTGTCTAAATATTATGCTGTTAAAGAATCGAGTAGATGTTTATTAAAACTACTAATATACACAAACATTATGTTCTTCAGGCACATTTGTGCTTGGGCTAATATTAAAGCTAATAATTTCAGAGGAACACGTTTCCAGCAGTATCATGCTTCAGGTGATTAGAGTTAAGATGCAGTCTAAGGTCTTAGTACCTCAGGTTGCATTCTATAATACAGTGATGATATCATGAGCATGTTTTTTAAAGATATAATAAGAGTGCCCTTTAAGGGTGTGTTTACCATGAGATTTGACAATCTTAACAAAAGGAACTAAACAGCAAAATCAACCTAAATTTAAGATCTCGGCCAACAAATATATTTCACACCTTTCCTTCCATGTTGTCCACCTGAAACCTTCCTGCACATTAAAATGAATCACCTTGATTTGTTGAAGTTTATATGCCTTATTTTTATTCTGCTGCATTGTTGGAATGGAATGATGTTTGCACATTGCTGTTTGAACCTTCATGACTTACTTTGAGATTCAGTTGTTCCTACTGTATGCTGTTCTAATGTAATCTCTGTGATTACCTGAAGTGTGCCAATCAAATGGCATGTCAACAGCAATGCTTTTAGCTCATTACAATTTGACTGTGATATTATTGGTACTGGGTGGACAAGCTTTGAACACCATTCCTTGATGAAGAGTCATCCAGATTCAAAATGTTAGCTTGCTCTCTCTTGGTGGATGTTGCCTGACCCGCTATGATCTGCAGCATTTTTTTATTTTCATTCCTTGACAATAAATTAACTAATTATGATTCAGTATGTTCCAGTGGATCAAGTATAACCACATTTTGACACAATCTAATTTACAGGAACTGACATTTAGTTATTTTGATTCATTTTTAGCAGTCAGTGATCTTCTGGGAAAAGTCTCGCTTGATGTGTGTCTTGAAGCTGCAAAACTCCTATTGGAACATGACCGGTCAGTGAAATCCCTTTATTGTAATCTTTGTTACACTTAAAAACCGTTGGTTTTTGGTTTTATTACCTGAGAACTGGTGTCAAGCTGGTACATTTCTGAGTTTTGTTCAGGTGATGCTTAATTCTAACTCCCTGTCTGCAAACCTCATTTGCAATTTTTATTATTGTTGTTTGTGGGGAATGTTCCTATTGCAAATTCATGAGTCCACACTTTACCTTGCATGCTCCGATGCAAATTACAGGGTTTTATGATGTTCCAGTTGAGTCACTTGGAATCTGCTTTCAAATGCAGCAGCTGGGGTTCACCTGGTAGCATGCTTACCTCTGAATTGCAAAGTTTGGAGTTGAAATCCCAACCCTGGGATTAATGATAAAACTCACTAAAGAAGGTAATATTGAAGCACGTCCTACTGTTGACCGTGCTGACTTCCAGGTGAGATGTTAAACTGAAGTACCACCTCTTTGCTAAGGTGAATATAAACAAGTCCCTTGAATTGTTTGAGGAAGAACAGGGTAGTTATTCTGGTACAAAAACAGGAATTACTAGAGAAACTGAGCAGGTCTAGTAACATGTATGGAAAGGAAGCAGAGTTAACATTCGACGTACTCCTTCAGATTTCTTGACTCAAAATCTTAATTCTACTTTCATTCCGCAGATGCTGGCAGATCTGCTGACTTTCCCCAGTAATTTTTGCTGTTGCTTCAGATTTCCAGCAACTGTAGTTGTTTTTTGTTCAGAAGTAATTCTGGTGTTTATGTTATAAAAGCAGATTATCTGATTATTGTCACCTTGTTAGCTGTGGAGGTTTGCTACCTAGGGACTGACAGCTACATGTTCTACACTGCAACCATAACTAAACTTCAAAAGTGCACAATTGAAATGAGAAATGCTGTTTAAGCTATTTGACTATCACTTAAGGACAAAGATAACATTGTCAAATTTGGGTATTGTTTGGTTGTCAAGTCTGCTCTGATTTGCTGTGAAATTGTTATTGTAAAAGCAGTGGGTATATGTAGGCTCCAAAGTAAGTCAAAAAAGGTATAAGACATCAACATAATTTATTTGTTGTTTACAGAAAGCAGTGAGCAATCATGGTGCGTTTCACAGTGTGAATAAGCCACATGACAAACTTGACTCCTGATTTTGTATTGATGTAATATTTGTAGTTATTAACACTTGGGGTTGTTCATAAAGTTTCAATTGCAAAATCGTAACTAATAGGAGATTTTGTTCTGTGTTTTCTAAGTGCAGGGTGTTTGAGTAGTGTCTTAATCTGCTGATGAGCATTTACTAGAGCATATTGTTTGACCTGATCAGGCAATCATTGGGAGATCATGTTTTTGCATTTGTCATCGCACAAAGTATAATTCTACATTATATGTATCAATTCTGTGGTGGCAGCACATCTGATGAAGTACGGCAACATATGATTATTTGAAGATACTGTTTGTGTCACCAATGCATTCTTGTAGCATGAAACAGCTTGCTTAAATTGTCGGATGAGATACTCTGCCTTTCCACACAACTTTCAGATCCAAAAATGACTTGGAAGATTGGGGAGCCCATATTTAACCATAACTTTGTTCATGGCAACTCCTTGGTCAGTCAAACTCAGCCAACAGTGTCCCTTTCTTCGGGTAGTTTAAGATAATTGTGACCATCTGAAACTTAGATTTTTCAGGATAAATGCAAGAATACTATGATGAAATGCTTCATCAACATGTCTTATTATGGACTGGGCCAAACTATAACTTACATTCTTACGTAAGCAGCCCAAACTATAACTTTGTAATTTGTTTCTGTAAACGAACAGTGAAAATTTCCCGGAGTAAGTTAGCTAGGTTGAATACCGGGTTTTAAAACAGACAAATATTTATTCACAAAATTACCCAATGAAACACAAAGAACTGAATAAAGAACCCTTACAGAACTCAGTCTGTCTAAACTAGACTTAATTATGCTGTTCTGAATATATACAACAATCCCAATAAGCAAACCCCATGAAACACAGTAAAAATGTAACTGATGCTTGCAGGTTGAAGTTAGAAGGACAGAAGGAGAGAGAGTCTAACAGCCTGTTTCCACACAGCTGAATTCCTAACTAGTTCTGGTCTGAACTGCTCAGCTAGATAGCTGGCCATTCCCCTTTCATTAACTTCTAAAACATGACCACTTTGGCCTGTTTACACATAAACAAAAGCCTCCCAAAATCCTTTTTCATCTCTGTACCAAGCTAACCACTTTGCAGCCGGGAGCTGTTTATGACCCGTCTGAAAAAAACCAAGGATGCAGTATCCTTGAGAAAAGGAACAGCTCTTTAGGAAAAAAGGAACAGCTTTGTGACAGTCTCTCTCATCAGGGATACTCTACTTCAAAATTTCACTGTAAAGTGTTTTGAATGTTTGGTAGTTTATAAGAAGCACTATAATCTTAGGTCACTCTTTTCCATTCTCCTGAGCTATTTTCCTCATAAATGAGAATTTTCGATGTCCCAGCTGAAGATTTAAAAAAAAACAATTTCTCAATACTTTCTGGTTTAAAATTTGCAGTGTTTATCTTTGCATTATCAGAATTGCAGTGTTTTCACGATGCTACATTTTTTTCCTCTTTAAAGCAGTCAAGGTTCTCTTGCATACTTGCAGTTCGGGTAGTACAAAGGAAGTAGCCATGAACAGGATAGTTGACTTCATTAGTCGAATTTAATGACGTATTATGGTTCAGCTGCCTGGTTGAACCTGTAACGTCCTCCTTTCCAACTTATGGGGACTTCTGACAAATTGGGAAAATTGTCTCAAACTAATCAAACAACAAACAACATGATTTAGTCATAATTGTGGGTTCGTAACTTATTCATCCCAGACAACACTAACACTTTAATTGTCCTGTCCCACTGGCAGGATATACCCAGTAGAGATGGCGGCATAGTAGTGTACAGTCTGGCCAGGATTACTCTGGAAGTCCTCGATATTGACTCTCTGAACCGAAGAATTCTCGTGGTATGAAGTCTGATATGGGCAGGGAAATATCATGCTGATTAAGGGCCCCCAACCCTTAGCTAATGTATTGGCACTCTTCTGTTGAATTCCATTTGAAGGAAGTACTGAGGATGATAAGGACATTGAAATGCTTTGGGGTTTAATTTCAATAAGCATTATTAAATGCCTCAGGTGATCAAGCTGAAAATGAGATATCTATTATACTGGATCTGAGGTAGGTGATGAAGGAACCAACAAGAAGGAAAAACATGCTTTGACTTCCTCCTCACCAGTTCTCTTGCTAATGAACAAATCTGTAAATTGATGAAATCCATATTAGTATGAGCAATCCTCTCAAAATGACAGTTAACCATACTTTCCCATCAAATGATACGTGAAGCACTCTGACAAGAAATTTAGTGGAATGACTGCAGCTTTTGAAATCTGACCTTATTCCGATGAATACAGCAGTTTTATTGGTAAGCGACAGTGGGAGAGTGTAAATGCTACATGAGTACTGAGGGATTGTCCACTCAGTTGCCCAACACCCAAGAGCCTGTTGGAGAATACCTAACCATTCAACATGAGAGGAAATCTGATCCATAAAACTGTGCAGCATATGAGGTCTTGTATTATCTTTGTCCCTTCAAGATACCATTTTTAAGGTTACCTGAGATCATTTCTGATTCACTGGGATGATAATCTTTCAATTTGCAATTATAAATGACATGGTTAAGATTTGTTCAGACCAGCATTTGCAGTCCTCGCAATTAACCAGTGCATAAACTTTGCATGAATAATGCTATGATTACAGATGATTGAAATCTGTGCTGTGCAAGTGCATGATTCATGCAGACGCGCCTTGAAAGGTCTCACGTAACTCGCAATTACCCTCATGTTCAAACAGAAATAAACATCAACTCTGTGTGGTCACAGCAATTTTCCATTTACAGTTCACATTTAGGAGTTGATTGAATATGGACGGCAACTTGTGCCTGGCTTGGCAAAGTCAATTGCAGGGTCAACCTGATCATTAACCCCCTCCTTCCCTGCAAAATTAAACTTTCATCTACCTTTCTTTCTGAAACTTCCGAGCCAGCCCATCAATACTAACCCTCCACATGTTCCCCGTACCACCAGGAATTATGTATGTAGATTTCATCATCACTCCCTGAGCATTGGACTTTCAGATTAGTGATGCCTGCCATTGTGCACACTCCAGTTCATGGTAGTGATGAATGCCAATAACCTGGTCTCACTCTGTATCTTCTGCTCATGGTTTCACTAATATTATTTATCCCTAGTCGTGATTCCTCTCCATTTTTCAACCGAGCTTGCTGCCTGCAATTGTTAGTATTGAGTTCTTCAACCTCATGAACATTGCAGTTTCCCCTGATAGCAACCCCTGATAGCAAACTGATTGTGGTGCAGTCCACTTCCCTGACTGATTATAGCAAAAGGCCCCATCTGATGATTGACCAGACCTCGATTGATCTGTCTGGATTTACAACTGACTTGCTGTAAATTCCTCAAGAGTTTGCACTGGACTGAAAGGACTGTGACGTATTGCCCAGACTATAGTGAAATGGACACTGATCATGTCCGTCCCAATTGATGGAGTGTACCAAATCCTCTGAACTGAGATCGGGCAATGGCGATGCCCTTGACTTATTGTGCCAGGCGTCCCTGACGACAGTCCCTCTTCAGTTAGCTCAGGACTTCTCCCCTTAGACATAAGACACAATGTATTTACCATGTACACTTCTTGCCCACTCCTAAGACTGGCATTTGTTGGCATCTGTGATGATCTGCTCAATTTTGTGACTGGCTAAGCCACACTGAAGGACAGAAGTACTGTAACCCTTCATTTGTGGCCTAAGGTGGAAATGCAACTAAGTGCTAGTCATCGTAGTAGATGCGAAGTGTGTGATTACTAAGAGAGCAAGTAAGAGATGGACCCTGATCAAATCCATGAGATTGGTGCTTGTTCACATGCACAAGGGCCATGTAGCATTCCAATTAAAAGTCGTTGTATATTCCAAAATGACCACTGAAGAGAGAACCATACTTTAAATGGATCAGAGATGCCATGATGTGTTTGCTGGCAATATCCATGGAAGGATGGGGTTATGTGACAATGTTGCTGTGGGGTGTCCAAGTTAACGACATTGTATGGAGAAGCTAATATTGGTAATTTGGCCCATCTAGTTGGCTCCATCGTTTGATGACCATGTGGCTGATCTGATGATCCTCAACTCCATTTTTCTGCCTTATGCCTATTACCCTTGATTCCCTTATTGATTAAATATCTTGTCAATCTCAGCCACACAGCCTTCTGGTGTAAAAAAGGAAGTCAGAGATTTATTGCCCTCTGAGAGAAAATAATAATTCCCCGTCTCGGTCTTAAATGGGCGACCCTTTGTCTGAGTTTATGCTCTATGGTCCTAGACTGTCCTATAAGAGGAAATAAGCTAGCTGCATCTATCTTGTCAAGACCAGAAGAATCTTGCGTATTTCAATAAGATCGCCTCTCATTCTTCTAAACTCAAATGAATACATACCCATCTACTAATCCTCTTCTCATTAGGAAGTTTTTCCATCCCTGGAAATAACATAATTAACCTTCTCTGGACTACCTCCAGTATATCTTTTGTTGGGTAATGGGAATGATACTGTTCACAGTATTCCAGGGGTGGACTGACGAGTGCTTTGTCTAATTTTAGGAAGATGTCCATATTAATATGCTCCATTGCCTTTGAAATAAAAGCCAGCCTTGCCTGCTACCTGCTGAACCTTGGTGTTGGCTTTTTGTGATTTGTGTATGAGGATTCCCAATTCCCTTTATGTTACAGATTTCTGCAGTCATTCCCCTTTTAAATTACAATCAGCCCCACATATTCTTCCTGTTAAATCGCCAAACCTCATATTTTGTCAGTTTATGTGCCATATGCCTAGTTTTTGTCCACTTGCTTAACTTGAATCCCCTACAAACTCCTTTTGTCATTCTCACAACTTGTCATACCTATTTTTGTGTCATCTGCATTCTTAATGATAATACATTCACTTCCCTTATCCAAGTCATTATATGTAATGTAAATAATTGTTGCCCTGCATTGATCCCTTTGGCACCCTCTTATTTACATTATTAACTCCTTTCCTTTTTGAGTAAAGATGTTACTCTGGCAGTCTTTTTTTTAGAAAGACTTGGGAACACGTCTCAAATTTCAGAATTCTTGGAAGATTACTGTCACTGCATCAACTAACCAGGTAGCTACTTTCTTTAAAGTCTTCAGACCCAGAGGACATATCAGCCTTAAGTCCCTTTAGATTCCTGAACATATTTTCTCTCGTGATTATTACCAAATGTATTTATTTCTCCCATGCTTTACTTTTCGTGGGTGGAATGTTTGGTATCTTTGGAATAATAAGTGGCCCTACTGTGAAGACTAATGCAAATTATTTATTTAACTCGGCTGGGGAATGGTACGGTGGCTCAGTGGTTAGCACTGCTGCCTCACAGCACCAGGGACCCAGGTTTGAATCCAGCCTTGGGTGGCTCTCTGTGTAGAGTTTGCACATTCTCCCTGTGTCTGCGTGGGTTTCCTCCCACAGTCCAAAGATGTGTGGGTCAGGTGAATTGACCATTCTGAGCGGCATGGTGGCTCAGTGGTTAGCACTGCAGCCTCACAGCGCCAGGGACCCGGGTTTAATTCCAGCTTCAGGAGAATGTCTGTGTGGGGTTTGCACATTCTCCCCGTGTCTGTGTGGGTTTCGTCCGGTGCTCTGGTTTCCTCCCACAGTCCAAAGATGTCCAAAAGTGAATTGACCATGCTAAATTGCCCATAGTGTTAGGTGCATTAGTTAGAGGGAAATGGGTCTGGGTTGGTTACTCTTTGAAGGGTCGGTGTGGACTTGTTGGGCCGAAGGGCCTGTTTTCACACTGTAGGGAATCGAATCTAATCTAAACTCCTTTGCTATTCCCGGTTCCCATTTTTTTTAACCCTAGTCTTAATGTTTAGAGTTTGGTTACTTTGTTTCTTTTTAAACATCAATTGAAGCTTTTGCAATCCCATTTCATATTACTTACCAGTTTGCCCCCATAGTTGGCTTTCTGCTTGCTATTTTCATCAACTTTTTGTTAGCTTTTAAATATTTAAGATTCTCTAGCTTATGAAGTCTTTCCCACATTGCTTTTTTAATATCAATTTGTTATGTTAGTTAAAGAGTGCATCACAGCTGCAGAAAAGTAGGTTGTTGAGAAGGATTTGTCTACTGACTCAGTACGGGTGGAAGTCAGTAACAGGAAAGAGCAGACACTTTATTAGGTGTTTTCTATAGACAGCCCCACTAGCAGCAGAAAGATGCAAGAACAGATTGGAACAACAGATCTTGGAAAGGTGCAGATGTAACAGTGTTGTTGTTATGGGTGACTTCAACTTCCCCAATATTGATTGGAGCCTCCTTAGTGCAGATGGTTTGGATGGAGCCAATTTTGTCAGGTGTGTCCAGGGGGGATTCCTGACTCAGAATGTGGAGAGGTCGACTAGGGGTTAGGCCATATTGGATTTGGTGCAAGGCAACAAGCCAAGCTGGGTGTCAGATATCTCGGTGGGAGAGCATATCGCTGACAGTGAACACAACTGCTTCACCTTTACCATAGCCATGGAGAGGGATAGGAGCAGACAGAACGGGAAGATATTTAATTGTGGGAGGGGAAATTATACTGCTATTAGACCGGAGCTGCAGACAATAAATTTGGGAATTCTTCTGTTGTTCTGTGGGGAAAGACTCAATAGAAATGTGGAGTCTGTTTAAGGAGCACTTGTTGATCACTAATCAGAGACATTCTAACCACCACCTCTGGACATTCAATGGTATTGCCATCACTGAATCCCCACTGTCAACATCCTTGGGATTACCATTTACCAGAAACTCATAATTACACTGGTTACAAAAGCAGGTCAGAGACCAGGGATGCTGTGGTGAGTAACTCACTTCCTGACACCCCAAAGTCTATCCACCATCTACAAGGCTCAGGAGTGTGCTGGAATTCTCCCCTCTTGCCTGGATAGCTGCAGCTGCAACAACATTCACCAAGCTTGATACCATCTGGGACAAAACAACCCACTTGATTGGCACCACATCTATAAACATTCAATCCGTCCACCACCAGCACTCACTAGCAGCAGTGTTTACTATCTACAAGATGCACTGCAGAAATTTACCAAGGTTCCTTAGAGAGCATCTTCCAAACTTACGACCACTTCCAACTAGAAGGACAAGGGCAGCAGCTACTTGGGAACACCACCTCCAAGCCACTCACCACCCTGACTTGGAAATATACTACCATTCCTTCATCGTCATTGGCTCAAGTTCTTGGAATTCCTTCCCTACCGGCATTGTGGGTCAACCCATAGCAAGTGGACTGCAGTGATTCAAGAAGTCAGCTCACCACCACCTTCCCTAGGGCAAGTGCAGATAGGCATCAATGCTGTCCAGCCAGTGACGCCCAAGTCCTACAAGTGAAAAAAAAAGGAGCCTTGGAAGACCAGAGCAGAGGAGCTTCTCGTCAAAAGGAAGAAGGAAGCTTGCTTAAAGTTGAGGAAGCAACAATCTGGCACAGCTTTAGAGGATTACAGGGTAGCTAGGAAAGAACTCAAAAATAGACTGAGGAGAGCTAGGAGGGGACATGAAAAAGCCTTGGCTGGAAGTATTAGGGAAAGCTCAAAAGACATTCGACAAATATGTGAGGAAGAAGACAATGATCAGAAAGAGGGCAAGGCTGATCAGCGATAGTGGAGGAACTTGCACCTGGAATCTAAAGATGTTGGGGAATAGGGAAATCCCTGGTAATTATAAACCAGTCAGTCTTAGGTCTGTGGTAAGCAAGGTACTGGAAAGGATTCTGAAAGAATAGTCATAGGATTATTCTGGTTGATCTTCGATTAAGAAATGCTGGGCACAACATCGTGGGCTGAAGGGCCTGTACTGTGCTATACTGTTTTATGTTCTATGTATGCTGTGACCATTCCTGTCCCTCTCTGACTATCATTATCAAAACAGTTGGCCTGCAAGCTACTGTATCCATTTGCTTTCCAAGTCTACATCATTCCCCTGCTGAATCCTCCCACGTTCTAATAGTTTAATGCTCACTCTGCTGTCCTTGCTGTTTAGCTCGCCAGGCACTGATCCCAGTACAGTTGAAGTAAAGCTAATCCCACTGAAAAACCTCTGTTCTACTTAAGAACTGGTGTCATGACTCACTCCTCTCATGCCATTCTTTTAGCTAAGCACTTTACTCCTTGGCTTTATTTGCCTTGTGCTCATTTTTATATGACTCAGATATTGCCTTGGATGTTCTCCCTTTTCAGTTTAGCCTATAGCTCATGTGATCACAACTCCAAAAGTTTTAAGGTAGCCATAAATAGGATTAAGTCAGGACCTTGCAATAAAGTACTAAATTAGGGGAAGGCAAATTACATCAGTATTAATCACGAGGTAGTGATTGTTAATTGGGGAGAATTATTATCGGGCAAGTCCATGTTTGACGTGGTAGTTGCTTGAAGATCTACTGATTTGAGTTCAGGACTGGCATGTTCCACTAAGGAGGAAGGGCAAGGATGGCAAGGTAAAGGACCCGTGGATAATAAGGGGGGGGGTTGTGAATTTGGTGAAAAGGGAAAAAGAAGCACGTAAGGTTTGAGAAGCTGAAATTGGACAGGGCACCTAAGGAATACAAAGAAAGCAAGAAAGAACTCAAGCAGGGAATTTAAGGGAACAAGGAGTGCCCTTGAAATGAAATGACCTTGGCAAGTAGGGTTAAGGAGAATCCCAAGGCATTCTATACATGCACTAAAAAACAAGAGAATAACTAGGAAGAAGGTTCAAGGATAAGGGAGGGAACGTGTGGTTGGAGGCAGAGGATGTGAGTGAGATCCTAAATGAGGACTTCTTCACATTAGTATTAACCCAGGAGAAGGATATGGAGATAGTGAGATTAGTGTGGAGCATGCTAATGTGCTAGAGCATTTTAAGATCAAGAAGGTAGTGGTGTTGGATCTCTCGAAGAGCATTATGGTGGATACGTTCCCAGGGCCAGAAAATATTTAACCCAGGTTATTGAGAAAGGCAAGAGAGGAGATTGCTGGGACCTTATTTGTATCTTCGCTAGTCATTGGAGGGGTCTTGGAGGACTGGTGAGTAGCTACTGTTGTTCCTGTGTTCAAGAAGGAAAATAGGGATAATCCAAAAAACTAGACTGCTGATTCTCACATCAGATATTGGGAACCTATTGGAGAGAATTCATCGGAATAGGATTTACGCCTGTTTGGAGGAACATAGTCCACTTGGGACAATCAGGTTGGCTCTGTGCAGGATAGATCATATCTTACTAATGTTATTGAATTTTTTGAGGAAGTGATTAACATGATTGATGAAGGTAGGACAATGGATGTCATCTTTATGGATTTTAGTATTTTTGGAAAGTTAAAATCCCCTACCATTGCCAGCCTATTCTTACAGACAACTGAAATTGCCTTTCAAATTTGTTTCTCCATTTCTTATTGACTGACTCAATTTTCCTACTGAAATCCCCATGAGCTGATCATCCCTTTCTTATTTCTCAGTTTCACCCAAATAACCTCCCTGGAAGTATTTGCAGGAATATCCTCCCTAAGTATAGCTGTAATGTTATTGCTTATATAAAAAAATCACCACTCCACTTTCTCTCATGACTCCCTTTCAATCATCGAGTCATAGAGATGTACAGCATGGAAACAGTCCCCTCGGTCCAACCCGTCCATGCCGACCAGATATCTCAACCCAATCTAGTCCCACCTTCCAGTACCTGGCCCATATCCCTCCAAACCCTTCCTATTCGTATACCCATCCAAATGCCTCTTAAATGTTGCAATTGTACCAGCCTCCACCACTTCCTCTGGCAGTTCATTCCATACAAGTTCCACCCTCTGCGTGAAAAAGTTGCCCTGTAGGTCTCTTTTATATCTTTCCCCTCACCCTAAACCTATGCCCTCTAGTTCTGGACTCCCTGACCCCAGGGAAAAGACTTTGCCTATATATCCTATCCATGCCCCTCATAATTTTGTAAACCTCTATAAGGTCACCCCTCAGCCTCTGATGCTCCAGGGAAATTGGACCCAGCCTGTTCAGCCTCTCCCTATAGTTCAAATCCTCCAACCCTGGCAACATCTTTGTAAATCTTTTCTGAACCCTTTCAAGTTTCACAACATCTTTCCGATAGTAAGGAGACCAGAATTGCCTAACCAATGTCCTGTACAGCCGCAACATGACCTCCCAACTCCTGTACTCAATACTCTGACCAATAAAAGAAAGTTTACCAAACGCCTTCATCACTATCCTATCTACCTGCGACTCTACTTTCAAGGAGCTATGAACCTGCACTCCAAGGTCTCTTTGTTCAGCAGCACTCCCTAGGACCTTATTATTAAGTGTATAAGTCCTGCTAAGATTTGCTTTCCCAAAATGCAGCACCTCTCATTTATCTGAATAAAAGTAGAGGACCCAGCACCGTTCCTTGTGGCACTCCACTGGTCACTGACCTCCAGTCTGAAAAACAACCCTCTACCACCACTCTGTCGTCTACCTTTGAGCCAGTTCTGCATCCAAATAGCTAGTTCTCCCTGTATTCTGTGACATCTAACCTTGCTAATCAGTCTCCCATGGGGAACCTTATCAAAAGCTTTTCTAACGTCCATATAGATCACATCTACCGCTCTGCCCTCATCAGTCCTCTTTGTTACTTCTTCAAAAAACTCAATCAAGTTTGTGAGACATGATTTCCCACGCACAAAGCCATGTTGACTATCCCTAATCAGTCCTTGCCTTTCCAAATGCATGTACATCCTGTCCTTCAGGATTCCCTCCAACAACTTGCCCACCACCGAGGTCAGGCTCACTGGTCTATAGTTCCCTGGCTTGTCCTTACCAGCCGTCTTAAACATCCTTCCTATCACATTTGTACTCTGGAACATTAAGCTGCCAGTCCTTTCCATCCCTGAGCCATGTCTCTGTAATTGCCATGATATCCCAGTTCCATGTTCCAAACCATGCCCCAAGTTCATCTGCTGTCCTTGTTTGACCTCTTGCATTGAAATAAATGCAGTTTAATTCATCAGTCATATCTCATTCTCTGCTTTGTTGCTGCCTATCCTGGTTGTTTGACTTGCTCCTTTTCACACCTGTACCAGTCTTATACTTGATAGAAGTGTATAAAATTATGAGATGCATAGATATGGTTACTGGTCAGAAACATTTCCCGAGAGTTGAAATGTCTCTTGATAGGAGGCATGTATTTAATCTGAGATGGGGTGGGGAAAGTTGAAAAGAAATGTGAACGACGTGTTTTTTCTTATACACAGTAGTAAGAGTCTGGAACACACTGCTGGGGTTGTGGTGGAGACAGATATGATGGGGTGTTGAAAGGGCTTTTAGATAAGTAAGTGAATGTGCAAGAGTTGGAGGGATACAAACCAAGAACAGGTGGAAGGGATTAGTTTAATTTGCTGTCATGTTCAACACAACATAATGCGGCCGAAGTGCCTGTTCCTGGACTTCTGTGTTCTTCAGAATCTTACAGCAGAGTTTATCAATCAATGTTATTAATGCCAGTGCAGATGACGATAACTGGATTCCTCCCATCTCCTCTTTCCTCTTTATCTCTAACAAGGTGTTCTTAAACTTTGCACAACAGGCAACCTGGTGCCTGTCAGCACAGCTTCTGGAATTCATACATAAAGAGAACTGTAACTATCCCTTTAATTATACTCTCCCCTAGCACTGCTATGTTACTGTTTCTTTCCCCAACTTAAATAGCTTCCTGTACTATAGTACTATCATCAATCCACTCATCCTTCCTGTAATTCTCATTTCCATCCGTACAGCTTGCAAGACCTTGTGACTGTTGAACAGTTACGTAGACTCAGGTCCCTCAAGATCTTCTATTCCAATCTCTCTCTAGATTTGCACTCTCCTACTATTGATGACAGACCAAGCTTGAATTCCCTAAGCTAAGGGGTGTGATTGCTTCCTCGAGCATCATCCCTGATGTAATGCAGGTGCCTGCAGCTTGGATTCATACTCCTCAACTCTGATCTGAATTTGCTTGGACTGTCCACATTTGTTACAGATGTGTTCTTCATGAATCATATTGGTGTTTGGTAGCAACCACAGTTGTAACTGCAATAACAATCCACGGTGCTATCAATATCTTACTTTTTTGACGTTTTTATTGAAATGCTTCTAGGATCCCTATTTGTCCCCACTCTTAATATTTCCTTTGTGCACTTGTATCAATTTTCTGCCTAACGGTATTTTTAAGAAAAAGAGTAAAGAAAGACTAAAAACCGAAATGCAAACTTCAATCTACTTTGTTTTTGGCAAAAGCGAACAAGCATTCTTCCTTTCACAACTAAACTGGACATTCTCAACTCTGTTAGTGTCTTGTATGACACACTCAAATGTTAAGACATTCTAAATTGGCCACTTATATGTGCTCCCAAACAAAAGACTTGTCTCTGTCCTTTAATAAGGATTCAGTTTTAGCCGTTCCTAATTAAGCTGGTCATACAAATCCTTGAAAATAAACTTGTTCAAAGATCGCATCTACAGAATTTGGTGTGAATGCCAGTTGAAGATTAAAAGCTAAATTACACATTAGGTTTTCACAACTTTGGCGTTTGGACACTTTCTTACCTGCAAATGCACGCTCTCAGTCCCCAATGGAGGTCTGCAGGATCAACCAGTCAGTAATAGTCACTGGGTAACTGTTCTTACTTTGTGGCTAATTTATGTATAATGGATGAGGAAATGGAAAACTGTATACTAATGAGGTGAAATTGACTAATTGTGACATGTTATTGCATACAAAGTGACCATCTGCCAGTCACAGTAAGAATGTCATCACAACGTTCAGGACTTCTTTGGAAAGAGGATGTTTTGCCCTTGACTTAAAGAGCTCCTTGTTGGCCATCTTATGATTTTCCCAACTTTCTTGAAATGTTTGGCATCATTCAAGATGCTGCATAGATTTTGCCCATTCATTCCCTCCGACAATACCAAGGACTTGAATTGTGGATCAGTTGCAAGATTACTGTAGAGATTCACCAATGCTTCTTTGTAGCACTGTTCAAAACCACAACCACTTCCCATCTAGAAAGTCAGGACTACTGGTACTTGGGAAAACTATTGCATGCAGGTTCCACCCCAAGACATTAATTTCTGATTAGTAAATACATCCCTATTTTGTAGTGATTGTAACAAAGTACGCCAACTGGACATCATAGAATAGGACTTTCCTGTTTGAGGCTTTTAATCTGATCCAGTCCAGGAGATCTGACTGACATTTAAAAAGTGCGAGTATCAGAGTTACTCGTGATTGGCTGTCAGTGAGGCAATACCATAATCAAGGACCATTCATGTGTAAATGAAGAGTGACTTTGTGATAGGATACCAGCATCTATGAAGTTTTTTCAATGGGAGAGTTATCTCAATGAAAACAAGAGTCAACCACTATCCTGAAGAAACTTTGTTTTGGACCAGGCAAGACCCCTTCAAAGCATTTTCAAGAAAGCAGCCCGAACTTTCTAGTTGTTTTAAGCAGGTGAAAACTATGTTCCAGGAGTAATGCAGCTGGCCCAACCACTTTTTGTTTCAAACAAAATAGAATTTATTTATACACGAACAAAAGAGAACCAAATTTAGAATAACATAACTATTTGAAAACCCAACTGACATGAAAACACAACTTAACAAAGAGTTATTCCAAATACCTGCAACATCCTACAAACATCCTTTGGCAAAAAGGTAACTTCAAACATTACCGGAGAGAGATTGCAGAGAGAGAGTATCATCATGGAGCTGTTTCTTTGGGTCCAGCACCCTCAAACACTGACTGCTTGTTAAAACCAAACACTTTATTGGGAGAACTGGCCACTCCTCTTTCATTATAGGAGTATTTTTAAAGAAGGACTTTAAAAGCATTCTCTTGTAGATATTTCCAGACATATCAGAACCTCTGCCTTTACGACCCCTTTAGGGGAAAAACACCAGTGACAACAAAACCTTGTTAAAGGACAGCAAATGACTTTTGTTCATGAAAGTCATTGTTGTGTAAGGGTAAGCATTTCTTTCTCCATCCCTCTGGGAAGCTTGGTGGATTTGACCATGCAGTTTAGAACTCTGCCCAGTTTGTGGAAAGAATGTACTGTTTTTCCAGGGAAACTAATGCAATGAGTAATTCTTTTGAGTTGTGGTGGTGCAGCTTGTCATTTGCATCCTAACTTTCCCTAACACCACAGATGCTAAAACCTTTCAAACATTGACTGACATAACTAAGGTATACTATGACTCCAAAACTCCTCTAATTTTGGGACACTTCTCGAATTGCCAAGTAAAATTGATAACCAGGGGAATCTGAATCGAGATTTCTGAATATTGTGTGCAATTGTTGGAATATTGCGTGCAGTTCTGGTCTCCTTCCTATCGGAAAGATGTTGTGAAACTTGAAAGGGTTCAGAAAAGATTTACAAGGATGTTTGCCAGGGTTGGAGGATCTGAGCTACAGGGAGAGGCTGAACAGGCTGGGGCTGTTTTCCCTGGAGCGTC
>NC_057724.1:39602854-39644155 GCF_004010195.1 Chiloscyllium plagiosum
ATTGCAACATTTAAGAGACATTTGGATGGGTATATGAATAGGAAGGGTTTGGAGGGATATGGGCCAGGTGCTGGCAGGTGGGACTAGATTGTGTTGGGATATCTGGTCGGCATGGATGGGTTGGACTGAAGGGTCTGTTTCTATGCTGTACATCTCTATGCCTAAGTTAAGATGACTGGCAGAATATGTGATTTTGGGTTAACCCTTGGACATGCTGAGACGCCATCTGGATTAATGATGTAACTATGCAAAGATGCCTGCTTGCGGAAGCCCAGCTGGACTTCAAACAGGTGCTACTGCTTTTATCATTTGAAAATACAGCAAGTGGAGCATACGAGTTGCAGGCTATTCTGATGGAAGTGGACTTGCTCACCTGTCCGACTAAGCTCAGAGAACACACTTGAGTGCTGACATTTTCATCACATCACTTGGCATATCCTGGTCAGAGGGATTCTAGGTCCGCCCACAGCAAAACCCTAAAACAAAGCCAAGCCTCAGCCAAATGGTTAAAATGTCCTTCAGAATCCTGGCAGGTAAGCTTGTGCATTCTTGAGACAGCAGAAGAATCTGTCTGGACCTAAATTGAGTAAGAAAACTTGTAGGCCAGTATCCATGAGAGTTTGTATCCTGGAAGACGCTGGTACAATTGCAACATTTAAGAGGCATTTAGATAGGTATATGAATAGGAAGGGTTTGGAGGGACATGGGCCAGGTGCTGGCAGGTGGGACTAGCTTGGGTTGGGATATCTGGTCGGCATGGATGGGTTGGACCAAAGGGTCTGTTTCCATGCTGTACATCTCTATGACTCTTAAATCCACATACATCTGGTTTAACATATAATTTGCTTTTACAAAATCAAAATCAAGCTAAATGTCTAGTTAAGTAGTCATCTGAATCTAATGGAAGTTGATAACAGTACAACTATATCATTGACTGCTGAACCAGTTTTAAATATTTCAGTGAACTCCAGCTTTAACTTCGTGAAAGACCTCAGGTAGCCTGAGAACCTATACTGGGGAGCCTTTACTAATTAAAGCTACAACTTCGGTTCTGGTCTCTTATGAAAATCAGCTGGTTCACTTACCAGTAATTGTAGTAAAAGGTTTCAACCAATCTTAATGGAGCAAAATTGGTTGTGAAAAATTCACCTAGTTTGTATTAACATTTTTCAATTCGAAAATGACTGCTTGAGTGAAGTCCTAATTAAATACCCGGAAGGCTTCCAGGAAGGCCTACCGACTATCAGAGGATTCATGGCCACCTTGCATGTTGACCAGGAAACAATTCTGCAAGACCTGTCTTGTCTTATTTGGCCTAAGAGGCAATAATAAAGACGAAAGTCCAAAGGCTGGAAAGTGAAGGAATCATCAAACCAGTCCAATATGCAGAATGGGCTGCACTGTTGGTACTGACTTTAAAGGTCATTGGGTCATTTCCCTTTTAAGGGGATTTTGCAGCTGAATAAATACTCAATTTCTTGAGTAGAAGATTTATATGCAAAGCTGGCAGGAGGGCTATCCTTCATTGCTTCTCAAAAGGTTTAGACCAGGATTCCCAGAAGCATACTGCAGTTAACACCATAAAAGTTTCTACCAATATACGAAAGTGCCATTTGGGATAATGTCAGCTGTTCAATTTTTCAGTGGATGATGGAGAACATTTTGCCATTTACCTCGATGATGTCCTGACAACAGGGAAAGCTAATAAGGAACACTTGGAGAACTTGGATATAGTTATAAGTCATTTATCCAAGGGAGGTGTGTGCCTAAGAAAGGAAAAATGTGTGTTTCAGTCCTCCCCAAGTGGTGTACTTGGGCTAAAGACTTGACAAGACCTGGTTACATTTGTTAGAAGATAAAGTGACGATGATCAAAGATTCCCCAGCTTCTTTACCTGTCCAAGAGCTTAGATTACGTTTGGGCTTGCAAATTATGGCAAAAGCATATATTAACTGGTATATATCGTGAGATCATTGATCAACTCCGATGAAAGAGTCAGCTTTGGAGCTGGTCTCATTGTCAAGCTGTAACTTTCAATGAAGTTAAAAACAAAATAGCTATCATTCTGTAAGGTGTTGGCACATTATGATCATAAAAAGATGTGGTATTGATGTATGATGCCTCCCTGTATGACATTGGAGTGATGTTAGCTCATAGGTGGCTCAAAGGAGAGGAGCGTCTAATAGCTTATGCATTCAGGACTTTGCCTGATGCAGAGTGGAAATACTCCCAGACAGACAAAAATGGATTGGCAATCATATGGAGTCAGGAAGTTCCACCAATACCTTAATAGATGAAAATTTGTGATAATCACCTCAATTTGATATGTTGTGGGCTTTAGTATTAAGTGCTTGTAATTATAAGTTTAAACGGCATCTGGGAGGCCAAGTAGTGAATGTGGATGCATTGAGTCGCCTTCGATTAGCACATAAGTCAACAGTAATACACCAATGGAAAAGTGTGCAACAATGTTAAAACTTTCTGGACATGCTCCCAGTCACTGCTATCAATATCAATCTTTGGACAAAGAAAGATCCAATCCCAGACAAACTGTAACAAGTGGTATTGATGGGTGAAGGCAAAAGGCCATCGCAGCTATAATGGAAACTCTTTCAGACAATAGAGGACAGCGCATTGTTATTGTGAGCAAGAGTGATTATCCTGCATAAAGGTCATGTCAAATTGTGGCTGAGCTTCAACAGGGCCATCCAGAGGTCTCCAAAATGTAAATGTTGAGAGGTTATGTCTGGTGGCCAGGTTTGTGTGCAGATATAGCCCCGTTGGTCAGACAATGACCAGAGTGTCAACAAAGACAAAAACTACCACCAGCAACTCTCACACATCCATGGAATTGGTTGGGTAGACCTTGGACTCAGTTGCACATCGACTGAGGTCCTTCCATGGGTTTAATGTTCTTAGTCATTGTATAAGGCAACAAAAAGTGGATGGACATACATAGGGTCCATTCATCAAATACTGGTATGACAGTAGAAAAGCTGCACACATCTGTTTCAATATTTGGAGTCTTGGAAGTGTTGTCTCCGATAACAGGCCATTGTTTACCAGCAAGGGATTGGGTTTTTTGTTAATTGAATGGGATTCAGCATAAAGATGTGCAGGTCAGGTAAATTGGCCATGCTAAATTGCCCATAGTGTTAGGTGCATTAGTCAGATGGGAATGAGTGGGTTACTCTTCAGAGGGTCGGTGTGGCATTGTTGGGCCGAAGAGTCTGTTTCCACACTGTAGGGAATCTAATCTAATCATAGGATAGTTCCGTACCACCCATCACCCAATGGCCTAGCAGAAAGATAAGTCCAAACTTTGAAGGTAGATTTGAATAAACAGCCAACAATCTCATGAGAAACCAAGCTGTCACTTCAGTTTGACTGTGGGGATCATCGTGCATGCACCTACAGGAATAGCACCAGTAGTGTTGCTGATGAATGGAAGACCCTCCACCAGCTTAAGTCTAATCTTCCTGGAAGTGGTGAGAGGGAGAGAATGGATTGTTGGGAGGGGGGAGTTGGTGTGGTGGAGTGGAAGCATTAGGAATTCCAATGCTGAAACCAAGACTCTGCCAAGTGAGAGAGAGACAGTTTGAGATGGGGATAGAGTTTCGTTTAAAAATTTCAAAATGGCCCGATGGGTACAAGGCATGGTCTGTGTGAGGTCAGGACTGGTGATGTAGAAAATTCTCACAGGTGTGAACCATATGAAGTTGCGAATTCTCAAACTGAGCAGGAAGAAAGATGTCCTGCTCCTCAACATTTGCAGATATTGCTGAAACCCATGGATTTTCCCTCTTTTTCAAATGTTGAGACGTCTGAATCCGAGATGGACAGTGAAATTCTACCGAGGCACTCCTGGCACAAGAAGTGAGCTCTTGTGCGTTAAATACTGCCCATGTCAGCTGCTGAGAATTAGAAATCTGACCTGGCACTAAAATGATTCACGATGCTCTCCAAGCTAAAGTGCCAGACCATATCCATGGACTCAGATGGGGAGGATGTACAGTTTGTAACAAGGTCAGCCAGCTAAACATAATAGAATGAGTCCCCTCACCGGGGTTGTGTAATCTGGTCCTGTCCAGGAACCCTGGCTGACTTTTCAAAAGGATGAATGTTAGAGTTATTGACACTCTGGTGATTAACTCTGGGTGAGGCAGGATTGTAATCAATGACTGTTCCTGTGTAAATAAAGGGTGATTTGGTGACTGTTATTACAAAGTTAATCTCTAAAATGGGGGAAGAGTGTGTGGTCCCTTTTAAAAGATGAATTTTGTTTCATTGCTTAGTCATTTGAAAAAAAAAACAATGTCTGCATAACAGTTTCAAGTCCAGGTACGGAAAGCACCCAATGGAAACGTTTCTGAAGTAACAGTCAAGTTATTTCAAATTTAGCCAATCCAAGCCCCTAGATACAAAAAAACCTATCAAACTTAAATCTGATAGTGTTGACAACCGTGAACCAATCCGTTTGTAAAGGAATTAATAGGTCATCAGGGTATAAAGATGAGGGCAATTTGGAAAATCGGAGAGAGCAAACTGCGAAGAGTTAAGAGCCATCTGCTCTCAAGAGAAATTAGCTCTCACAGTCATTTACGTATTAGAGAATGCATAATCTAAATAACATCGCTACCAATGTCAAAAAAGACATTTCGGAGTGAGGAAAACAACTGAGAAAACTTTTCGGACAGAGGAAGACAGCGGAGAAGACACAGACAGTTCCAGAAGACGTGTAACCTTCGCTGCAATTTCGAGAGACTAAGTTCTGTTGTTTTGATATATGTGGGACTTATATTTTGTTGAAACAGCGTACCATTAGAACTTTGTTAAGGAATAGTTAGTAGTTACAGGGGAATTGTTTGATTTGTTTGTGGTTCTGTTAATTTGTTCATTGTTGGAGTTACATAAATAAATCGTTACTTTGTGATTATAGTGAGTGAAAGGACTTGATTTCGTTTAACAACTCCTTTATAACAGATTGCGGGTGTGAGTGAGAGGTTATACTCCTTATCGCACTTAACAGGTTATGAGGTAAGGCGACATCCTCTCTGGGTGTTTCAATTTTAATTGTCAGAGGTATGTCGACCTCTCCTTCATAATATAGGATAATATAGGCCTCTGCGGAATTATTTTATGTTCTTTGTCTGTAACTGTGTCAACATTCCTCCTTAGCATTTTATTTGTACCTACTGCAAACAGACCACTATAGTTCAAAATTGCATCTCATCACTAGTTCAAAGACAATTATGGATGAGCAATAAATACTGGTCCACTCGCTGAATCCCACATTCCCTCAATTAATTTAAAAAAAAAACAATTTTGTCCAGAATATGGAATCCTGCACTTTTGTGACCATACAATCTCAACTGGTTATGAATCATCAAGGAAATTCAGTCAGCACAGAAGATGGATACAAGCTGAGTTTAGGTACTGGAATATTGTTTTAACGTTTGGCTGGTATATGGTCTTGCAAACCGTACTTGGAACAAAGTTCATACTTTTGCACTGATCGACAATGAAAGAGAAATTTTGTCTAGAGTCTTGCGCTTACGCTACAAGCATTTGTATGGCACTGAATGTCAGCCCAGAGCCTGAAATCTCATTTGATGGCCATCGACCTCTAAAGCCTTAGAAGAAAGACTTTATATTTCATTACTTGTTGCAGTCATATTCAAGACCATACATAAGCACTGACAGTATTTTCATTCTCATCCGGACTGTGAATGGATTTTTTTTGCCGTCAGAGATCGAGATTTCTGATTGCAGTTGACTATTACCCATCATGGATTAAGAACAAACATAATACCATAAGACATAGGAGCGGAAGTAAGGCCATTCGGCCCATCGAGTCCACTCCGCCATTCAATCATGGCTGATGGGCATTTCAACTCCACTTACCCGCATTCTCCCCGTAGCCCTTAATTCCTTGTGACATCAAGAACAGTTGCATAGTCAACCTCAGCTGCAGTTACAAATCACAGAGATCTTTCACAAACACACTTTCCAGACTGAGTCATCTTGGATATTTGACTGCGGCTCATGAACAACTGCTTTAAATGCTTTGCAAAGGTCCATGGCTTCATTCAAATCACTAATGCATCCAGATACCTAGTGGCTGATGGGGGAGGTCAAGAAAGATGTCTGAGCTATGAAGTCGGTTGAGCAAGAGTAATGATGTTTACTTATCCTTACTAAGCTAGCTCTTTGCAGCACTACATGATCATTAGCTTCATTAGAACGTCTTTTGGATTGTAAACAATGCACCACAGGCTATCCTGCATAGCCTTCAGATGTGCCTCAATTTAGTGGCAGAGAAAGAAGACCACTACTCTGCATAATAATCCACAATCTACAACATTCATCGTAAAACATAGGATTGACTGGAACCCCTGACAGAAGAGTCAGTATAGATCCATGACCTTAGTCATAAAGGCCAGATTTTGGGTTGCACCATTTGCTGTCCACCTTCCCATGTAGAAATAGACCATAATGTTTTCAAGATAAACATGTTGGCATGAGCACTCACACTAGAAAGACCTTTAGGATCTTGGCTTATAATTAGGCTCCCAGCCAGACCACAGCAGAGTTAAATGTCCCTCTGCCAGGTGGCAAAATCCTGTGCCACCACCAGTGGAATTGAGAACACATTCAGGTTGAGTTGCCAAACCACTGCAATATCTGTTACCTTGTGGATAGCTGAAGAGACTCTTGGGAGTTGGTTACAGGTTAATGAGTAGAAACGTTAGTAGGCAAGTTGTTAATCTAGTAAGGGGTTAGGCAAGTGATTGCTGTTAATTAATTAACTGACTGTAGATATAAAGAGGAAGCAGAGTGGCCCTCTTGTGAACTAGTGTTTCTAACCCTGGACCTGGAGGCCTGAGTGCAAGCATCTCCCACTCCACATGTGTGCCTTATTATCTCTGAATATGTTGATTAGAAAATATCTATAAATGGAAACAGTTTGGCTGGTGCGTGAAAAGATCTATAAATCAGTAAGTGGGATCTTGTGTTGTCATGTTAAGATCCTTATGTCTGAGCCAGAGACCTGGGTTCAAGTCCCAACCACTCCAGGGGTGTGTCATACATTTCTGAACAGTTTGATTAGAAACAATTTAATATTTATTTAATATTGTGTTTGATTGTGTTAATAATAAGGTCAACAGTCTTGCTGAAAACATTCACATTATGGCTTTCAACAGGGATAAACTGTCCTTTGAATTTTTGACAACTTTGTCTAAGCAGTTTGAAACCAGTCATGATATTGGGAAGATTTTGTTGATGCATCTTATGCAACTGCTACAAAGAGGCAAGGATGAACTTGCCAAGCAGAAAATTGAAGACATTATAGCAGGTAGGGGATGATAAAGTTGCTTAGGCCACTATCTTATTGTGATACTTGGTTTTGTTATTTATTGCTGAAATGCCTGGTTATCATGAAGGGCAGAAAATGTGTTGCTGGAAAAGCGCAGCAGGTCAGGCAGCATCCAAGGAACAGGAGAATCGACGTTTCGGGCATAAGCCCTTCTCCTGTTCCTTGGATGCTGCCTGACCTGCGCTTTTCCAGCAACACATTTTCAGCTCTGATCTCCAGCATCTGCAGTCCTCACTTTCTCCTATCATGAAGGGCACTTGAGCTACTGTTCAGACTGACAAAATTAGTCCCATTTATTTGATTTTATAATTTATTATCAGGAAACCAGGCAAGTTCTATTTTCGCTAGTCCGGTATTGATTTATTGTCCCAATATTTTCTAGGATACTTAAGTCACAGGGTTATATTTTACTTTATAAAAGGACAGGCTCCGAATTTTCTAGTATTTAATTAGTCACATAGCATGGAAACAGACTCTTAAATCCAACTTGTCTGCACTGACCAAACATCTCAATATGACCTACTCCCATTTGTAAGCATTTGGTCAATATCCCTCTAAACCCTTTCTAATCATATACACATTAATGTTGTAATTGTACCTGCCTCCACCATTTTCAAAAATGAGATAATGAGAATCCGGAGGCAGTATGTTCCTATGAGTGTGAAGAGCACTCATAGGTGTAGGGAATGATAGATGACCAGAGAAATTGAGGCACTGATCCAAAAGAAAGGAGGCATATGGCACATTAAATCACCTGGGATCGAGTGAAACCCTGCAGGAGATATATACTTGAGAGAAAGCAGGAGGACTAAAAGGGGACATGATATAACTTTAGCAAATGGGGTTAAGGAGAATTCAAAGAGATTCTACAAGTACATTAGGGGCAAAAAAGTTAAGGTGGGATAGAACAGGGCACCTTAGAAATCAACAAGGCCATCTTTATGTGGAACCGCACGAGATGGATGAGATGCTAAATCAGTATTTCACATTCATATTTACTGTGGATCAGGACATAGAAGGTGGAGAATTTGGAGAAACAAATAGTGATATCTTCTTATAACAGAGGAAAAGATGCTGAACATCTTAAAACACAAAGGTAACTAAATATTTTAGTTCAGGTATATCCTGAACTTTGTTGGAAGCTGGACAGTGATTACTTGATCCCTTGTTGAAATATTTGTATCATCAATAGCCAAAGGTGAGGTGCCGGAAGACTGAAGGATGGCTAATGTGCTATTATTTTGGCAAAGAAAAGCCAGGGAGCTGTAAACCGGTCAGCCTAACGTCAGTGGTAGGTAAATTATTGGGGGATTCTGAGGAGCACTATTTACATGCATTTGGAAAGGTAAGGACTGATTAGGATGGTCAACATGGCTTTGTGCGTGGAAAATTGTGTCTCGCTAACTTGATTGAGTCTTTTTGAAGAGGTGACAAAGAAAATTGATGAAGGCAGAGTGTGGATATTTCTGTATGGATTCAGCAAGGCATTTGATAAAGTTCCGCATGGTACACTGTTTAGCAAGGTTATATCACATGGAATTCAGAAAGATCTACCTGCATGGATACAAAATTGGCTTGAAGGTTCGAGACTGAGGGTTGTGGTGGAGAGCTATTTTTTGGACTGGAGGCTTTTGACCAGCCGTGTGCTACAGGGATCGCTGCTGGGTCTTCACTGCTTTATGTCACTTATATAAATGATTTAGATGTGAATATAGGTGGAATGGTTTAGTACGTTTGCATATGTGATCAAAATGGTGGCATAGTGGACAGTTAAGATCATTAACTTAGGATACATTGGAACCTTGATCCAGGTTGTGGAGTGGTAGATAGAATTTAATTTAGACAAATGTGAGGTGTTGCGTTTTGGTAAGGCAAATTAGGGCAGGACTATTAAACACTTAATAGTAAGGTCTGGCTGAGCTTTGCTGAATAAGGGGGCCTTGGGGTGCAGGTTCAGCGTTCCTTGAAGGTGGAGTCGCAGGTAGACAGGATAGTGAAGAAGGCATTTGGTATGCTTGCCTTTATTGGTCAGTGTATTGAGTATCAGAGTTGGTATGTTGTGTTGCAGCCATATAAGACATTGGTTAAGCCATTTTAGGAATTCTGCTTTCAATTCTGGTCTCCCTGCTATAGGAACAACATTGTCAAACTTGAAAGAGTGCAGGAAATATTTACAGGGATGTTGTTTGGGTGAGAGGGTGTGAGCTTTAGGTAGAATCTGCATAGGTTGGGAGTATTTTTCCAGGAGCGTTAGAGGCTGAGGGGTGACCTTAGAGATTTATAAAATCATGAGCGGTATGGATAGCCAACATATAGGAGTCAAAAACTAGAGGGCATAGGCTTAAGGTGAGAGGGGAAAGATTTAAAAGGGACCTGAGGGGCACTTTTTTTGTTTTCACTCGAGCTGATGCGTCTGTGGGTTGAGCTGCCAGAGAAAGTGATGGAAGCTGGTACAATTACAGCATTTAAAAGGCATCTGGATGGATATAGGAATAAGAAGGGTTTAGAGCAATATTTGCCAAATGGGACGAATTCAGGATATCTGGTTGGTGCAGATGGGTTGGACCGAAGGGATTTCTTTCTGTGCTGTACAACTCTTACTTCCCCTGGCAGCTTGTTTCATACATGCACCACTCAGTGTGTGAAAAGTTACTCCTGTATGATCTCGGGAAATGCTGATGCTTTTCAGAGCTGTTTGACCACTGTTTAAAATGATATTGATTCTTGCACATCTATCATCAGACTCCACTTCTGAGCAGCAATGTCACCCACTCCAGTCAAACACCGCTGACATTAAATTCTTTCCATTTAATGTAGGAATTCCCAAAAACATCAAAGAATGGATACAGTGCAAAATTAAGTTTGGAAGGTTTTCAAGATGCCACATAAATCATTTGGCCCATTTGGCTCACTTAAGTCTGTTTTTCCTGGAGCATTGTAGGCCGAGGTGTGGCCTCATAGAGGTTTGTAAAATCATGAGGGGCATGGATAGGATAAATAGACAAAGTCTCTTCCCAGACTGGGACAACACACCCATCATAGGACCAGCCAAACAAAAAATGCAGAAAATTCCGAGAAGTGTGGCATTCCAACCAGAACACTCTCAACAAACCCATCGAGTTAGATAAACCCCATCTACCACCCCCTGAGAAAAAGAACCGGAAGTGACTTCACCATAGAAAATGACATCACCAACCCAAACATTTAAGTAGAAAGCAGGAATTATTAGCAGTGCTTTGCCTGAGGCTCACTGAAGATGTTACCTAGTAGGGTGACGAAATATCTGGAAATTAATCTTCCAGCTCAGTGAGCAAACCTACATCCTAATTTTAAGATCTTTTGGAACATACAGCTAAAGTTAATGATCTAAAAGTACTGCAAAAGCGGCAGCTCAAAAAGTGGCTGATTTGCTGGGAATTAAGTTTATGAGAGCTAGCTCTATAATAAACAGTGTGAGTGCTGAGGGATATATGTATCCTTTTTATTGAGTATGAATGATAATATTGTTCAAAGTTTTTGTTCCACAGTTGTTACCTATGTCTATTGTTTTCTCTGTGGTCAGTTTCTTCTGATTGCTATCTTTTGGTCATTACTCAGGGAAACGACTTTCTTCAGATATTCTGACTCGATTCCACATTGTTCTTTGGGAAAAGGCAACCAAGAATTTTGAGGTGAGGCACAGCTAATAGAAATTTACAGAACTCCATCAAAGCTCTACCATGCATTCTGCACTTAAGTCACCTTAACTCCCCATTGCATCTATTTTTCTTCACCTGGGATTACTAGCTGTTGAAAACTTTTTCTCCTCAAAACTTTAACTTGATACTCTATATTGTGCTCTCTTCATTCAGCTTATGTAGTATAGACAGTAGAATTTTCACATCAGTTGCTGTAAATTGTGCTGATTTTGATTTTTAAAAGCTTGGATTTTTGTGTAGGCTTATTTGCACTTTGGAAGAATAAATCTGTCATGAGTAAGTCCGATTGGACAAGTTTAAAATCCAGTTTTAATACTTGCTGTTAAATATAATCTGTGCTATATTAGAATGGTAACTAAGTGCAATTGATATTAGTCTACTGAAAATCTGTTTACCATATGAACAAAATCAAATCCAATGTCTGTCCATGATCTGTAAACATTCTGCTTTAAAAGATTGAAAATTTATTTTAAATGATTTCCTAGTTATTTTGGTAAAGTATTGTGTGCTAATTTCTTAGAAAACTAAGATAAAAATAAAGTCATAAAGCCACAGAGATGTACAGCACAGAAACAGATCATTTAGTCCAACTCATCTATGCCGACCAGATATCCTAAATTAATCTAGTCCCATTTGCCAGCACTTGGCAACCACCAATGTCAGGCTCACCGGTCTCTAGTTCCCTGGCTTTTCCTTACTACCTTTCTTAAATAATGGCATCACGTTAGCCAGCCTCCAGTCTTTAGGCACCTCACCTGTATTGATGATCCAAATATCTCTGCAAAGGACCCAACAATCACTTCCCTAGCCTCCCACAGAGTTCTAGGTTACACACCTGTGAAGTCCTGTGGATTTATACACCTTTATGGGTTTTAAGACATCCAGCGCTATCTATTTCTCCACATTCTATGTCTTCCATGTCCTTCTCCGCAGTAAACACTTACGCAAAGTACTTGTTTAGTATCTCCCCCACCTCCAGCAGTTCCACACATAGGCTACTTTGCTGACCTTTGAAGGATCCTATTAGCTTCCTACTTACCCTTTTGTCCGTAATGTATTAAAAACGCTTTGGATTCTCATTAATCCTTTTTGCCAAAGCTTTCTCATATCCCCTTTTTGCCCTTCTGATTTTCCTCTGAAGTCTACTCTTACTGCCTTTGTACTCTACTCAGGATTCACTTTATTTCTGCTGTCTATACTTGACATATGCTTCCTTTTTCTTGAACAAAATCTCTACTTCTCTCGTCATCCAGGATTGCCTACACCTACCAGCCTTGTCTTTCACCCTGACAGGAACATATTGTCTCTGGACTCACATTCTCTCATTTTTTGAAGGCTTTCCATTTTCTAGCCATCCCTTTACCTGCGAACATCTGTGCCTCCAATGAATTTTTGAAAGTTCTTGCCTAATGCCGTCAAAATTGGCCTTCCTTCAATTTAGAAGTTCAACTTTTAGATCCGGTTTGATCCTTCTCCATCACTATTTTAAAGTAATGGAACTATGGTTGTTGGTCTCAAAATGGTCCCCCACTAACACCTCAGTCACTTGCCCTTATTTCCCAAGAGTCAGTCAACTTTTTCACTTTTTCTAGTTGAAACATCCGCATACTGCCTCAAAACCTTTTCTTGTACAAACTTAAATTATTCTCCATCTAAACCCTTAACACTATGGAAGTCCCAGTCTATGTTTTCAAAGATAAAATCCCCCACCATGACGACCATATTATTCTTACAGATAGCCGTGATTTCCTTAAATTTGTTTCTCAATTTCCTGCTGACTATTGGGTCATCTGTAGTATAATCCCAGTAAGGTTATGATCCCTTCCTTATTTCTCAGTTCCATCCAATAATTTGCCTGCATGTATTGCCAGGAATATCCTCCCTAAGTACAGCTGCAGTGTTATTCCTTATCAAAAGTGCCACTCCCTCCTTTCTTGCTCCACTTTCTATCCTTCCTATAGCATTTGTATGCTGGAAGTAAGCAGCCAATCCTGTAATTCCTATGATATCCCAGTCCCATGTTTCTAACCATGCGCTGAGTTCATCTGCATTCCCTGTTAGGCCTCTTGCATTGAAATAAATGAAGTTTGATTTTTTCAGTCCCACCTTGTTCTCTGCTTTGTTCCTGCCTGCCCTGACTATTTGGCTCAATCCCTTGCCCTCCGTTTCTTCCTCTCCCGACGTCCCATAAGTACCCTTCCACTGACACTCATTCGTTTGGCCGAACTGGTCCTCACCCTTAACAATTTCTCCTTGGAATCCTCCCACTTCCTCCAGACCAGAGGGGTAGCCACGGGCAGCCGTGTGGGCCCCAGCTATGCCTGTCTCTTTGTTGGCTACGTAGAATAGTCCATCTTCTGTAATTACACCGGCACCACTCCCCACCTCTTCCTCCGCTACATTGATGACTGCATTGGCGCCACCTCGTGGTCCCGCGAGGAGGTTGAGCAATTCATCAACTTCACCAACACATTCCACCCTGACCTTAAATTTACCTGGAACATCTCTGACACCTCCCTCCCCTTCCTGGACCTCTCCATCTCCATTAATGACGACCGACTTGACACCGACATTTTTTACAAACCCACCAACTCCCACAGCTATCTGGATTACACTTCTTCCCACCCTACCTCCTGCAAAAATGCCATCATGTATTCCCAATTCCACCGCCTCCACCATATCTGCTCCCAGGAGGACCAGTTCCACCACATAACACACCAGGTGGCCCCCTTCTTTGGAGACCGCAATTCCCCTTCGCACGTGGTTAAAGATGCCCTCCAACGCATCTTGTCCACATCCCGCACCTCCGCCCTCAGACCCCACCCCTACAACCATATCAAGGACAGAACCCCCCTGGTGCTCACCTTCCACCCTACCAACTTTTGCGTAAACCAAATCATCCGCCGACATTTCCACCACTTCCAAACGGACCCCACCCCTCCCCACCCCTTTCCGCCTTCCACAAAGACCGTTTCCTCTGTGACTACCTGGTCAGGTCCATGCCCCCTACAACCTGCCCTCCTGTCCTGGCACCTTCTCCTGCCACTGCAGGAATTGCAAAACCTGCGCCCACACCACCTCCCTCACCTCCATCCAAGACCCTAAAGGAGCCTTCCACATCCATCAAAGTTTTACCAGCACATTAACCAGTATCATTTATTGTATTCGTTGCTCCCGATGCAGTCTCCTCTACATTGGGGAGACTGGACGCCTCCTAGCAGAGCGCTTTAGGGAACATCTCTGGGACACCCGCACCAATCAACCACACCGCCCTGTGGCCCAACATTTCAACTCCTCCTCCCACTCTGCCGAGGACATGGAGGTCCTGGGCCTCCTTCACCACCGCTCCCTCACCACCCGATGTCTGGAGGAAGAACGCCTCGGAACACTTCAACCCTAGGGCATCAATGTGGACTTCACCAGTTTCCTCATTTCCCCTTCCCCCACCCTACTTTCTCCCCACTCCCACCCTCCTCTCATTTATCGCTCCACCCTTCAGGCACTCTGCCTGTATTCCTGTTTTGCCCAAAACGTTGATTTTACTGCTCCTTGGATGCTGCCTGAACTGCTGTGCTTTTCCAGCACCACTAATCCAGAATGTGGTTTCCAGCATCTGCAGAAATTGTTTTTACCTCAATCCCTTTCCTAGCTGTACCAGTCTCAAATTGATCTCTTTCCTCACTATCTCCGAGTCCATCCTCCCCACCTTACTAATTTAAATCCTCCCGAGCAGCTCGAGCAGATCTCCCTGCCAGCATATTAGTTCCCTTCCAATTCAGGCGCAGGCCACCCCTCTTATACAGGTTACTTATACCCCAGAAGAGATTCAAATGATCCAACAATGTGAACTCTTTTCCATTGCACCAGCTCCTCAGGAATGCATTCATCTGCACTCTCCTCATATTCCTACCTTCATTAGCTCTTGGCATTGGCAGTAAACCAGAAAAATCTCCTTTTTCAATTCTTGCCCAACCTCCTATCTTCTCCCTAAAGAATCTCATCCTTTTTCCTTCTCTTGTTAGTTCCGATGTGCACAACAGCCTCCACTGGTCCCTCTACCCTTTGAGAATATTCTGCACTCTCTGAGATATCCTTGATCCTGGCATCAGGGAGACAACACTCCTTTCACAATCGATCGCTTGGAACCTGATGTACCTATCGTTACAGAGCCAGTTTCAATACCATGAACATCATACTACATTCCCCTGAAAGTCCATCACCCTCTGTTTTCCAAAACAGCATACTTGTTTGAGATTGGGATAGCCACAGGAGACTCCTACATTATCTGTCTCCCTCTCCTACCTTTCCTAGAATTAAGCCACCTACCGGACTGTGGGTTTTCTCCCTCCTAGAACTGTCATCCATCACAATCCTTAGCTCCTGTAAATTACTCATTCTGTTACTGCTGCTCCAACTGAACCGTGCGATCTGATAGGATTTGCAACCAAACACACTCACGGCAGACACAATCGTCAGTAACTCTCCCTAAGCTCTTGCATTCGAAAGGAAGAGCATGTTATTCAACTAAAGGCCATCTTTGCCACCTAACCATCTGCAGACCTGTGAAAATAGCCCTGCCTTACTGCTTTAAACAACAGTGCCCGAGGCTAACTTAGTGCCTATGTTTTATATTTTTAATATTTAATCGACAGACAGATCTCAGTAACATATAATGAAAAAAGACACTGCTCGCTGTTGTAGATTTACAAGAAAACGAATAGCAAGATTACTCTTCAAAATATGCACTTAGCTGATCCTATGCTGAGAGCTCCCCCACACAGATTCCTCCGATGTCAAGTATAAAGTTTGCTGTTTATTCATTTTTCTTGGACACATTCTGACGTAGCATGAACAGCAACGTTTATGGTACCAAGACTGGCTCTGGTGTAACAAGGGATACGTTGGGTATCAAACGATCGATTGTGTTAGGCGACTCTCTTATCAGAGGCACACACAGTTCTGCGGCTGACAGCGAGAAATCAGAATGGCGTGTTGCCTCTCTGATATCTCTGATGTCAAGAGATACTTTAACTCAAACAGCAAGGGCAGGAATTGTGCAGAGTCACTGCTGTGTCAGACAGCAGTGTAGGTTTCATTCTTGGTTGATTCACTAATCATGTGGTCTCTACCTTTGTCTCTCTTCCTTTTTAAAGTACTGTTGTTTTGATTTTTTTTCCCCAAAATTCCGAAACAATGGAACAGCTTATACAACAATAATTACTGCTCCTGGAATTGGAGGAAATCAGCTCCTACACCTAAAATACCTCAAAGAAGCCGCTTTTACAGCCACAATTTTTCCTGTCCTCGATCTTTGATACTCAAAATTTTATAAAATCTTCCAGTTAATGCCTTTGCACTCAAACGAATCAGAGCAGAGTTGTTGGTGAGGTCCACTTCTGATATGTTTCTAATCTAATGCAAAGTAAAGCAAGTAAAATTCTTTGCTGTTACATGCTAAATTTAGCTAAATTAGCCACAGAAGCAGCTTAACTGAGCACAAGGATGAGAAGATTTTTATTTTTTGCCAGAATTATGATTTTTGGAGAATTGACCTTGACCCACCTTTGACTGTTGCCAACTTCAAAGCAGCCATACTGAAAATCTCTCCATCAGTAAATCGGACCCAGTGATACCACCACTCAACTATGTGCCAGGGAGGTGGTTGTAGGAATGTTGCTGAACAAGTAATTTACAACATCCAGCTAATGCTCTGGGGCATGGGTTTGAATCCCATCATGACAAACTGTGAAATTTAAATTCAAAAGGACATCTGGAATAAAATGGGGGCATATGGTGATTGTAAATCAGAATTGTGGAGGAGCGGTAATCTCATGCAGATTGCGACTTTGTTCATCCTTTTTGCCGAATATAGGAGTTCTGCATTTTTGAGAGGAGATTCCAATTAGGGCTCCTTCAAAAATGTGGAATTGCACTTTCAGTCTAACAGTTGTTTCAGTGCAGCAGCATCAGGAGAAAACAAGCCATGCCTGCTTTTCACAGCCGTGGCTGCCAATTCTGACATTATAAGTTCCAGACAATTGCTTTGACAGATGCTGTATATATGGAATGCATGTTAATATATCAGGTATATAATGCCAGTTTTATATGAAGGTAAGGTGGATAGTAATGGGAAGTTAGATTCCAGGGGGTGGGTTGCCAGGTGATTGAATTTCAAGTGGGAAGGAGGTAGGGTGAAAAGTGATAAGGGGGTCAGGTAAGCAATGCGTTGGGGTAGAGGAGGGTGTGGGTTGGCGAGGTGCGAGGGTTTGGATTTGGTGGCTTGGAAAGGATGGAGTGAGGGTTGGGTCTGGTGACGGGGCAGGTGTCCGATCAAGGAAAGGGTAGTGGGAGTATGTTCGGAGTTCACTGTTTCCTTTTTCAATATCCTGCCACATCATGGTGATCCTTCTGATGCTTTATGATGATTCCACAATTTCTAGCCCTAGCCATCTTCTCCTCTTCTTGAATGCGCAATCCCTTTAAACTTCTATTCCCATCACGCTGGTCTGAATGCTCTTGTTCTATCTTGAACGGACACATAAGCAATCCTTAATCACCATGATCTTCCTCTGCCTGGCTGAGCTTATTCTCACTTTGAACAAATTCTCCTTTTAACTTGTTTCACTTTCTCCAGGTGAAAGTTATGGCTATGGGTATCTGCATGGATCCCAGTTAGTGTGTTTCTTTTTGAACTCTATATGGAAGTTTGTTTGCTATAACCCTCCTCAGGATCTAATACAATTGTTTCTGCAGTGCATAGATAAAGTTGATGCTGCTGCATGCTCTCATCCAGAATTGAAAAATTAATCAGTTTTACTTTCAATTTCTTTCCTCTGTCACCTTCACATGGTCCATCTCTGACTCTTCTTTCCTTCCTTGACTTCACCATTTCCATTTATGAGGGTAGGCTGTCCACCAATTTCCACAACATGCCCATTAAATCCCGCAGTTACCTTGACTGACAGTTGAGCAAACATAACAACAAAGTAATCTACTTAATGTCTATGATGTTAAACCCATTAATCTTTGTTTTCAGTCCCATTCACACAAAAGACAGCCAAATAAGCAAACATAATTAATAGATTAGTTTTGCACTGCTGCATCACACTTCCAGGGATCTGGGTTCAATTCCACCCTTGTGTGACTGTCTGTGTGCATTTAAACATTCTCTCTGTGTCTGTGTTGGTTTTCTCCTGGTGCACCAGTTTCCTCCCACAGTCAAAGATGTGCAGGTTAGGTGGATTGGCCATGCTAAATCACTCATAATATCCAGTAACGTGTATACAAGGAGGATTAGTCATGGGAAATGCAATGTTAGTGGGGTGGGTGGAGGTGGGTTGCTCTTCAGAGTCCGTCTGAAATCAATGGGTCAAATGGTCTGCTTCCATCCTATAGGGATTCTATGGAGATAAATAAATTAAAGAACAAAACCTGCCACATACTTAAGTGGTTTTTACAGGCATTGTTCCACAGGCATAGATGATTGTTTCTTGGTTGATTTGCTGAAGGTGAGTCGCTGGAAAAGCACAGAGGGTCAGGCCGCATCCAAAGAGAAGGAGATTCGACGTTTCAAGGCTTATGAAGGGCTAATGCCCAAAATGTTGACTCTCCTCCTCAGATGCTGCCTGACTTACTGTGCTTTTCCAGTGCCACACTTCTCTATTCTGACACTCCAGCATCCGCAATCCTCACTTTCTTCTGATTTGCTGAAGATGTCGATCAGAGCCACCTTTTCAGTGTACTTCGAAGAAGTCAGTGATACTCACAACTTAGATTCGAGTCTTTGAATTTCCAATATCTGTTTATGGGAGGCTTGTCAGGGAGCTTTCATTTTTATGCTGTAGCATCAATAGCTAATCTTTCTCACAGAAACTGAGTCCAAAACTCAGTTCAAACTCTGGCCTCTTCCTGATAGACTTTCTTCCTGTGAGATCTTCCCCAAACTTCCCTGAACCGTTCCGAGGTATTGATCTCGTTTGTGGCCATGCATCTGCAATCTGTGTTTTGTTGGTGTGGAAAAGTATGTAGAACTTGCACATAACTCCCAGGCCTTGCTTCATAAAAAAGCACAGCTTGTTCAGTCTGTTCTTTTAACAGAAGTTTCTATTCACAGTCCAAATGCCATCTTCAACTCACGATTGTTCATTCACATCTCCAAATGAAAATTGATAAAGACTAAAAAAAGGGAAAAATCATCAAGGTTTCTGACAGTATTCACTGCTCACAGTGCAGTCTCCTTTACATTCATGAGACCAAACACAGATGTGACGGTTTTTGCTGAGCACCTTTGCTTTGACCTTCAGAATTAACACCCCCCACCTCCCCCCCTTCCAGTTGCTTGCTATTTCATTAAGCCATCTTGCCCCTATGCCAACATTATTGTTCTAGGGCTGCTGTAGCAACTGGAGAAACTTGACCTCATTTTCCACTTAGGTACTCCATCAGGACTTAAGATTGAATTCAACAGTGTCCTCCATTTTCTCCTCTTATGCCCATCTTGTTTTTGCCCTGCTATCTTTGTTTTGAGCAGGGCAGACCTATTTTCTCTGTTTGAAATCCAGTATTCACACCTATTTTACATCTCAACGTCACCTTGACAACCGTTAGCTCCCATTCTTTTTCCTATGTGGACCCTCACCATCTCTTTCGCTTCCTTTTTGTCAACAGCATAAAAGCATAATTTTCCTGCTCCCTTGAGTTTTGAAGAAGACTCTTTGGACTCAACTTTAATTCTGTTTCTGTCTCCATAGATGCTCTGTCAGGCCTGATGAGTTTCTCCAAACGTTTCTCTTTTTATTTCAAATTTCTATCATCTGCAGTAGTTTGCATTCATTAATGTGCCATCCTCTCCTGATTTGATCTATAGACAAACCCACGCCCAAAGTAATGTTTTTGATTCTTAACTGCCCTCTGGATCATTAGAGATGAGCAGTAAATGCTGGCCAACTCAGCAACACCACATCCTGTGAATGAACATAAAAAGAAAATGTTAGCTGCCTCACTCATCCCAATAGATGCGCACACTTTGTGCCTTCAGCAAGCTGATAGGAGCTGAGTTCGGTAGGCTTCGTAATGGAGAACAATGGACCTTGATCCTCCATGGTGTTTGGCTGGATCTGAGGCATGAAGGAGGAGGGAGTAGTAAAGCCTGAGTGTAGTCAAAGGTTGGAAGAGATGCAGTATAGTCTGCTAGGCGAGTTGGTGGGATGTCTTTTTGGGTAGGGTGGTGCTGAGTGAAATGAATGTGTAGGAACTAGAGATTTAGAGACAGTGACTGTTTGATGAGAAGGATAGAGGGATTTTAGGAAGATGATTTGCTGAGTAATAAACTAAAAGTAGGGGGCAAGAAACGAGGGTAGTTGTGAGTGGGACAAGGCTATTTTGAAGGAAGGTGCACGGGTGAGGTGGGGGCCAAGTGGCTGTTTGAAATATATGGAGGTTTTCCGCGGTAAAAGCAGGAGAGAATCTTCATCTGTGTACCGCATGTTTTAACTCTGGATAACTTGGCTGGAATCTACATACATACACAAAATAACATTTTATTACTCTTTAATACTGAATGTTACTGTGCTGATTTTCTTGTTTACTGGCGTTTAGGTTCATTTTTAATTTCAAGGTTTTTTTAATATATGTAATTATATATGGGATGTATCCATTACTGGCAAAACCAGTGTTTATTACCTATTCCAATTTGCTCTAAGAACTTCTTGGTGAACTAAGCTAGAAAATAGTATGTGACTACTAATGTAGTCCTTTACTTTGCCTCACATACATCCAGTCCAGCAAGATCATGTTCTGTCGGAGTTAGGGACTTAGTCAATGCATGAAATACACAATTATGTTGAATGTTGATATGTGGAGGTCACTGGGTGATTTGATATAAACACCATTGTAATACAGTCTTCACTGTAATAGAATCTACCAATTTGAAGCCTTAACAATTTTACCTATTACAGATATAAAAATGCTATAATTACATAATTTCTTGACATTAAAATTTTCAGACCTTTGTGTTTGCCAACTAATATTCTGATCTTTTTTGTTGGCCTCTCTTGTTGCTGTGAGCAAAAACTGAAGTTTGATATGTTTGACATGTGTTTTTATAGAACCATTTCTGAATTGTACAATTAAAATTAATTTTAGCTGTTGTCAGATATGAAGTTGATAGCTATCGGCAGATATTGCACAGAAAGTAGTTCTGAATTGTTGCACTTCCACCATGGGATTTCACAAAATGGAATTATTTCTAATGTGCCACAGCCCTTCGCCAGACACATAATCCATTCCAACGAAACTCTTGGAAAAGAGGCTCATATAAAACGTTTTAAAAAGTGCTTGTTTCTGATTGTGAGGCGTGTTCACCCTTCCTGAGCACAACCGAATTCTCTCACGTATTTGTAATCAAAGGTTTGGGCTTACATTTATGAATCACTGAAGGATGATGAATAATGCAATCGATATAGATTTCATATTTTGAATAAGTGTGTGCTTATTATGCACAGTGAATCTCAAAGTGGCACAATCGGTGCAGGTAATATTCCTTGGTGACACACAACAAAATAGTTAACTTCCCTTAAACATCACGGAAATAAGCCCCTTGGCTTGCCTTACTGAATGGTTGTTAAACTCCCAGTGTTACTTAAGGGTGGTCAGGACAGGCAGGGCAACTCTCCACATGCTGGTGGGTTGAATATTCTCTAGGCTATGGATGAAATATTATTATCCTTACTGAATTTGGCTCCAAAGTCATGCCTTTTCGATTCGAAGTTCTCAGAGCTGTACCTATTCCTTGGACTATGTGATTTCCTTTGTTCCCAGTAATAGAGAGCAACTCTTTTGCCCTGACCTTGCAAAGCTGTGTGCCTCATGTTTTTTCCTTCCTTTTCCCATAGTTCAACTTCTTCCTTGTTGAGGCTGCCCTTGTTATACAGTTTTCTATCTGATCTACTCAGATGGTGAAAAAAACAAAAATTGACTAAATTAGTTCCCTTGGTGTAATTATTGGAAGGAGGGCCAGGTAGATCTCATTGAGTGAGATCCCTGATTGTGATTGTTAACCTGGGCCAATTGGTGAGCTGATTCTGTTCAATCTAGTGACTAGCTCTAAGGTAGCTGGTCGGAGTCCATGTACAGTGCATGTGAAAAAAAAGGATGACTTGGTGATGGGATGCCAGCCTCCATGGAGTTACTTCACTCTGCAAGAAAACTGTCTATCAATGTGGATTGTTTTCCCGCCCCTCAGCTATTCTGGGATAATGGGTACTTCTAAATTCAATATTATACGATGTGTGAACTCACTTACAATGTCTCCTTGTCTCCTTGATTACATCAAACCAGTGGATGTCTTTGTCCTCCATTTATATTCTAGCCCTCTCATAGTGAATGTTAATATTTCATTTACCTTCCTAACTGACAACTGAACCTGCACGTTAACTTTAAGAGAATCTTGAAGAAGGACTCCAAAGTCCCTTTGTGCTTCGGATTTCCAAAGCCATTCATCATTCAAGAAATTGTCAATGCCTCTTCTTCTTAAAGAAGGGCATTACCTCGGTTTCCCACATTGTATTCAATCTGCCACTTTCTCGTCCACTGTCACAGACAGTTCAAATCCTTCTGCAGCCTCTCTGCCTCCATAACATTACCTGTACCTATACCTATATTTGTGTCCACAAGCTTAGCAACAATATCCGTTCCTTTATTCATGCCGTTAATGTGTCTTGTGAATAGTTGTGATCCTAAAACTGACCCTGTATACCTCCAGCGATCACCATCTACCACCCTGTGATTGGCCTTACCTTAATATTTTAAAAGCTTCACATTTCTATTCTTGAGATCAAAATATGTCCTGTGTTTTTAACAGGATCCCTTTTCCCAAAACTAAATTCTGCTGGTGAACTCCTTGGATTAAAATGATAACCGTTCAAAATGTATGATCACAGTTGACTCATCTTATGTATTACATGGGTTAGTACAGTGTCACCTTTTTGTTTATGTTTTGAAAATTTTATTTTACAGGTGTTTCGAAAGAAATACTACTAATTATTTCTTTTGTATGTTTCTTATGTTATCTTGCACTTTCTCTCTTGATCAACTAATCATCAAAAGTCAGTGTGATGTTTTTGAATTTTTTTCATGGGATGCCAGTGCAGCTTGGTAGGCCAGCATTTATTATCCACCTCTGGAGTCACATGTAAGTCAGATCAAGTAAGAACAGCACTTTCCTTATTGGTCAGACCACATTTGGAGTATTGTGCCCCATATCTCAGGAACGATATACGGGCCTTGGAGTGTATTCAAAGGAGGTTCACAAGAATAGTTACAGGAATGAAAACCTTAACAAACGAGGAATGTTTGAGGACTCCGTGTCGATACTCGATGGAAGGGTTAGGGGGATCTAATTGAAGCATACTGAATACTGAATGGCCGGAACAGAGTGGATGTTGGGAAGATGTTTCAATTGTTTCGAGAGACGGGGACCCAACAGCATGGCCTGAGACATAAGGGAAGACATTTTAGAATGGAGACAAGGAGAAACTTATTCAGCCAGAGTGATGAATCTATGGAATTTGTTGCCAGAGAAGACTGTGGAGGTCAGGTCATTGAGTATATTTAAGACTGAGATAGACAGGTTCTTGAGGATCAAGGGTTACAGGGAGGAAAGGGTTGAGAAACTTATCAGCTATGATTGAAAGACCAGGGCCGATCAGACCTCCCAGTTACGACCCAATTTATTTCCCCTTCCCATTTCTTTTCCAACATGACCAACCTTGGCCTCCTCCATAGTCTAAACGAACCAAGCTGTAAATTGGAGGAACAGCGCCTCATCTTCCACCTCGGTAGCCGAACGATGGGAGGATTCAACATTGAGTTCTCCAATTTCAAGTAACCTCCCTTCCCAGCCCCTCACCCTCCCTTCCACTCCTCCCAGCCACCTCCCAGATTCATTCCTCCCATTGACCAACCCGGTTATACCCTCTACATGTCTTCACCTATCCCCACTTCAGCACCCTGACCCGCCACCCCTTTTATCTGTAGCTCCCCTTACACCCATCCCCAGTCATGAAGAAGGGTTGCACCCAAAACGTCGACTTCTCCACCCTGATGCTGCATGTCTTGATGTGTTCTTGCAGCCTCCTACTTGCCTACCTTAGATTCCAGCATATTCATTTTTTTTTTCTCGAACTATGATTGAATGGTGGTGCAGACTTGATGGGCTCAGTGGCCTAATTTCTGCTTATATGTCTTATGGTGTTATGGTCCTTGCAAAAAGGACTTTATTGAACCAGATGGGTTTTTACAACAAACAGTGGTTGTAGAGTCAGACAGCACAGAAACCAACCCTTTCGTCCCACCAGTCAATGCTGACCATAATCCCAAATTAATGTAGTCCCACCTGCCTGCACTTGGCCCATAGCCCTCCAAAATTTTCTTATTCATGTACTTAACTAAATGTCTTTTAAATGTTGTAACTGTACCACATCCACCACTTCCCTTGGAAGTTTATTTCACACACAAACTACTGTCCGTTCAACAAATAAAAATTGACTCTCGTATCTTTTCTAAATCTTCTTCCTCTCACCTTAAAATGTGTCCTCTGGTCTTGAAATCCCCTGCCCTCAAGAATAGATCCTGCAATTCATGTGATCCTTACCCCACATGATTTTATAAAGCTGCCCTCCAGTGAAAAAATTCCAGCCTCCCCTTATAACTCAAGTCCTCCATTCTCAGCAACATCGTGATAAATCTCTTCTGAGCCCTGCCCAGATTAATAATAATCTTCCTACAACAGGGTGACTAGAACTGGACGCAGTACTCCAGAAGAGGCCTAACCAATGTCCTGTGCCACCTCAACATAATATTCTAAGTTCTATACTCAAAGGTCAGTGCAATCAAGGCAAGTGTGCTAAATGCCTTCTTAACCCATTACATGTGATGCAGACTTTGAAGAATTATGTACATTAAGTCCTTGTTAGTTTTGGCAATACTTTGCATTTATCCAAATTAAACTCCATTTGGCACCATTAACTCATTTGATCAAAATCACTTCGTAACTTTAGATAATTGTGTTCACTGTCTACTATACCAGTAATCTTGGTGTCACCTGAAAACTTAATGACCTTACTTAGTCATAGAGTCATAGAGATGTACAGCATGGAAACAGACCCTTCGGTCCAACCTGTCCACGCGCCCAGATATCCCAACCCAATCTAGTCCCACCTGCCAGCACCCGGCCCATATCCCTCCAAACCCTTCCTATGCATATACCCATCCAAATGCCTCTTAAATGTTGCAATTGTACCAGCCTCCACCACATCTTCGAGCAGCTCATTCCATATACATACTACCCTCTGCGTGAAAAAGTTGCCCTTGAGTCTCTTTTTTTATATCTTTCCCCTCTCACCCTAAACCTATGTCCTCTAGTTCTGTACTCCCCGATCCCAGGGAAAAGACTTTGTCTTTTTATCCTATCCCTGCCCCTCATAATTTTGTAAACCTCTGTAAGGTCACCCCTCAGCCTCCGGCGCTCCAGGGAAAACAGCCTCAGCCTGTTCAGCCACTCCCTCTAGCTCAAATCCTTCAATCCTGGCAACATTCTTGGAAATCTTTTCTGAACCCTTTCAAGTTTCACAACATTTTTCCAATAGGAAGGAGATCAGAATTGCACACAATATTCCAACAGTGGCCTCACCAATGTCCTGTACAGCTGCAACATGACCTCCCAACTTCTGTACTCAATACTCTGACCAATAAAGAAAAGCATACCAAATGCCTTCTTCACTATGCTATCTATCTGCGACCCCACTTTCAAGGAGCTGTGAACCTGTACTCCAAGGTCTCTTTGTTCAGCAACACTCCCTAGGACCTTACTATTAAGTGTATAAGTCCTGCTAAGATTTGCTTTCCCAAAATGCAGCACCTCTCATTTATCTGAATTAAACTCCATCTGGCACTTCTCAGCCCATTGGCCCATCTGAGGTAACCCACTTCACTGTCCACGACACGTCCAATTTTGGTGTCATCTGCAAACTTACTAACTGTGTACCTCTTATGCTCGCATCCAAATAATTTATGTAAATGTCAAAAAGTAGAGGACTCAGCACCGATCCTTGTGACACTCCACTGGTCACAGGCCTCCAGTCTGAAAAACAACCCTCCACCACCACCCTCTGTTTTCTACCTTTGAGCCAGTTCTGTATCCAAATGGCTAGTTCTCCCTGTACTTGCCCACCACTGAGGTCAGGCTCACTGGTCTAAAGTTCCCTGCCTTGTCTTTACCGCCCTTCTTAAATAGTGACACCACGTTTACCAATCTCCAGTCTTCTGGCACCTCACGTGTGACTATTGATGATACAAATATCTCAGCAAGAGGCCCAGCAATCACTTCTTTAGCTTCCCACAGAATTCTCGTGTATACCTGATCAAGTCATGGGGATTTATCCACCTTTAACCATCTCAAGACATGCAGCACTTCCTCCTCTGTAATCTGGACATTTTGCAAGATGTCACCATCTATTTCCGTACAGTCTATATCTTCCATATCCTTTTCCACAGTAAATACTGATGCAAAATATTCATTTAGTATCTCCCCCATTTTCTGTGGCTCCACACAAAGGCCGTCTTGCTGATTTTTGAGGAGCCCTATTCTCTCCATAGTTACCCTTTTGTCCTTAATGTATTTGTAAAAACCCTTTGGATTCTTTTTAATTCTCTTTGCCAAAGCTATCTCATGTCCCCTTTTTGCCCTCCTGATTTCCCTCTTAAGTATACTCCTACTTTCTTTATACTCTTCTAAGGATTCACTCGATCGATCCTGTCTATACCTGACATATGCTTCCTTTTTCTTAACCAAACCCTCAATGTCTTTAATCATCCAGCATTCCCTATACCTGCCAGCCTTCCCTTTCACCCTGACAGGAATATATGTTCTCTGGATTCTTGTTATCTCATTTCTGAAGGCTTCCCATTTTCTAGCTGTCTCTTGATCTGCGAACATCTGCCTCCAATCAGCTTTTGAAAGTTCTTTCCTAATACCGTCAAAATTGGCCTTTCTCTAATTTAGAATTTCAACTTTTAGATCTGGTCTATCCTTTTCCATCACTGTTTTAAAACAAATAAAATTATGGTCGCTGGCCTCAAAGTGCTCCCCCACTGGCACCTCGGTCACCTGCCTTGCATTATTTCCTAAGAGTAGGTCAAGTTTTGTACCTTCTCTAGTAGGTACATCCTCATACTGAATCAGAAAATTGTCTTGTACACACTTAAGAAATTCCTCTCCACCTAAACCTTTAACACTATGGCTGTCTCAGTCGATGTTTGGAAAGTTAAAATCCCCTACCATAACTACCCTATTATTCCTACAGATAGCTGAGATAGCTGAGATCTCCTTACAAGTTTGTTTCTCAATTTCCCTCTGACTATTGAGGGGTCTATAATGCAATCCCAATAAGGTGATCATCCCTTTCTTATTTCTCAGTTCCACCCAAATAACTTCCCTGGATGTATTTCTGGGAATGTCCTCCCTCAGCACAGCTGTAATGCTATCCCTTATCAAAAATGCCACTCCACCTCCTCTCTTGCCTCCCTTTCTATTCATCCTGTAACATTTGTATCCTGTAACATTAAGCTGCCAGTCCTGCCCACCACTGAGCCATGTTTCTGTAATTGCTATGATATCCCAGTCCCATGTTCCTAACCATGCCCTGAGTTCATCTGCCTTCCGTGTTCGGCCCCTTGCATTGAAATAAATGCAGTTTAATTTATTAGTCCTACCTTGTCCCTGCCTGCCCTGACTGTTTGATTCACTTTGTTCTCAACTGTACCAGTCTCAGATTGACCTCTTTCCTCGCTATCTCCCTGGGTCTCACCCCCCCACCTTACTAGTTTAAATCCTCCCAAGCAGTTCTAGCAAATTTCCCTGCCAGTATATTAGTGAGAACATTCTCCACCCTCTCTGAGACATCCTTGATCCTGGCACCCGGGAAGGAACACACCATTCTGCTTTTTCTCTGCTGGCCACAGAAACGTCTGTCTGTACCTCTGACTACAAAATCCCCTAACACAATTGATCTCTTGGAAGCCGACATATCCCTCCTTGCATTAGAGCTAGTCTCAATACCAGGAACTTGGCTGTTCGTGCTACATTCCCCTGAGAATCCATCACCCCCTACATTTTCCAAAACAGCATACCTGTTTGAAATGGGTATATCTACAAAAGACTCCTGCCCTAGGTGCCGACCTCTCTCACTCTTCCTGGAGTTAACCCATCTATGTGACTGTACCTGAGACTTTCCCCCCTTCCTATAACTGCCATCCATCACATACTGTTGCTGTTGCATGTATGGTCCTTCTGAAACATTACCCCTGCCTGGATTGCACAGATAAATGTATCTCCAGCTAATACCATATCAGTGCATTAATGAGGTATTAACAGGCTGGCTATGTTAGACTGTGTCAACAAGACATTAATCAAAAATAGAGTCAGCCATTTGGTCCTTTGAGTTTTCTGCACTATTCAGTATGGTCATGGTTGCTACTGTGTAAAGAATGTGGCACATGCATGTAATATTGTAATCAGCCTAACTTTTACCTTTGAATGTTGGGAAGCAATTTTGCATTTGAGCTAAGTGAGAGGAAGATGGCTGCAAATTGCAAACCAGATTGTCAGCTTACATTTTTGGAAGGTGTGGCCAAGTCCACTGACTTTGCTTCAGTCTGTTAGGTCATTAAACTTCTTCCAAGATTGAACAGTTATTTGTAGATAACGTATATTGCTAAGATATGTTTCTTTTGGACTGTGCTTGAATGGCTTATACTGATTTTTCCCACCCTATTACCAAACAGATAATTTTACTTTATTCTCATTTGTTAACAACGTACCTTGATGGCAAATATCATTAGCCTACTAATTTGTAGTGAGTGGGAATCACATTTTTTTTTCACCATTCTTTTTCCCCTGTATAGGTACAAAAGTGTACAGAGGCTCTTCAATGGTACAGCTATTCTTTAAGTTTCTTTTCTGATGGACAACTAGATCAGAACCTGGCTAGATTACAAAGGAACAGGGCATTGTGTTATCTGCGTCTGAATCATCTAGAAAAGGTACTATCTGCTATTATCAACTAGGAGAAAATGATGACTGTAGATACTGGAGATCAGCGTCAAGAGTCTGGTGCTGGAAAAGCACAGCAGGTTACGCAGAATCCGAGGAGCAGGAGAATCGACATTTCAGGCGTAAGCCCTTTTTCAGGAATCAGCTTTAACTGGAGGCCCACTGAAGATGTTACCTCGTAGGGTGATGAAACGTCTGGAAATGAACTTTCCAGCTCAGCGAGTAAACCTACATCCAGAACCTCAACCTGAGCTACACATGTTCTCAAAACTTGCTCAGCCTCATTCCTGATGAAGGGCTTATGCCCGAAACATCAATTCTCCTGCTCCTTGGATGCTGTCTGACATGGTTATTGTTCAAATCAATGTGCATGAGAGTGAGTGAAAAACATAATGCCTTGCAGTTCCAATAGTTAGAATAGTCCAATGTGAATATACAGATCTTCTTGCGTTGCAAGGAATGACGATGTAACAATGATGGTCTTATTTAGGTGGAGAAAAATGGTCTTTAAATGCATTGGTGAAAATACTGTATTCATTTTAAACAACATGAATGGATTCTTCAGCCATCCGTGTTTGTTCTGTGATCGAACAGAATGACACCTGCTTGGCACTTTAAATTAATTTACCCATTTTTCTTCCATGTCTTTTAATAGCCCTACCTACCAAAAGTCTTTTCAATTATGCCTTTAAAAAAATCTTTTGACCCATTATTCATAGCCTTTTGGGAGAAAGTTCTATTTATTTAAATGGTAGCTTGTATGAGCAGTTCTCAGCAGAAACCTGTAGAGTTATAGATGACTGGAGATACTTCTGCAATTACAAATGTAATATCAGGCAGTGACTTCAAATATTTCACCCGAGTTTTCATTTCTGCTTCCTAATCAGGAATATCCTTTTAAAAAAGACAAATTTGATCAGTCTAAGCTTCTTTGAATCTCGTCTTCAGCCACTGCTATACTATCCAAAAATTTTAGGTAACTCTAAGGAACATCCAAATAAATGACCTGGAAGGAGGTGATATTGGCACAAACTGAATAGAATTTATTTGAGGTTTTAGATCAGTGACAGAGTTGATGAGGGTAATACAATTGATGTTGTGCACGTAGGCAAGGAATTAATGAAGTACCACAAAAGAGATGTACCAAGTGAATGCTCTCAGAATAAGGGGACAATACCACTTATGGTAGAAGATTAATTGATTGACTGATAGTAAAAAGAGTGGAGAGATATTTCTTAGACCAGAGGAACTTCAACAATGGAGTCTCCCAGGTGTCAGTGTTAATATTCCTGCTCACTTTGATATATATAACAAGAAAGTTTCAAATTTGCAGATGACTTAAAAGTTAGATTCTAACCTTTCCGTTGGTCTGTCCTTATTAACAGGTTCTACTAACTTCCTTACAGTTGTCAGTAAATTATGAGACATATTTATGAATTTATCTTTCTCATCCTCTTTACGTAGCGGAGGGCATTGATAATGTTCCAATTGCAAGGACAGTTTCTGAATTGGAAGATCAACCATTTCTTCAGCCACTTTAATTACCTGTGTTCAAACTTTTAGGGAGATACACCCACGTTTTAGTAAAAAACCTCTCATCACATTCCTTCCATTTATAGAGAATCTATTGTTTGGTGTGTTTTAGTCGCCTTTATTAGATCCTTCACGTTGTGATGATGCTGCTCCTTTAACAAGGTTATGGTGATCTTGGTTTGTCTCTCGAGGGGAAAGTGAGGGCTGCAGATGCTGGAGATCAGAGCTGAAAATGTGTTGCTGGAAAAGCGCAGCAGGTCAGGCAGCATCCAAGGAACAGGAGATTCCTGAAGAAGGGCTTATGCCCGAAACGTCGATTCTCCTGTTCCTTGGATGCTGCCTGACCTGCTGCGCTTTTCCAGCAATACATTTTCAGCTTTGTCTCTAGAGGAGTCATAAACCACAGATACTCAGGTCTAGGTTTGAAGGGTTTTAGGGCCAATTTAATGATAGCTAACAGGTATTGCCTCAGTCAAAAGGCTTCCAAGTTTTCAAAAGAAACACTTGAACAATGAAAGGGGAGTGGCCAATTCTCCCAGCTCAGCTTTTCTCTGGTTTGGTTTATTTTTAGCAAGCAGAGTCTTATGAAGGTGAAGAGGTGTACTAAACCTTTGAAAGTTAAAAAGCTAGCAAGGACGGACAAAGCACAGAGTCCTGATCAAAGTAATAATGTAACACTTGGTCGGAGCAAATAGCAGCAGCTGAGTTGCCATTAAACAGAAACAAATTCAAATTTGGCCAATCTGTTTAAACTATGCCCCAAGATACCAACATCCAATCAAATTTAAACTTAGTATTTTGATAATATTACAATCAATGAAATGATCCGATGTTTTGGGGTATAAAACCAGACATTTTGAACAGTTAGGGGGAGAACTGCAAAAGACCAATAAATGTAGACTTAGCTGAAGAGCTCTGTAAAGGTACCTGTTGCTGGGGTGCCTGCGCAGCAGAATATCGAGGCTGGCCTGGAGAGAATCTACAGAGGAAAATTTACAGAGGAGATCAGGCAAAGCTGACTAGGTTTGAAACGCGATTTATTTTGTAAATCTTAATTGGGATTTTTTACCAGACTATTATTGTAGAGTGGGAGGTAAAAGGTAGGTTTAAGAGAAAAGAGTTTGTAAATAGTTGTTAATTTTAATAACTCCTGTTGGAATTAAAGAATAAAGTTTTTTTTTACTTTAAATAGGGACCTCCGGGATAGTTCTTTGCTCTTGAATTTTAACATATTACAGTATGGGGTGAATCTTTTCTAAAAAGGTTCTAAAAAGAGACAGTGCAAAATAGCAGGCAATGATACATCCCTTCCAGATCGTCTCAATACCTTCTATGCTCACTTTGAGCAGAATTTCGGCGGAGAGGTAACACCTATTCTGACAAGTCCTGACAAACTTATCCCTCCAGTCACTGCATCAGAGGTCAGATCAGTTTTCCTTCGTGTGAATCCAAGAAAAGCGATAGGACCAGACACACTACCAGGCCGTGCACTCAACGCATGCACAGATCAATTGGTAGAGGGCTTCCTGGACATCTTCAACCTCTCTCTGCAGCAGGCCACTGTCCTTGCTTGTTTCAAGAGGGCCACCATCATTCCTGTGCTCAAGAAGGTTCATGCAGCATGTCTCATAGAACATTACAGCGCAGTACAGGCCCTTTGGCCCTCGATGTTGCGCCAACCTGTCATACCGATCTGAAGCCCATCTAACCTACATTATTCCATGTACGTCCATATGCTCGTCCCATGACGACTTAAATGTACTTAAAGTTGGCTAGTCTACTACCGTTGCAGGCAAAGGCATTCCATACCCTACTACTCTATGAGTAAAGAAACCATCTCTGACATCTGTCTTGTATCTATCACCCCTCAATTTAAAGCTATGCCCCCTCGTGCTCACTATACTTGGAAAAAGGCTCTCCTTGTCCACCCTATCTAACCCTCTGATTATCTTATATGTCTCTATTAAGTTACTTCGCAAACTTATTCTCTCCAACGAAAACAGCCTCAAGTCCCTCAGCCTTTCCTCATAAGACCTTCCCTCCATACCAGGCAACATCCTAGAAAATCTCCTCTGTACCCTTTCCAAAGCTTCCACATTCTTCTTATAATGTGGTGACCGGAACTGTACACAATACTGCAAGTACGGCCGCACCAGAGTTTTGTATAGCTGTAGCATAACCTCTTGGTTCTGGAACTTGATCCCTCTATTAATAAAAGCTAAACACTGTATGCCACCTTAACCCTGTCAACCTGGGTGGCAACTTTCAAGGATCTGTGTACCTGGACACCGAGAACTCTCTGCTCATCTACACTACCAAGAATCTTACCATTTGCCCAGTACCTTGCATTCCACTTACTCCGCCCAACATGAATCACCTCACACTTGTCCGCATTAAACTCCATTTGCCACCTCTCAGCCTAGCTCTGCAGCTTATCAATGTCTCTCTCTAACCTACAACATCCTTCGTCACTATCCACAACTCCACTGACCTTAGTGTCATCTGCAAATTTACTAACCCACCCTTCTACGCCCTCATCCAGGTCATTTATAAAAATGACGAACAGCAATGGACCCAACACTGACCCTTGCGGTACACCACTAGTAACTGGACTCCAGGATGAACATCTCCCATCAACCACCACCCTCTGTCTTCGTTCAGCAAGCCAATTACTGATCCAAACTGCTATATCTCCCACAATCCCATTCCTCTGCACTTTGTACAAAAGCCTACTGTGGGGAACCTTATCGAACGCCTTGCTGAAATCCATATACACCACATCAACCGGTTTACTCTCGTCTACCTGTTTGGTCACCTTCTCAAAGGACTCAATAAGATTTGTGAGGCACAACCTACCCTTCACAAAACCTATCCCTAATCAAATTGTTCTTTTCTAGATGATTATAAATCCTATCTCTTATAACCTTTTCCAACACTTTACCAACAACTGAAGTAAGGCTCACTGGTCTATATTTACCAGGGTTGTCTCTACTCCCCTTCTTGAACAGGGGAACTACATTTGCTATCCTCCAGTCTTCTGGCACTATTCCTGTAGACATTGACGATTTAAAGATCAATGCCAAAGGCTCAGCAATCTCCTCCCTGGTTTCCCAGAGGATCCTAGGATAAATTCCACCTGGCCCAGGGGTCTTATCTATTTTCACACTCTGCAGGATTTCTAATACCTCTTCCTTGTGAACCTCAACCACACCTAGTCTAGTATTTCAGTATTCTCCTCGACAACATTGTCATTTTCTAGAGTGAATATGGTCGAAAAATATTCACTTAGTGCTTCCCCTATCTCCTCTGACTCCACACACAACTTCCCACTACTATCCTTGATTGGCCCTAATCTTACTCTCGTCATTCTTTTATTCCTTAAATACCTATAGAAAGCCTTGGGGATTTACCCTGATCCTATCCGCCAACAACTTCTCATGTCTCCTCCTGGCTCTTCTGAGCTCTCGTGTTAGATCTTTCCTGGCTACCTTGTAACTCTCAAGCGCCCTAACTGAGCCTTCGCATCTCATCCTAACATAAGTCGCCTTCTTCCTCTTGACCAGAGATTCCACTTCCTTTGTAAACCAAGGCTCCCGTGCTCTACAGCTTCCTCCCTGCCTGACAGATACATACTTATCTAGGACACTCAGGATCTTTTCCTTGAATGAGCTCCACATTTCTAATGTGCCCATTCCCTGCAGTTTCCTTCCCCATCCTATGCTTTCTAAATCTTGCCTAATCGCATCGTAATTGCCTTTTCCCCCATCTGTAACTCTTGCCCAGTAGTATGCACCTATCCATTTCTATCACTAAAGTAAACATAACAGAATTGTGATCGCTATCACCAAAGTGCTCACCTACGTCCAAGTCTGACATCTGGTCAGGCTTATTACCCAGTACCAAATCTAATGTGGCTTCGCCCCTTGTTGGCCTGTCTACATACCGTGTCAGGAAACCCTCCTGCGCACACTGGACAAAAACTGACCAATCTATAGTACTCGTACTATAGTGTTCCCAGTCAATATTTGGAAAGTTGAAGTCCCCAATGACAACTACCCTGTCTCTCTCACTCCTATCGAGAATCATCTTTGCTATCCTTACCTCTACATCTTTGAAACAATTCGGAGGCCAATAGAAATCTCCCAACAGAGTGACTCTCCTTTCCTGTTTCTAACCTCAGCCCACACTACCTCAGTTGATGAGTCCCCAAATATCCTTTTTGTAACTGTAATACTGTCCTTTACCAACAATGGCACACCACCCCCTCTTTTACCATCTTCTCTGTTCTTACTGAAACATCTAAATCCTGCAACCTGCAACAACCTATGCCTGCTCTGTCCATATCTCTGAAATGGCCACAACATTGAAGTCCCAGGTACCAACCCATGCTGCAAGTTCACCCACCTTATTCCAGATGCTCCTGGCGTTGAAGTAGACACACTTCAAACCATCTTCTTGCTTGCCGGTGCCAGCTTGCGTCCCTGAAGCTTGATTTCGGACCTCCCTACCCTCAACCTTGTCTATACTCGAACTACAATTTTGGTTCCCATCCCCCTGCTGGATTAGTTTAAACGCACCCCAATAGCCTTAGCAAATTTCCCCCCTATTCCTTGCCTCACGAGCACATGGCATGGGCAACAAACCAGAGACAACTCTGTTTGACCTAGTTCTAAGCTTCCATCCTAGCTCCCTGAATTTCTGCCTTAAATCCCCATCTCTCTTCCTACTTATGTCGTTGGTGCCTATGTGGACCACGACTTGGGGCTTCTCACCCTCCCCCTTAAGGATCCCAAAAACACGATCAGAGACATCATGAACTGTGGCACCTGGGAGGCAATACAACAACTATGAGTGTCTCTCGTTCCCACAGAACCTCCTATCTGTCCCCCCAACTATGGAGTCCCCAATGACTACTGCTCTGCTCTTCTTCCCCCTTCCCTTCATAGCAGCAGGGACAGACTCTGTGCCAAAGCCCTGTGCCCCAATGCTTTCCCCTGGTAAGTTGTCACCCCCAAACAGTATCCAAAGCAGTATGCTTATTGTTGAGGGGAATGGCCACAGGGGATCCCTGCACTGCCTGCCGGTTCCCTTTCCGTCCCCTGACTGTAACCCATCTACCTTTTTCTTGTACCTGAGGAGTGACTACCTCCCTGTAACTCCTCTCAATAACCCCCTCTGCCTCCCGAATGATCCGAAGTTCATCCAGCTCCAGTTCCCTAACGTTGTTTTCGAGGAACTGGAGTTGGGTGCACTTCCCGCAGATGTCGTCAGCAGGACACTAGTGGTGACCCTAACTCGCACATTCTGCAGGAGGAACATTCAACTGCCCTCACCTCCATTCCCAGTATTCTAAATTCCCAAAGAGACTGTTGAAAAATAAGGAATAAAAATAAACTCGTTACCTGACCAATCTGGCGCACAGAATCTTTTGTTTTGGTTAGAGAAGGACGATGGGTGGGCGACTCTACCCAAGTAGTGTTTCGGGTAACGCAACCACACAAATGTATGACTTCCCAGAAGTCTTTTGCTCCTTCCTCGCACCTCTCAGCAAATGGAGGCCCGACTCACGAGGTAAGTCCCTTTTAATGCGGGAAAACTCGCCCTTCCTGGGAGCCCTCACTTCACCACACCTTCTCTCCTCGCCGCTGTGGCAAAATGGATGACTGCCACCTAGTGGCCCTAACTTCAATGGTCACAAAGTACTTTGAAAGGTTGGTCATGGCATTAATCAACTCCAGCCTGCCCACTAGCCTTGACCCAGTCCAATTTGCCTATTTGACCAACAGATCCAGTCAGATGCCATATCACTTGCCCTTCACTCCTCCCTTGAACATCTTGATACCAAGAACAGCTACGTAAGAATCCTACTCATTAACTACAGTTCAGCCTTCAACACTATTATCCCCTTGAGACTGGTTATTAAACTTAGTGATCTTGGACTAAGCTTCACTCTCTGCAATTGGATCCTCAGTTTCCTGACCCACAGGCCACAATCAGTGAAGATTGGGGACAATATTTCATCCTCACTAACACTCAAGACTGGAGCCCCCTACTATACTCACTATATACTCATGACTGCGTCGCCAAATACCAGAAAAATGCCATTTACAAGTTTGCTGATGACACCACCATAGTTGGTTGAATCACAGATGGCAACGAAACAGACTACACACGGGAGGTGGAAGACCTGGAAAAATGGTGCACTGAGAACAACCTAGTTCTCAGTACCAGTACAGAGGTGGAACGAATGGAGAGTGTCAAGCTCCTGGGAGTGTTAATCCACAACAAGCTTTCTTCGACTCTCCATGTGGATGCACTGGTTACAAAGGCCCAACGACGTCTCTTCTGCACAGGCAGTTGAGGAAATTTGGCATGACGGAATACTGTTACCAACTTTTATAAGTGCGCCATTGAGAGCATTGTGTCTGGGTGTATGGCAACTATGTGATTCAAGATTGGAAACAGTTACAAAGAATGGTGAACATGGCCCGGACGATCACAAAGGCCAACCTCCCATCAAAAGAATCCATCTACCAGGCTCACTGTCCAGGAAAGGCCGCCAGCATTCTCAACGATCCATCCCACCCTTCCCTTTTTTTTTACAACTGCTACCATCAGAGAGAAGGTACAGAACCTGAACACACATCAGCTGATTTCAAAACAGTTTCTCCTCACTGTTAGAATACTGAATGGACTCTCAAACTCTTAACTGTGTTTTTGTTTTTGCTGCTGTTTACCTATTATTTTCTTATCTATGCTACTTAACTCTGTGATCTGCCTGTATTGCTGTATTACTGTGCCTCAGTACATGTGACAATAAATTCAATTCTGTGTGGCTGGTTTAAATTACCAGATGGGTATACCCCGTGTCGTAACAATTTGGGGGCTTCGTCTGTGATTTGAACAGGTTTAGTCAGATCCAGTCTGAGATTTGGACAGACTTTAATAGATTTGGGGTAACGAAAAAGCCCAGTAGATTTTTTTTAATAGATATTTTTATTAGAAATTTGACATTTTTACAAGTTTACAAAAATAAACAAAACTCTCAGATATAAACATTGATATACAATTAGCTCAAATATACAACAGCCAAAATTTAACAAAAAAACAAAAAAAAACCGAAAAAGAAGAAAAAAACAAACAAAACTCAACTATCTACTAATCTAACCTACAACTAACCAGAGTGTATATTTAAGTCTCTTACATGCTCGGAATGTGTTAACATCAGATGTAATAAAACCCGTATTCGTGCGGAATTCCTCCCCCGAGGGGCCCCGGATCAGCCAGGTTTGTAATCTCAATTAAATAAAAGCCCTTGTTAGGATAGCCAAAATATCTGTATTTATGTAATTCAAGAAGGGCTGCCATATTTTATAAAATAATTCGGTCTTTCGGTGCACCATATTTGTAAGGAAGTCAAGGGGAATACATTCCATAATTAATCTGTGCCGATTTGAAAGTCCAGAGGGGCCCTCAGCCGCCCAGTTCACCAAAATATTTTTCCTTGCACAGAAAGAAAGAATGGAAAATAGTCATTTCCTGTACATGTCCAGGGAGGGAAAGTTCGAAAAGCCCAAGAGGAGAGATACAGGGTCCACTTTAATTTCCGTTCCTAAAATTTCTGTCAGGGTACTTGCTACTTTAGTCCAATATCTACGGATCTTATGACAGGTCCATAAGCAATGTACAAGAGTGCCCACCTCTATTTTGCATTTAGGACACATTGGAGATGCTCCTGCCTTAAATTTTGCCAGTCGAACTGGTGCTATATAGGCCCTATGAAGTATCTTCAGCTGGATAGCCTGGGTTCTGTTACAGATAGTAATTCTTGTAGCATTTTCCCAAATATCATTCCACTTTTCTATAGAGATTTCTAGTCCCAAATCCTGATCCCATGTTTTAAGCAGATTATCCATATCTCCCGATACTTCATCATGTAGTAAATGATAAATAGTACTGACGGAAGATACCCCCACTGGTCGTAGGACACTACATTCTTTATCTGATTTATAAAGACTATCTAATAACATAGTCTTCTTCTGTATATAATCTTAAATTTGGAAGTATCGAAAGAGGTCTCCATTAGGTAATCCGAATTTCTGACGCAGCTGTTCAAAAGACATCAGGACCCCATCTTTAAATAGATCCCCTGGACATGAGATACCCCTGGATCTCCAGAGTTTAAAAGTGGCATCTGTTAACCCCGGTTGGAATCCCCATGCTCCCACTATCGGTGCATAGGGGGATGTTTTATGTGAATTGCCCTCATTTTGCCGCATTATATTCCAAGCCTTGATTGTATTTAGTATTATAGGGTTTTTACAGTGATCTGTAATGATTTTCCTCTTGTCTGAGAATAAAAGGTTAATAAGTGGCTATTTTACTTGAGAAGCCCCGATGTCCAACCAGATTGATTGTGGATCAGACAAGACCCAATCAGCTATATAACTTAATAGGGAACTTAATTGATATTTCCTAAAATCTGGGAAATCCAATCCACCCCTTGCCTGTGGAAGCTGTAGCTTCTTCAGCCTAATGAGGGGCCGCCTATGATTCCAGATAAAGGAACTCATCCAGCCATATAATTTACATAAAGCCGTCCTCGGCAGCATCACCAGAAGCATTCTCATAGGAGACGGGTGGAATGGAAGTATCTTCAGCTGGATAGCCTGGGTTCTGTTACAGATAGTAATTCTTGTAGCATTTTCCCAAATATCATTCCACTTTTCTATAGAGATTTCTATAGAAATGGAATTCCACCCTGGTTGGGTGGAATAGCACATTTTGATTAGTGCTATTCCACCCAACCAGGAAATTGGTCGGTCTCCCCATCGCTGGAGGTCCTGCCTTATCCTTTCCAGTAAATACACAAAATTAGCCTTATACAACTGACCAAATACTGGAGTAAGAAAAATGCCTAAACATAAGTCCTCCAGGGACCAACGAAAGGGAAAAAGGGATCCGTCCGCTAAGCGGGGTATCATAGCAAGACCACCTATTGGCATAGCCTCCGATTTTGATAAATTAATTTTATAGCCTGAGAATGCACTAAATGTATTGATAACTTGGATTAGGCGAGGTATGGACATCAGAGGGTATTCTGAGGAATAGAAGAACATCATCTGCATAAAGGGTAATTTTATGTTTACCTGTACCAATCCTTGGGGCCACTATATTAGGATCAGCTCATATAGCTTCTGCTAGTGGTTCAATTATTAGCGTAAATAACAATGGCGAGAGGGGACATCCCTGACGGCAGCCCCTACCCACACTGAAGCTATCCGAACCTAATCCATTGGTAACCACAACTGCTTTGGGATCAATATACAATGTTGAGACCCATTTGGTAAATACCTGTCCAACGCCAAACCTTTCCAATGTGCAAAACAAATATGACCATTCGACCCTATCAAATGCCTTTTCCGCGTCTAATGAAATCATTACTCCTGGTATCTTTCCCTGATGACAGGCTTGAATCATATTCAGAGCCCTTCTAATATTATTGGATGATCTACGGCCCTTAATAAACCCCGTCTGATCCTCTTTTATAATATGTGGCAGTATCCTATCTAGTCTCAGTGCTAACCTTTTAGAAAGGATTTTAAAATCTACATTTAGCAAGGATATTGGTCTGTATGATGTACAATCTTCTGGGTCCTTTCAATTTTTAAGGATAAGAGAGATATTTGCTTCTTTCAGCGAAGGCGGGAGACAGCCCTGACTATATGCATAGTTATACATGTCCATAAGTGGACCAGCCAATATTTCTGTAAATTCTTTATAGAATTCAGCTTGAAAACCATCTGGGCCCGGTGTCTTAACATTCTGAAGTTGCCTAATTGCATCAAGTATTTCTTGGAGTGTAAGAGGAGCATTTAGGACCGATACTTGTTCCGGAGTTAGGTCTGGAAAAGTCAAATTTTTAAAAAATGACTGCATCCTCCTCGTCCTATCTTCACAATCCTATGATTTATATAACTCAGAATAAAATTCTCTGAAGATCGCATTAATCTTTTTATGATCATTAGTCAAAATACCCGTACTTTCCTTGATAGATGTAATAGTCTGAGGGGCCTTTTTTTTTCTTTGCAAGAAATGCTGAGTATCTACCCGGTTTGTCGCCATATTCATATAACCTTTGTTTTGCAAATAATATTTCCTTTTTAGCCGTTTGAGTAAGCGTAGTGTTTAGAGCTGTCCTAAGAGCTGTAATCCTTTGCAATTTAATAATAGAAGGTCTATCAGTGTATGCTGTTTCAGCCGCTTTTAATCGGGCTTCAAGCAGACGCTGTTGTTCTCCCTTCAATTTCTTCTGGGTCGCTGAGTAGGAGATGATCAAACCTCGCGTGTAAGCTTTGGTCTCCCACATCATTGACTGGTTGCTAGCTGTACCTGAATTAATTTCTAAAAAAGTTTTAAATTCTTGAGAGAAATACTTTACAAATTTACTATCTTTCATTAGGAAGGGGTCCATACGCCAATGCCGAGGGGATGTCCCATTGTTCCTCGCCTTAGTTTCCATATATACAGCAGCGTGATCGGAAATTGCTATACTACCTATTTTACAAGATGATATGGAATTT
>NC_057724.1:39646162-39683267 GCF_004010195.1 Chiloscyllium plagiosum
CTGGTTCGAGCCGGGCCCGCGTATTGCGACCCAGTAGGCCCATTCCACCCTTACCTGGCCTGATCCAGCTTGCAGATTTAAAAGCTGTGGCAGCCACTGCTCCAGGAATGCTGTAAGCTGGCCTTCCTCTTCCCGTTCGGGAAGGCCCAGCAAATGAATATTTTTTCGGCGACCTTGATTATCGAGGTCGTCAATATGATTTTCCAAGGTCTGGACTCGCTGTTCGAGAGTCCGGACCTGATCCATGGCCGATTGAGCGGTATTTTCGGAGGTCGCGGCCTTTAACTCCACCCCTCCAACTCGGCACTCAATTTCTTGGATTTCTCGGTCGTGCTTCTGCAGCACGGCCGAGAGCGAGTCCCCAATGATTTCTGGATTCTGCAATAAAGGCATCGATCTTCCAATCCAGCTTGGAAATCATTTCTGCAAGGCTTGTCACTGTAGGTAAGTCCCCCGGGGGCGGCTGTGGACGCCTCTGCTGCAGCTGGAGAGGGTGGGGGAGGGGTTCCTGCTTGCTGAGAGCTGCGGGCTCCCTTCCTTTTAGTCATTTTTACTTAGGATTAAATTGTTTAAATGTAATATTACACAACTAATTAAATTACACAACTATTATAAATGATTTGGTGAGCGTGGTAGGGGGTGGGTGACCCACTGTACCCAAGTCTTGGGAGGAGCACTATACACTCAGTCTTGTTGGGACGCCGCCATCTTGGATCCCCAGCCCAGTAGATTTAAACTTGCAGGTTAGTGTCTTAGGCAGGTGAGACAGTTGTTTAATTTCAGTGACTTGTGGTTGGTTAAATTAAAGTTAGCGAAGTAGCTTTTAACATTGTTAAAGAGTTTCTGGGATTTGAAGATAATTCTCAAATTTGCCAAGAAAGTTTAAAAGGAAAGAAAACTATACTTTCAGAATTAGTAAAGAAGTTAGATTTGGGTTTAACCAAGGACAAAAGTAAAGGGAGTTTCTCAAACACTTTGGAATATCAGAGAAACAGACAAGTGCAGTAGAGGGAGAAAAACTTAAGTTACAATTGAGGAAAATGAAGTTAGAAGATAAAGGGAGAGAGAAAGGGAAACGGCAGAGAGAGAAGGTTCTTAGCTGAGCAAAGAGAAGAAAGGGAGAGTCAAAAAGAAAGAATTTGTGCTTTAGAAATTGTGACTTAGTCAGCAAAGTTAAGTTCATAGGATGGAAATTAAAAGAGAAGGTGGTAATATAGATAAATATGTCAAAACTCTGCCGCATTTTGATGAGACACATGTTGAAGTCTTCTTTATTTCATTTGACACATTGGCTAGGCAGATGGAGTAATCTGATAGTTTCTGGGTAATGCTAGTTCAGACTAAACTTGTAGGCAGAGCTAGTCGGTTATTTGCCGCGCTGTCAAATGAAGGTTCAAAAGATAATGAAGAGGTTAAACAGGTTATTTTAAGTGCTGATGAATTGGTACCGGAAGTGAATGGACAGCAGTTCAGAAACATAAAGAAGGAACCATGTCAGACTTATGTTGAGTTTGAAAGAATTAAACGTAGTCATTTTGATAGATGGATGCGTGCTTTAAAGTTAAATAGGACCTTTGAGGGTCTAAGGTTATTCTGGTGCAGGAGTTTAAAAAAACTCATTTCCAGAGATGGTAAGAATTCACGTGGGGGAACAGAAAGTTTAGGAAGTGAGAAAGGCATCAGAATTAGCAGATGAATACATGTTGGTGCATGAGGCAAGCTTCTCGCCAGAATTTCATTCTGTGAGGGATCAAAGTTGGGAGAAGGGGAGATCCTACACTATGAAACCAAGTGTAGAGAACACTGGTAATGGTTCACTCGTAAAAAAAGAAGCCCAAGAGGGTGGAAAGGAGGTGAAAGCCCTTATGTGCTTTCACTGTAAGGGAGTATGACACAGAAAATTACAGTCCCGGTGTTTTCAGAAAAGATGTTTTCATTGCCAGCAGGTAGGACACGTAAGGTAACAGTGCTGGTCATTAAAGAAAGGCACTATGGGAAAAGATGTGGTAAAAGAAGCTAAGCCAGTGGCATTAGTGAAATTCTCTAATAGTAAGAGATGAGTGAATTTGCACTCTTCCTGATCTGTTACACGAGAGTGTGGCAATTTGTGGGATTGATGGACAAAAATTTAGTCCTGATGTAAGGTCTGGTTGGAGTGCTATCTCAAGATTGGGGATGTTACAGTGGGAATAATTGACAGAGTATCAGTTCCAAGAATCTAGTTTGTTCTTGGGAATGATTTAACAGGGCCCAAGGTGAGAATGACACTCCTTATTGTGGAGAAGCCCAAGGAAGACTAAGAAACTGAGGAATTAAAATAGAAATATCCTAGTATTTTCCCAGACTGTGTAGTAACCAGATCTCACTATTATAAGTCACAGCACAAAGGAAAAACTGAAGACAAAGGTGAACGAGTTGCGGTTCCATTAGCGGACTCCCATGTTTTACGTAATGGTGCAGAAGAAACCTGAATAGGCAGAGGGTCAGACAGAAGTGTTTAGTCTTGAAAGGCTAAGGGATTTGCAACAGTATTACAAGACGATGAAAGGTATATATGTGGAACCGTGCTCAGAAAAGGAGACTGAGGATATTCCTGAGGGTTATTACCAGAAAGATAGAATCCTAAAACTTAAATGTAGACCACGGCACGTTAGTACCAAGGAGAAATGGGTTGATATGCATCAGATTGTGTTGCCAGTAGCATGCAGACAGGAAGTGTTATGGGTAACACATGAACTATCGGTGGTCACCTAGGGATACAAAAGACTCAGCCTAAGGTACAAAAACAGTTTTATTGGCCTGGAATGCACAAGGGTGTGGTTAGCCTTTGCCATATGTGCCAAATGGTAGGTAAGCCACAGGCGGTAATAAAACCAGCTCTTTGTTTCCAATTCTTGCATTTGAAGAACATTTTCACGCGAGTTATAATTGATTATGTGGAACCAATATTTGTTAACCATAATGGACGTGTCTACCAGATTTCCGGAGACAATTCCATTATGGTGTGTCAAGGCAAAAAGGGTAGTAGAGGAGTCAGTAGTTTTCTTCACATGTTATGGTCTACCCAGAGAGATTCAGTTTAGCCAAAGGTCAAATTTTACTGTTAGGTTGTTTAAGGAGGTTATGGATAGCTGAGGTGTACAGCACTTTAAATCTAGTGCATATCATCCTGAATCCCAAGGAGCTCTAGAAAGGTGGCATCAGACCTTGAAGACCATGCTGAGAGCATATTGTTAGGATTACCCAAATGATTGGGATAAAGGTATCTCATTCATATTGTTTGCCATTCGAGATGCCCCAAATGAATCTACTCGGTTTACTCCCTTCGAGTTAATACTCGGGCATGAAGTGAGAGGTCCTTTGGTCTTGTCAATTTTTCTTTAATTTCAAAGTCTGAAATCTCACACTGAGATTATGTATGGAGGTGAGGGAGAGATTAAATATAGTAGGTGAGTTAGCTGAACAGCACCTGAAGAGGGCACAACATCGAATGAAGTAGGTGGCAGATAAAAGCTGACTTGGAAGATTTCCCGAGAGGATGACGTGTTAATACTCAGTGATCGGAGGTCCCTTCAAAGCCAGACTCAGTGGTTCCAATCAAATTGAGAAAAAGTCAGGTGAACTATCTAAAGATGCCAGATAGGAAAAAATGGTATTGGGTATGTCATGTGAACATGTTGAAATTGTATTACACGAGAGAGAAAGAACTGGAGAAACAGGTGTTAGTCAACTGCAGCAGAGTGAGGAATCAAATCCAGATGGTGTGGATTTTGATGTGCTTCTAAATATGTTTAAATAAATGAAGTCCTTGAGGATTGGGATAGGCTAGTAAACTACCTGTCTCTTTAACACAGTACATAGTTGAAATATTTGTAACTGCAGCATAATACATACGCCACATTTAAATGGGGAGGACTAATGCTATTGTGCATGAAATAGATTTAGGGGTGTTGTTTATCGGAGCAGTATTCCCTATTGGCTTAATCCTTCCAAAGCCAGACCGGTCCAGAAGAAGATGGAGTCCATGCGGAAAGAGGATATCATCAAACCAAGCCAAAGCAAGTGAAGTTCGCCGATCGTCCTAGTTCCCAAGCCAGGCGGGACTTGACGATTCTGTGTGGATTATTGGAAGGTCAACACCATTACAAAATCAGACTCCTATCCAGTTCCGAGATTGGAAGACTGAATTGAGAAAGTCTGTTACATCACCAAGTTGGACTTAATGTGTGGTTAGTCGCACATACGTTTATTAGAGGCGGTGAAAGAGATTTCTGTTTTTGTCACCCCAAATGGACTATATAAATTTGAAGTGATGCACTTTGGAATGAAGAATGCACCCGCCACATTCCAAAGACTCATGAACAGAGTTGTGGCTTGTTTAACAAACTGCATGGTGTTTTTGGACAATGTAGTAATGTTCAGTAGGTCCTGGAAAGATAACGTGATACGGCTGGCAGATCTCTTTGAACAAGAAGCAAAACTTGGAATAAACTTCAACAGATTTCGTGAAAGCAGAGATGACATTCTTGGGACATAACATCAGTAATGGAAGGTTGACACCACGGAACACAAAGACGAAGGCCATCGAGGAATTTCCATGACCAACCTTGAAGAAACAGGTGCTTTGATTCTTGAGACTAAGCGGATTCTATCAGAATTTTGTTCCAAACTCAGCAGTGTAGTTCCACCATTAACTGATTCGCTGAAGAAGAATGCAAAGTTTCGGTGGACAGAACAAAGCCATGAGGCATTCGACCATTTGAAAGCAATATTAACCACCGCATCAGTTTTAGCTACTCCCAAACTTTTCAAAACCTTTTAAAGTTGCATTGATGCTAGTGACATTGGAGTTGGATCTGTACTGTTACAGGAAGATTAAGATTGGATTGAGCTGAAAGTTGGTTACTTTTTGGAGAAACTCAACATCCACCAGAGGAAATACTCCACGATTGAAAAAGAACCATTGAGTTTGGTACTGGCCTTACAACATTTTAATGTTTATGTGATGAACATTGTTTTGAAGATGGTTGTGTACACGGATCCCAATACTGTTACATTCTTGGAGCGCCTTAAAGGAAAAATATGCAACTCTTTCTTTGGATTCTTATGTTACAGACTTTTAATTTACCTATTGTAGATGTTGCGGGTCATAAAATATAATCGCAGACACATCATTGTGGATTTCACTGGTAAAGTATAGTTAAGATTGGTATGTATTGAATTTTGTATTTTTGTGCAAAGAAGAGAATATGAACGTTGATTAAAGTCAAATGTACATAATGATAATGTGGTTAATGAATAGAAAAAAAAGCCATCTTTTCATTATGATGGTCCATTTTTTCTTAATCAGGGGTGTGTTATGAAGGTGTAGATGTGTACTGTACCTTTGAGTTGAAAAGCAAGGGACGACTGGCAAAGCACTGTGTCCTAAACAAGGGAACAGTGTAACACTTGATCGAAACAAATAGCTGTAGATGGGTTACCATGAAACAAAAACAAACGCAAATTTGGCAAAATTAGTTTAAATTGTGCACCAGGATACCAGACTCCAATCCAATTTGAATTTAGTAGTTTTATAATATTAAAACCAAGGAAACAATCTTATGTTTTATCGTATAAAACCGGACATTTTGAATAGTTACAGGGTGAAATGCCAAAGATCAACAAATGTATACTGCTCGCTGAAGAGCTGTCTGAAAGGTACCTGTGGGGAATCTGGGCTGCAGAACATCGAGGCCGACCTGGTGACAATCTACTGAGGAGAATGGGCAAAGCTGACTGTTTTTGAAATATGTATTTATTTTTTGTAAATCTTAATTGGGATTTTTTATCGGAATAGTATTGTAGAGTGGGAGGTCAAAGATAGGTTTAAGAGAAAGGAGTTGTAAATAGTTAGAACATGGAACAATACAGCGCAGAACAGACCCTTCAGCTCTCGATGTTGTGTCAACCTGTGAACTAATCTAAATCCATCCCCCTACACTGCCCCATCATCATCCATGTGCTTTTCCAAGGATTGTTTAAATGCCCCTAATATGGCTGAATAAACTACATTGGCGGGCAGGGCATTCCATGCCCTTACCACTGAGTAAAGAACCTGCCTCTGGCATCTGTCTTAAATCTATTACCCCTCAATTTGTAGCTATGCCCCCTCGTACAAGCTGACATCATCCTAGGAAAAAGACTTTCAGTGTCTACCCTATCTAATCCTCTGTTCATCTTGTATGTTTCTATCAAATACCCACTTAGCCTTCTCCTCTCCAATGAGAACAGACCCCAGTCTCTCAGCGTTTCCTCATAAGATCTACCCTCCAGAACAGGCACCAACGTGATAAATCTTGTCTGCACCTTTTCCAGTGATTCCACCTCCTTTCTGTAACGGGGCAACCAGAACTGTACACAATATTCCAAGTGTGGCTGCACTATCATTTTGTATGGCATGATGTTACGGCTCCAGAACTCAATCCCTCTACTGGTAAAACCTAACACACTGTATGCTTTCTTAACATCACTATCCACCTGGGTGGCAACTTTCAGGGATCTATGTACATGGACTCCAAGATCCCTCTGCACATCCACACTACCAAGAATCTTTCCATTGACCCAGTATTCTGCCTTCCTGTTATTCTTCCTAAAGTGAATCACCTCACGTTTATCTGCATGGAATTGCATTTGCCACCTCTCAGCCCAGTTCTGCAGTTTATCCAAGTCCCCAGCAACATTCTTCCACTATTCCACCGACTTTACTGTCATCTGCAAACTTACTAACCCATCCACCTATGCCTGCGTGCAAGTTGTTTATAAAAATGACAACCAGCAGTGGTCCCAAAACAGATCCTTGCGGCACACCACTAGCAACCGGAATCTAGGCTGAATATTTTCCATCAAGCACTGCTCGATGCCATTTTACAGAAAGCCAGTTTCTAATCCAAAATGCTAAATCACCCTCAATTCCATGCTCCTGCCTACCATATAGAATCTTATCAAAGGCTTTACTGCAGTCCATGTAAACCACGTCAACTGTTCTACCCTCATCCACATGCTTGGTCACCTTCTCAAAAAACTCAGTGAGATTTGTGAGACATGACCTGCCCTTGACGAAACCATGTTGACTATCTGAAAATAAATTGTTGTTTGTTAGCATAAATCCTATCTCTTATAATCCTTTCCAAAACTTTTCCTACAACAGACGTAAGGCTCACTGATCTATAATTACCTGGGCCGTCTCTACTGCCCTTGTTGAACAAGGGCACAACATTTGCAGTTCTGCAGTCCTCTGGTACAAAACGTGATGACTCAAAGATCAAAGCCAAAGGCTCCGCTATCTCCTCCTTCCCAGAGAATCCTCGGGTAAATCCCATCCGTCCCAGGGGACTAGTCTACTTTCAATCCTTGAATTGATAACACCTCTTTACTAACCTCGCTCCTTTCTACTCTAATATCCCGTATCTCATTCTTCGCCTCTACAATATTCTCTTTGTCATGAGTGAAAACATGAGAAATATTCGTTTAGCACCTCTCTGATCTCCACGGGATCCTCACACAACTTCCCACTTCTGTCTCTGACTGGCCCTAATCGTAGGCAAAAGTGAGGACTACAAGGCTGGAAATCAGAGTCTAGGTTAGAGTGGATGCTGCCTGACCGGCTGTGCTTTCCAGCATTGAGCAGCAGGAAAATCAACATTTTGGGCAAAAGTCCTTCATCAGAACTGATTTTCCTGCTCGGATGCTGCCTGGCCCTATTCCTACCCTAGTCATCCTGTTATTCCTCCTGTAAATAGAAAGCTTTCGGGTTCTCCTTTATTTTACCTGCTAAAGAGTGCTCATGTCCTCTCCTTGCTCTTCTTAACTGTCTCTTTAAATCTTTCCTAGCTAATCTGTAACTCTCCATCGCCTCATCTGAACCATCTCGTCTCAACGTCACATAAGCCGTCTCCTTCCACTTAACAAGAGATGCAGTTTCTTTACCTTATCACTTTCTCCTTGCCTACAGGGACATACCTACCAAGGACATGCAATATCTGTTCCTTAAACCAGCTCCACATTTCGATTGTCCCCATTCCCTACATTTTGCTGCCCCATTCTGTGCATCCTAAGTCTTGCCTAATCACATTATAATTGCTCTTGTCCTGTGGCATGTACCTATCCCTTTCCATCGCTAAACTAAATGTAAACAAATTATGGTCACTCTCTCCAAAGTGCTCACCTACCACTGAATCAAACACCAGGCCTGGTTCATTAGCAAGCACCAGATCTAGTATGGCCTCCCCTCTTATCCGCACTTGGACATACTGTGTCAGAAAACACTCCTGCACACATTGGACAAAAACTGATCCATCCAACGCACTAGAGTTATAGCATTTCCAGTCGATGTTGGAGAAGTTCCTTTCATTCTTATCCAGAATCGTTTTGCCGATCCTCTCCTGCACATCCTTAGAACTCTGCAAAGGTCTGTAAAAAAAACTCCAAGCAATGTGACCTCTACTCTCCTGCTCATATCACCTCAGTAGATGAGTCCTCATCAAATGTTATTTCAGCCACTGTTATACTGTCTTTGACTACCAAGTCCACACCTCCTCCTCTTTTACCACCTTGCCTGTTCTTAATGAAAGATCTAATTCCTGGAACCTGCAGCATCCATTCCTGACCGTACTCTATTCATGTCTCCAAAATGCCTACAACATCAAAGTCCCAGGTACCTATCCATGCTGCAAGCTCACCTACCTTATTTTGGATACGTCTGGTGATGAAGTAGACACACTTCAAACCAGCTTGCTGTCTGCCAGCACATTCCTGTGACCATGAAATCCTGTCCACACCCTCCCTATTCTCATCCTCCTGTGCACTGGAACTATACTTTGGGTTCCCAACCCCCGCTGAGCTTGTTGGTTTTAATATTGTCTGTTGGACTGAAAGATGTTAATCTTTTGATTAAGTAGTGACCTCCGGGATAGTTCTTTGCCTCTTGAATTTTAACAGGTTCCAGCACTGGGTGAATCTTTTCTGTGTGGCTGGTTCAAATTTTTAGAGGGGTTTACCCCGTGTCGTGACAAGACTTGTGAAACTGCTTGACCCAAAGAAGCAGGTCGATGCTGATCTTCTCTCTCTAATGTCTCTCCTGTAAGACCCTCTGGTTGATTTTACCTTTTGTGCCAAGGGGTGTTTATGGGGATTGCTGCAAATATTTGAAACATCATCATTTAGCTGGGACAGTCTTTTGGATTTTTGGATAGGTTAGGTTATTCGATATTCTGTTCTCTCTTATTCGTGTTTCATTCGTTAATATTGTAAATAAATTCTGTTTTGTTTAAAGCTATGTGATGTTACCAGCTGCATCACTCCTGAAATATCAGTATTACACTTGCTAAAAACAACTAGCAAACTTAGGGTTTATGCTACTTCCTTGAAATGTTTTGAGGTGTTCTGGCTGGTCCATAACAGCATTGAAGAGTGCTATCCATGTGTGACAGCTATGTACTTGTCATTAAGAAAATTGAGAATTTCGGCTGAGAACGTGTCCATTTGGCACTTTGGATCTACTTTACCATTCATTATGATCATGGCTGATCCTATCTCAAAACCACATTGCTTTTTTCTGTCCACATCCTTTCAAATATCTAAAATCTTGTGAATCTCCTTTTTGAATATATTTGGCGACCTGGCCTCCAAAGCCTTCTGTGGCAGAGAATTTCACTGGTTGACCACCCTTTGAATGAAGAAACATTTCCTTATCTCAGTCCTAAATGGTCTACCCTATAACCCCAGACTTATCCCTGGTTCTTGACTGCTTAAGCAAGGAAAGCATTGTTCCTACATCTCATCTGTCTAAAGTTATTGGAATTTTATTTATTTCCATCAGACCCCCTCTCATTCTTCTAAATTGTAGTGAATTCAATGCCAGACAAAAGCTAAGGCTAATTTTAAAAAGCATTTTAAACACACCAGCAATATTTTCCTCATACCATTGATACCGTACTAACAGTGATACATTGAAACACTGAAATAATTGTGAGAAGCCATCATAAACTTGTCCTTACTTTTTTATTGGAATTTTGAGGATAGCCTAGCTATTCTAAGTTGTAGATTATTGATACTTCCTCAAATGTTTTCTATCCAGGCAAAAGAGGCTGTAAAAGCTGCAGAACAAATTGACCCAGATAATTTCTTCACACAGTTCAATATCTACAAAATTGCCATTTTGGAAAGTGATACACAAAAAGGTAGGTACTACATTGCTAACTTGCAGATAAAAGATCTAATGAACTTTTAACTGCATTTTGTGTAAAGTTATAATATTGCAAATTACCAGGAGTTCTCTGATAAGGAATTGAAATCATAGGTTTATTCAAATCCTCATTTGTTTTGATTAGTAACTTATACTTGAATAGTGTGATTCAAGGAAAATTTGGGGAAATTAAAAGTTATGTGGGAGGGGGACTACAGAATTAAATGGAAATGAAAACGATTGATTCCTCTCCCTTTTTTTCTTCTCCATATCAATGGAAATGCCATATAATAATTCAAAATAAAATTGATAAACATATTTTATTACATTTTTCCTGATAACACTCCTGTACCTTATTAGTTGTTTTCAAATGGCAAACTTATATGCCAAATTAAATAAAGTGGAATTAACTCAACATAATTGATTAATTCAATATTCACTTTACAAAGAATGACTGGAAGGATCTATTTCCCATGATTTTCTCTTTTTCAGCTATGGAGGCAATTAAAGCGATCGGAAAACTGGCAGAAAAGCTTGTGGAGTGTGAACATAACATCGTAACCAATAGAATTTCAGTGACTGATTTTTTGAGTCTTGCTGCACATTTTGCTTTAGAGGTAAGGAGAGCATTATGTGAAATTCAGATAGTTAATGCAGAAGCTTTTCCTGTCAAGCATTTTAGTTTATAGGAAATGTTCTGAATTGTCTGAAGCAACTTATAGTGGTGCACCAAAATAATTAGCCTATCAGTTTCAGGAACAGATCTTTAATTGAATTTGTCAATATTAGTACTTAGAAATTGAGTTCACTGGAGAAGAAAATTTGATGTAGTAGGTGCTGAGACTGTGGTGCACAATAGCAAATGCTTAATGGATATATTAAAGACATTGCACAAGGTTTATGTTGTCTGCTGTTGTTTCCATAGTTTAAGCGTGCAGCCATAAACACAATGCACTGCTGATCAGATACACACTCAGCCGAGGGCCCAGGTACCAATGATAACTAGCTCATCATTCTTAAAATCAACGTATCGGTTTTAAAAGGGAAGTGCATTCTGGTTAATGCAGGTGCTGGAATTCGCTGTGAAAGACTCTGATGGGAGCATCCTGAACAAAAACAGGGATAAGGTTGAGAGAAAGTCCTAAGGGAAATAAGTAAGATGAGAAAGGTTTTTTTCTGGAGCAGGCCATTCCAAGATATGTTGAAAGGACTCTGATTAAAGATATCCATGGAAGTCAATGTCAAAACTTTGACCCAATGATCCTAGAAAGGGAAAAGTTCACTGACTTCATGCCAGTGGTCAAAATCATACAATTCCCACAGTGTGAAAGCAGGCCATTCAGCCCATCGAATCCATACTGCATTTCTGAAGAGCATCCCACCTAGACCCACTGCTTACCTCTCCCTGCAACCCTGCATTTCCCATGGATAATCCACCTAGTTGTTGTGGTTCTGTTCGCCGAGCTGGGAATTTGTGTTGCAGACGTTTCGTCCCCTGTCCAAGTGACATCCTCAGTGCTTGGGAGCCTCCTGTGAAGCACTTTTGTGATCTTTCCTCCGCCATTTGTAGTGGTTTGAATCTGCCGCTTCCAGTTGTCAGTTCCAGCTGTCTGTTGCAGTGGTCGGTATATTGGACCCAATATACCGACCACTGCAATGGACAGCTGGAACTGACAATCGGAAGGGGCAGATTCAAACCACTACAAATGGCGGAGGAAAGATCACAGAAGCGCTTCACAGGAGGCTCCCAAGCACTGAGGATGTCACCTGGACAGGGGACGAAACGTCTGCAACACAAATTCCCAGCTCGGCGAACAGAACCACAACAACGAACACCCAAGCTACAAATCTTCTCACAAACTTTGAATAATCCACCTAGCCTGTACATATTTGGACTGTGGGAGGAAACTGCAGCACCTGGAGGAAACCCACCTAGATACTGTGAGAATGTGCACTGACTGAGGGTGGAATTGAACCCAGGCTGCTGGTGCTGTGAGGCAGCAGTGCTAACCATTAAGCCACCTTGCCATGCATGGTCTGTGAAGATCAGATGGCGTCTTTAAAATTCTTTCTCCTACCATTGGAATCACTGGCCTCACACTTTTGTCAACTCTCCACACACGCAGCAGAAATGTGGGCAATCAGGACACACCCCAAGCATTCAAAGGCTACATCTTATTCTTATGCACTTATGCTGCTGCAAGTCTCACATTCCAATCTCCAACTTTCATGCACTTTGAGCTGTTGCCATGACGCACACATCCCGAATCACATGAAGGTATTTTGGGTGATGAAGGATGGGAAAAAGTTGTGGCTGTATGAGCTGCTCCTTTTTGGAGGAATTTTATGTGCTGAAATGATTCCTCAAATTCCAGTGGCAGTAATTATTGTTTTATAAGTTGTTGCATTGTTTTGGAACTTTGGTGGGGGGGAAACGATCAAAACAGTAGCACTTTAGAAAGGAGGAAGAGAGACAAAGATGGAGATCACATGGTCAAAGAAAGAAACCTACACTGCTGTCTGACACAGCAGTGAATTTGCACTATTCCCTTTGCGGTTTGAGTTACGGTATCTCTGGACATTAGATTGTATCTAAGAAAAATTAACGAACAACAAAATTCACTGCCCTCCTTGGAGGAGCCTGTGTAGCAGAGCTCACAGGACCGGAGAAGCTAAGTGTATAGTTTTAAGTGTAACCTTGCTGTAAATCTAGAATCGTGAGTCGAGTGAGATATTTTTATTGAGATCTGTCTCTAGATTGTAAAAATATAAAACATAGGTATTAAGTTAAACTGGGGCAGCGCTTTATGGAGCAGTAAGATGGGGCTATTTTCTGCACCTGCAGATTGCCAAGGAGCAAATATGGCCTTTAGATTTGTACTATTCTTGTCGGATGTTGGAGATTAAGGAGAATTTCCATGATTGTATCTGCAATGTGTGTGTTTGGTTGTGAATTCTATCAGATCGCATGGATCGTTTGAAGCAGAAGTTAGAGGCCATTAGGAATTTACAGGAGCTAGGGGGTGGCACTTATTGGAAGGGAGAAAAATTACAAATACAGTCAGGTAGATGGGTTACCTCCACGAAAGGTAGGAAAGGGAGGCAGGTAGTGCAGGAGTCTCCTGTGGCTATCCTCATATCCAACAAGTATGCTGTTTTCGAAAATGTAGCGAGTGACGGACTCTCAGTCAAGTTTCTGGTACCAAGACCGGCTGTAATATAATGAGGGGTACATCCAGTTCCAAGCGATCGATTGTGATAGGGGACTCTCTAGTCAGAGACACAGAGAGATATTTCTCCGACCGATAGCGAGAGATAAGAGTGGTGTGTCGCCTCCCTGGAGCCAGGATCAAGAATATCTCTGAGAGAGTGCAGAATATTCTCAAAGGGGAGAGGGACCAGCAGAAGGTCGTTGTGCATATTGGAGCTAGCAGTATTTGAATGGAAAGGGATGAGATTCTGAAGAGAGAATATAGGAAGTTGGACAGGAATTGAAAAAGGACGTCCTTGAGGGTAGTAATCTCTGGATTACTCCCAATGATGCAAGCTAGTGAGGGTGGGAATAGGAGGACAGAGCAGATGAATCCGTGGCTAAGGAGCTGGTACAGGGGGAAAGGTACACATTTTTGGATCATTGGAATCTCTTCTGGGGTAGAAATGACCTGAATAAGAAGGATAGATTGCACCTGAATTGGAAGGGGGCTAACACACTGGAAGGGAGATTTGCTAGCGCTGCTCAAGAGGATTTAAAACAGAAAGGTAGGGAGGTGGGACCAAGGGAGACAGTGAGGAAAGAGAACAGTAAGAGACTGCTACAGTTGGAAAAAAGGACCAAATATAACAGTCAAGGCAGGCAATAACAAAGCAGACACTGAGGTAGGACAGATAAATTAAACAGCATGTATTTCAATGCAAGAGACCTAACAGGGAAGGCAGATAAACTTGGGGCATGGTTAGCAACATGGGACTGGGATGTCATAGCAATTACTAAGACGTGGCTCAGGAATGGATAGGACTGGCAGCTTAATGTTTGAGGATGCAAATGCTACAGAAAGGATAAAAAGGGGGCCAGGAGAGGAGAGGGATTAGCATATTTGCCATGGGGTAACATTACAGCTGTAGTTAGGGAAGATATTCCTGGGAATATGTCCACAGAAGGTGTTTGGGTGGAATTGAGAAATAAGAAAGGGATGATCATCTTACAGGGATTGTACTAGAGATCTCCCAATAGTCAGCGGGAAATTGAGAAAGCAATGTTTAAGGAGCTCTGTTATCTGTAAGAATAATAAGGTAGTAATGGTAGGAAATTTTAACTTTCCAAACATAAACTGGGATTGCAATAGTGCTGTGGGTTTAGATGGAGAGGAATTTAAGTGTGTCCAAGAAAATTTTCTGATTCAGTGTACCTACTAGAGAATGTGCAAAGCTTGAGCTACGCTTGGGAAATAAGGCGGGGCAAGTGACTGAGATGTCAATGGCGGAGCACTTTGAGGCCAGCGACCAAAATTCTATTAGTTTCAAATTAGTGATGGAATAGGATAGGCTGGATCTAAAAGTTGAAGTTCTAAATTGGAGGAAGGCCAATTTTGACGGTATTAACCAAGAACTTTCAAAAGTTGATTGATAGTTGATGTTCGCAGGTAAAGGGACATCTGGAAAATGAGATAACGAGAGTGCAGAGACAATGTGTTCGTATTAGAGTGAAAGGCAAATCTGGGTGTGCTTGATGATAAGAGAAATTGGGGTTTTGGTCAAGAAAAGAAAGAAAGCATAGGTCAGGTGTAGATAACAGAAATTAAGTGAATCCTTAGAAGAGTATAAAGGTGTGTACGTCAGAGGGAAATCAGCTGTGCAAAAAGGGGACATGAGATAGCTTTGGCAAATAGGGTTAGAGAGAATCCAAAGGGATTGTATAAAAAACATTAAGGACAAAAGGGTATATAGGGAGAGTATAAGGCCTCTCAAAGATCAGCAAGGCAGCCTATGTGTGCAACCACAGGAGATGTGTGGTAGACGTGATCCATATGGACTTCAGTAAGGCTTTCAACAAGTTCCTCATGGTAGACTGGTTAGCAGGGTTAGAACACATGGAATACTGGGAGAACTAGCTATTTGGATACAGAACTGGCTCAAAGGTAGAAAATAGAGGGTGGTGTTGGGTTGCCTTTCAGACTGGAGGCCTGTGAGCATTGGTATGCCACAAGGATCAGTGCTGGGTCCACTGTTTCTCGTCATGGTATACAAATAATTTGGATGTCAGCATAGGAAGTATAGTTAGTAAGTTTGCAGGTGATACCAAAATTGGATGTGTATTGGACAGCGAAGAAGGTTACCTCAGAGTACAATGGGATGGAGTGGCAGATGGAGTTTCATTTTGGAAAAGCAAATCAGAGCAGAATTTATACACTTAATGGGAAGGTCCTGGGGAGTGTTGCTGAACAAAGAGATCTTGGAGTGCAGGTTCATAATTTCTTGTAATTTGAGTCACAGTTTGATAGGATGGTGAGGAAGGCATTTGTATGCTTTCCTTTATTGGTCAGAGCATTGAGCATAGGACGTAATGTTGCATCTGAATAGGGCATTAGTTAGGCCATTTTTCAAATAATGGTTGCAAATCTGGTCCCCTTCCTATCAGAGGTTTGTGGAAGTTGAAAGGGTTCAGGAAAGATTTATAAGGATGTTGCCAGTGTTGTTGGGTTTGAGCTATAAGGAGAGGCTGAATAGGCTGGATCTATTTTCCCTGGAGCGTTGGAGGCTGAGGGTGATCATAGAGGTTTATAAAATCATGAGGGGTATGGATAGCTGAAAAGCAACATCTCATTTACCACTTGGAGCCTCTCAGACTCAACATCGATTTAATAACTTCAGAGCCTGATTCCGTCCATCCGTGTTTTTTTGCTCACTCTCACATCAGGGTCCTGTCATGACGTGGGTTGCTTTCATATACCCATTCTCTCCTTTTTACTTCCATTGTTGATTATTCAGCAACTCTTCTGTCCTCGCATCTGCCTATCCCTTTCAATTCTGTGTCTGTCTGTCTCTCTTTGCACTCCATCTCCACCTATTTGCTCAGTTTTGCCATACACATATGCAAACTCACACAAGCCTAACTCAATACCTCACCTCTTTATCCTGCCCCAATGCTTTCTGTCCATCCTTTTCTGGTCCATTCATTTAGCTTGTATCCTCATTAAAAGTTGCATTTCCACCCGATTTGGTGCCATCAGCAAATTTAGGAATACTAGACTGATTCCCACAGCCAAATTGTTCAAATAAATTGTGAACATCAATAGACCTGGCCTGATCCTTTCAGTCCCCTTGAGTAAAAGTCTGCCATCCTGAAAATGATTTGTTTCTTCCTACTATTACAACATCAAATCAGAACCCTAAAGTTTTCAAACATTTCTTATTTCTAATTTCAGTTTTTTTTAAAAAGAAGGGCAGATTGTTTGGCGATTGTTCAGCGATTGTTTGGCGAAGTCCTGTGTGAAGAGGTAATGTCTCACTTGAAAATTAGAAGGAAAATGTTTAACAGAGAGACGCTTAACAAAAAGAGACAGTAAGGCTGACATGCTCCTCCTCTTAGCAGAAAACCACCAGAAATAGGAAAAGAGAAATGTGTATGATAGGCTAGAAATCCTAATGTATACACTAGAGTTCTGTGAAAGCTGCAGGTTTGAGAACAGCCATTTTAAGCACCCGTAGGACAGGTAAATCAAAAGGAGAATATTTCTCACTCCTAAATGTATTGGGTTCTCGTTTTCAATCAGTAATGTGCTGATTTTTAGTTGGTTCAAATCACCCCTATATCCCTGGTTCTGACGCTGAACTTAATTAGGAATGTGGCAATAGACAGGGTGAAAGAATCTGTTTAATAAATACAAAAGATAAGTATAATACAGTTGACACAATCAATTATACAGAGGACAGTAATTAATACACTATTAAATTTGACGCAGGTTAAGCACTATTAAAAGTTAACCAGCGATTTTAGTCACAAACTTCAGTCAGGCTTCCTACACTTGTGGTTCCCTGTACTGTCACCAATCACCTTCCTCTCCCTGCTCGTTAGTTAGGAAACTTTGGGGTCTCAGGAGTTCCGGTTCGCCACTGAGGAAAAGCACAGTTATAACGTACAGCTGGCTTTTGATGTTCTTGCCATTGGTTCTTTTGGTTCAGAACAGGCCCGTGTCTGTATGCTCTTGTTTGGATAGCGCTTGGTTGGCTTTCCCCCCTCTTGGATGACCTTTGTTGCGATGATGCCCTTGGTTTGGTTTTTCGATTCAGCTTCGTTATTTGACCTCTGTTGTTCTTGGTTCTGAAGCTGCTTATTGGGGCTGAAAGCTTATGGGGAGGCTGTTTCTGCAGGACCTTGTTGAAAAAAAGCTCTCCTTCCAGGCTGGGCGTTATACAGAACTGAGTGCCTAGTTACCTCCCCTCAAATCTGTGTTGTCCATTGTATTTCTGGTGTTTCCTTCTGAAGTCAACTGGCTCCCTAATAAGTGTGTTGCTGGAAAAGCACAGCTCATCAGGCAGCATTTGAGGAGCAGTAGAATCGATGTTTTGAGCATAAGCTCTTCATCATTTTGACTCTGATCTCCAGCCATTTTCTCCTGGCTTCCTGATAGTTAAGAGTATATGTGAATGTATTTTTATTGAAGTTGAATATCCAGTATCACTGAGGCTCCATACAGGTGTGTAACCCGATGTGTAAAAGATAGTTCTGGTTCAGAGTGTAAGGTTTGGTTGATTGCTTTCTTAGAATGGAGGTGTAAATTGGAATTCCAGGTTGAACTGTAGTCCCAGGCAGAAATCATTCTGCTTTTGTGTGTATTTGTTGCAGCCTGTGTTTTGGATTTTGTCCATATTTTAGATATTAGAAAAGGCCAGGGTTTTGTCCAGTATTTTAGATGATAGGGATTTTTGCACAATCCTGCAAGTGCTGCCAACCCGTTCAAAGGAATCAGGACAAGGGAATTTTTATTCATCCTACAAAACCAAGGATCTTGAGATTGACTGCTCAACTATCAAAGTCAATGCTACTTATACCATCTAACCAGCTCCTATTTCTTCCCTTTCTTTTAGCTTGTTATCATGTCCTCTCTCCACTCTGTCCATCCCAGTGGGGGCTGACTGCCATTTCAAGTCTGGTAGGAGACATACCATCATTCTGCCATTCTCACATTTGGATCACTTAATCTGAGGTATCAACATTTTTTCTGAATCAGCACTCTATTCTTACCCCACCCCCCAAACTATAGTATAAATGCTGTCCCCTCCACGCTTCAATTCACTTCTGATGATGAGTCATCATGACTCGAAACGTTAGCTTGCTCTCTCTCCATTGATGCTGTCTGAGTCACTGTGATCTCCCACATTTGTTGTTTTCGGTACATGTTCCAGGATTTGTAGTAATTTGTTCCTACATCTAATAATTGTCTTTGCATCTTTTTTTCGAGAATAATGTAACAATTGATTTTTTATTTGCACCCCTTTCCCATTTTTGCGCTCCCTATATGTGTTGCATTCATCAACAAGATGGTGGCAAAGTAAGATGCTCCAGCTGAGCTCCTCTGCTTGCCAGTCACTTTTCCTTTTTCTTTCTTTTTCTCCTTCTTTGCAGTTTTTCTTTCCCTGTCATCCAACTTCTAACTTCATAAACTACCCTATCTGGATGGAATGGAAAACGCCCCTGGGATGGGCGACGAGTTGGAGACCAGGCCAGTGCAGGAAGCGAGTTGCAGCTGGAGCAGAGCGAGCACGGGCCTGGTTCCAGAAGCAAGTTGCAGCCGTAGCGGGAGCGCAGCAAGCATGGGCCATCTGGGAGGATGAATCTTGGAGGCAAATCTGGAACAGAGGCTAGTGCTGGGAGGCAGTGAGGCTTTATATTCTGAAGCTCAGCAGGCACGGGCTCAGTGGAAAAGGACGACAACTTAAGTACTTTAAAGATCCTTTTTATTATCATTCTGGGACTTTTTAAACTCTGTAATCCCATGCTAGTCTATTTTTAAAAATCATTTCAATTCTGTAACAACACTTAAAAGTATTTGTACCCAGGTATCCTGTATCTAAGCTGACGCCAAGAAGCGACATTGCAAACTTCACTGCACTCATTTGAGTGCACGTGATATTAAAGGCTATTCTATTTCTTCTCTCAATAGTTAATAAATTCACTCTTGTTAATTCAAGCATACCATTTACAGCAATTGAATTTCACAGAGATTATTGGTCTGTTGCGCAGCATTCGAAGTTGTTGCATGGGTGTCATTGTGGAAACTTGAACCTTCACTTGTGGTGAGGTGGCTATCGGAATCCATGAATGACATGTGCAGTGAGAAACTTTTATTGTTGAGCAATCATGGTTCTCTTCTTTATGGTGGCGGACAGATTGTTGACTGACACAAGATGAAACTATTGTGGTGGATTAGTCATGCTAAATTTCCCAAAATGTCCAATGAATGTGAAAGCTAGATGTATTAGCCATTGAAAATGCAAGGTTAGAGGGATAGTTTAGATGGTAGGTCTAGGTGAGATGCTCTTTGGAGAGTTGGTGTGGACTCAATGGCCTGTTCCCACACTCTTGGGATTCTATGATTCTATCATGATTGCTGCTAGCTTAGCAGGAATTTGATCATCAGTGGTTGCACACTTTCTGCACTTGTGAGTGGAACCTCTTGCATTTCTGACAGTTGTTTCTATTGATATGTTTGTGAAGAGTCACTTGTACTGTCTCATCAGCTCCCTGCATGTAAGAAATTCATTGCAAAAAATGACTACTTGGAAAGAAATCAGTGAAACTCTTTTTCATGATGTCCAGGGTCTTAGTGACTGCCTAAATGCAGTAGTGGATGGCAAACTAGGATATGTTCGTGATGTTAGGATCCACTACTATAGAAATTGAGGGCTACAGTGAGCTTCACAGCCACTAGCATTATTTGTCGTTGGAGTTCTGATTTTACCAGATTCATGGTAGTTGAAAATAAGGATAGATCGTATCAAGACTTTTTAGTGAAATGGTGTTTCTTTGTAAATATCCGCAAGTATAATGTGATGTTTCAAAATTTTAAAAATGATTGATGATCTAATCCTTGCAATCTTACATGTCCACTTTTTTTTCAGAATGACCAGGAAGATGTTGCCAGAATGGCATTTGAGTATTTATGTGAATACTCCCAAGACTGCAGTCAATTGTTAACAGCTCTCAGGTATAGACTAGTTGTTGATTATGCTGGAAACCATCTTATGGCTTACATTGATAATTCTAAAACTTTTGCAACACTTACGGTTACATTGTTAGAGTCCAAGTCACTGTCTGAAGGAGTTTTTTTCTCAACTTGTGACTTGACTACCTTTGCAGAGTGCACAGTGTAAACAGATTTAAGAATATCCAAGGCTGCAAATTCGATTTGCAGCCAAGTCGATCAATCCAATTGCTTGAAATGTTTCGGCCCTCATTTGTATCCAGATGTTGCTACCAGTGCGACATTCCTAATTTGGTATGGTTCTAGATGTCATTCCCCAAATTCATCTGTTCCCAGGTGAGTTTGGATAAATGGCTTCCATTCTTTATTTAATTGTACCTTTATTAGGTCACAACATGAATTAAAAATGATCTCCTCTGTTTGATACATTTCTCCTAGACCAAAGAAATTTATGTTTTAAAAATGAGCCACTTAACCAGGTTTTCTTAAGCTAAAGAAAGAGTAGTTTTGTTAGCTACTAATTGTAAGAAGTGGGGATTTCAAGACTAGGGAGCATATTTTAAGGTGAGAGGAGAAATGTTTGAAATGATACAGTGGTTTATATGTAAAATGAATTTCGAGAGGAAGTGCTGATGAAGGTACCGTTACAACTTCTTAAGTACATTTAGATACGTACATAAATAAGATATGTTTGGAGGGGATATGGGCCAAGCACAGGCAAATGGGACTAGTTTAGTTTGGGATTATGATCGGCATGGACTGATTAGACTGAAGGGTCTGTATCTGTGCTGTAATACTCTACCACTACTCTAAGTGATAATATGACAGAAATGCTAGTGGATTAGAAATGATAAGTGAATCCAAAATAATATAAAACTTAAACTGATCAGTCTCTGAGTTTCATGAAGAGTGGACGGTGGGATGTTGGAGTCTTCATGAGTGGCATTCAGAGCAAATAAGAGTACTTGTCTTTCATTCCCCCAATGACAGGCTGCAGGCCCTCAGTTTCTTCCTCTCCAACAGACCCATCCAGTCCCCCTCCAACCGTACCCGCCTCCGCCTTGCTGAAATAGTCCTCAACTTCAATAACTTTTCCTTCAACTCTTCCCATTTCCTCCAAATCCACAGGGTGGTCATGGCACTCCCTTAGGCCCTATCTATGCCTACTTATTTGTTGGCTACGTTGAACAGTTCATCTTCAGTACATACTCAGGCACTGTTCCCCAACTCTTCTGCTGTTACATCGATGAGTGCATCCAGGCTGAACTGGAGCAGTTCATCAACTTCACCAACAACTTCCACCCTGTCAAATTCACTTGGTCTATTTTGGACACTTCCCTCCCTGTTCTTGACCTCTCTGTTTCTATGTCGGTGACAGTCAACGGAATGACATTTACCACAATCGCACAGACTCCCATAACTACCTGGACTAGACTTCCTCCCACTCCACATCCTGCAAAACCTCCATTCTATTTTCCCAATTCCTCTGTTGCATCACACCTGCTCTGATGAGAAGACGTTCCACTCCTAAACATCCCAGATGTCCACTATTTTAAACAACTTGCATTTCCCCTTCTCTCTCATCCAGATACCCCTCCACTTTATCACCTCCATTTCCCGATGCACTGATTGAAACCCCACTCTCACAAGAAACGTAATAAAGGCAGGATCTCCCTTGTCCTCACCTTCCACCCACTGGTCTCCGCATCCAACATATCATCATCAAACACTTTTGCCAACTCCATCTCGACCCCACCACCGAGACCATCTTCCCGTCCCCTCTCCTCTCTGCCTTCTGCAAGGACTGCTCCCTTTGTCACTCCTTGGTTCGTGCTACTCTCCCCTTCAACTCCCCTCCCCCCAGCCTTCCCAGTACTTTTCCCTGTATTTGTAAAAGATGCAAACCCTGCTGGCATATCATCCCCCTCACCTCTGTCCAGGGCCCCAAACAGTCCTTCCAGGTGAGAGAGAGGTTCACCTGTCTCTCCTCCAACCTATTTTCCTGCATGTTATGCTCCCACTGGTGCTCTCAACATCAGTGAAACCAAATGTAAACTAAGGGACGTTTTGCTGAGCATCTCAGGCAAGCTAGCAAGAGCCAGCATGACATCCCAGTCACCGTCCATTTTAATTCCCCTTACCATTCCCTCTCCGACATGTCCATCTCAGCTTCCTTCATTGCCACACTGAATCAGACTGCACATTGGAGGAATGCCACCTTATCTTCCGCCTGAGCAGCCTACAGCCCGGAGGACTCAACATTGAATTCTCCGATTGCAAATAACCTTCCTTCCCATCCCCCAACTCGTTTCTAGTCCTGCCTCCTCTCTTCCACTCTACCGACCACCCCTTCAGCTGCCAACAGGACTCATTCCTCCCATCGACTAATTTGGTCCTTTCCACTATCTGTGTACAGTTACCACTACCTCACTATTCCACCCCACCCCCCATCTGCAACTCCCCTGACCGCCACCTCCATTTCTGAGAAGAGTTATACCCAAAATGTTGACTCCTCCTCTTCCTGATAGTGCCTGGCTTGCTGTGTTCTTCTGGCCGTAGATGCTTGTTTACTTTGTGCTTACACCCATTATCATGAATTGCTTCAGGAGTCTGGTGATAAGGCATATTAAGACCCTGCTACCCCTCACTAGACACTCTGCAGTTCACGTATCAACCAAACCGCTCAACAGATGATGCCATTTCCACCATCCTCCAACTGCCTCTCACCCACCTGGAGAAGAAGGAAACCTACATCAGACTACTGTTCATTTCTACATTTAACATTATTGGTCCTCAGCACCTGATTGGAAAACTGGGTCTGCTGGCCATAAATTCCTCCCTTTGTAACTGGATCTTGGACTTCCTGACTTGGGGACATCAGTCAGTCCAGACTGGGAACAACATCTCTAACACCATCACACTGAGCATGGGCGCCCCACAAGGCTGTGTGCTCAGTCCATTGCTGTTCACTCTTCTGACACATGACTGTGCAGTGATGTACAGGTCGAATCATATCATTAAGTTAACCGATGTAGTGGGTCTCATCAGCGTGAGTGACCAGTCAGCATACAGAGAAGAGGTGCAGCAGCTAACGGCCTGGTGTAGAGCCAGCAAACTGTCTCTGAACATGAACAGGACGAAAGAGATGGTTGTTGACTTCAGGAGGGCACTGAGTGACCACTCTCCACTGAACATTGATGGCTCCCCTGTGGAGATGGTGATGAGCACCATATTTCTTTGCGTACACCTGGCAGAGAATCTCACCTGGACCCTCAACACCAGCACCCTAGCCAATAAAGCCCACCAGCATCTCTACTTTCTGTGCAGACTGAGGAAAGCCCACCACCACCCCCCCCCCATCCTCACCATATTCTATAAAGGGTTCACTGAGTGTAGCCTGAGCTGCTGCATCACTGCATAGATCGTGAATTGCACCATCTTGGATCTTAAGTCCCTACAACGGTTAGTGAGGACAGTTGAGAAGATCATCAGGGTCTCGCTTCCCTCCATCACAGACATTTACACCACATGCTGCATCTGAAAGGCTAAGAGCATTGTGGAACACCCTACACACCCTCACTCAAACTTTTCTCCCTCCAGACATCTGGCATAAGATACAGGAGCATTTGGTCTTTCGTGGCCAGACCATGCAACAGTTTGTTCCCCCATGCCGTCAAGCTCCTTAACACAATATGATCGGACTCCTTCGATCTGAAATTCTTTGCACAACTTTGAATTGCTGCTCGTAAAATGTCTATTATTGTAATGTGTGTATTTCGCACTACTTATGCACTTTATGCTGTACTTGTTTGTAGTGTGTAGTTTGCGCTGTCCATGTAGCACCCTCGGTTCTGGAGGAACGCTGTTTCGCTTTTGCAGTATCAGTTGTATGTAGTAGAAATGACAAATAAAAAGCTATGCTAATCTAGATCTCTTGGTTGGATAGCATTTCAGTGATAGTGATCACAACTCCCTGACCTTTACTCTCGGCATGGAGAGGAATAGGAGCAGACGATGTGGGGAAATATTTAATTGGGGGAGGGGGAGTTACAGTGCTTTAGGCAGGAATTGTGGAACTTAAATTGGAAGCAGATATTCTCATGAAAATGCATGACAGAAATGTGGAGATTATTTAGGGAACACTTGCTGCCAGTGTTGGATAGGTTTGTCCCACTGAGGCAAGTAAGGGATGGAAGGGTGAAGGAACATTGGATAACGAGATGAGGAAGAAGGAGCTTACTTAAGGTTGAGGAAGCAAGGGTCAGACAGAGCTCTAGAGGGTTACAAGGTTCCCAGGAAAAAACTGAAGAATGGATGAGAAGAGCTTGAAGGGGGCATGATAAAGCCTCGGCAGGTAGGATTAAGGAAAATCACAAGGCGTTCTACACTTAAATGAGGAACAAGAGGATGGCTAGAGTCAGGGTAGGGCAGATCAGGGATAGTGGAAGAACTTGTACCTGGGGTTGGAGAGGGTAGGGGAGGGCCTTTATGAATACTTTGCTTCAGCATTCACTACTGAGAGGGACCTTGTCATTTGTGCGGCCAGCATGAAGCAGGCTGATACACTCGAGCAGGTTGATGTTAAGAAGGAGGATGTGCTGGAAATTTTGAAAAACTTCAGAATAGATAAGTCCCCTTGACCAGATGGGATATACCCAAGATTTCTACAGGAAGCGAGGGAAGAGATTGCTGCACCCTTGGCGATGATCTCTGCGTCCTCACTGTCCATTGGAATAGTACTGGATGACTAGAGGGTAGCAAATGTTATTCACTTGTTCAAGAAAGGGAACAGGGATAACTCTAGGAATTACAGACCAATCAATCTTGCATCAATGGTGGGCAAAGTATTGGAGAGGATTCAGAGAGACAGGATTTATGATTATTTGGTTAGAGATAGTCAGCATGAATTCTTATTGAAGATGAATTCTTTGAATTCTTTGAAGATGTGACAAAACACACTGAGGATGGTAGAGCAGTAGATGTGGTGTACGTGGATTTTAGCAAGACGTTTGATAAGGTTCTCCATGGTAGACTCAGTCAGAAAATCAGGAGGCATGGGATACAGGGAAATTTGGCTGTCTGGATACAGAATTAGCTGGCCCATAGAAGACACAAGCTGGTAGTAGATTGTAAGTATTCAGCTTGGGTGACCAGTGGGTTCCACAGGGATCTGTTCTGGGACCTCTGGTGCTTGTGATTTTTTAAATAAATTACTTTGACGAGGGAGTGTAAGGGTGGGTTAGTAAGTTTACCGATGACATGAAGATTAATGGAGTTTGTGGATAGTGTCGAGGGCTGTTGTAGGTTGCAATCGGACATTGACAGGATGCAGAGCTGGGCCAAGAAGAGGCAAATGAAGTTCAACCTGGAGAAGTGTGAAGTGATTCATTTTGGAAGGTCGAATTTGAATGCAGATTACAGGGTCAAAGTCAAGATTCTTGGCAGTGTGGAGGAACAGAGGGATCTTGGGGTCCACATCTATAGATTCCTCAAATTTGCCACCCAAGTTGATAGGGTTGTTAAGAAGTTGTATGGTGTGTTGGCTTTTATTAGCGGGGGATTGAGCTTAAGAGCTGTGAGGTTACGCTGCAGCTCTATAAAGTCCAGGTTAGACCACACTTGGAATATTGTATTCAGTTCTGGTCGCCTCATTATGGGAAAGATGTGGAAGCTTTGGAGACGGTGCAGAGGAGATTTACCAGGATACTGCCTGGAGGACATATGAAGAAAGGCTGAGGGAGCTAGGGGTTTTCTCATTGGAGTGAAGAGGGATGAGAGGTGACTTGATAGAAGTGTGCAAGATGATGAGAGGCATAGATAGAGTGGATAGCCAGAGACACTTTTCCATAGCTGGAATAGTTACCATGAGGGGGCGTAATTTTAAGATGATTGGAGGAAGGTTTAGGGAAGATGTCAGAGGTTGGTTCTTTACACAGAGAATGGAAAGCACTGTCAGGGGTGGTAGTAAACTCAGATACACGAGGGCCATTTAAACCACCCTTGGATCGTCACATGGATGATAGCAAAGTTTAGGGTATGTCTGTTAGCTTGATCTTAGAGAAGGATAAAACGTTGGCACAGCATTAAGGCTGATGGACCTGTACTGAGCTGTATTGTTCTATGTTGTTTTTGGTCAGAAGTTTCGTATGAGCACACACAGTTAGTGCAATGGTTCCCCAAAAGCTAGCAAGGGAATCCAGGACCAGAGAACACAGTCTCAAGAAGAGGTGCCTGTCTAGGACAGACGAGGAAGTATTTCTTCTCTCCGAGGTTAGTGAATCAGTGGAATTCATTATCACAGAGTACTATCAAGGTTGGCCCATTAAGGCTCAAATAGATAGATTTGTAACCATTAGGGGAATCAGGATTATGGAGAGTAGGCAGGAGAGTGGCCTGCCATGATTTCATTGAATGACAGAGTGGACTTGGTGGGCCGAATAGCTCTCCGTTTTACGCTGTGACAAGTTATCCAAAACCTTACTATATTATGGGTCTGTGCCCAGTAAAAATGTTGGCTGTTGCAGGCTTGATTTTTCAGACTCCAATATTTTAGCTATTTGAATTTTGTCAGCTATTACCAATATGCTCCAGTAATATGTGAGTGGTACCATTACAAGTTGATCACTACCCAGTCCTGCTTTGAAGGTCTCTGAGGTAGGCTCCATTTTCTCATCAGCAACTCTTTTTTACTGTAGAAGCATTCAAGGACTGCTTTGGCCTCTGTTCAGAGCACTCTCAGCTGATGTCTTTAACAATAGGTTAGTTCATACGTGAATTGGGTTTGTGAGCAAGTATTTCCTATTTTTGCCTAGCAGTAATATATCCATGAATGTAATTCCAGCACACTGGGAGTGTTAATGAGTGTTTGTGGCATGTGATTGAATGCAAAAGAGATTCTTGATCATCAAGCTCTGGAAATCCTACTCACCTGAAAAATTCTAAGATTTTAATGTGAAAACTGTAAGCCACCATGAGGAAACTGTTTTTTTGCCTGCTGCTTAGTTAGGTTCCTTTGCACTTCCTTCTAAATGCTGCAGGCGAGCCTGGAAAATTCTGTCAATGCATTTGGAATCTTAAGAAAGATTTTAAAGGAGTCTCACTTACAGCAACACAGTGAACAGTAGAAATAAATACATATTTTTTGGTTGACAGACAATAACTATCAGGGCACTACAAGGATCTATACTTAAAACTCAGCTGCATACAGATTATATGACTTACATCAATGCCTTGTGTAAAGGGACTAAATATAATGCATTGAAATTTGCAACACCACAGGATTTAAGTGGAAAGACTTTGCTTTGAGGGCATAAAATGGCTGCAGAGGCAAATAGACTGTTTGGGAGATAGGGCAAGGATATCCTCGATGGACTGAGTTGTGGCAAAACATGAAATTATTCACTTTACTCAAAAATATTTTTGAGTGCCAGAAAACCTGTTTGCATTCAGTGGGAATTGGGGTACTCTTTTATGTGAGTCAAAGTTAAATGCAGATCCAACAAGCTCGTAGAAAGTCAATTGTTATGTCAATTTTGTGAAGAAAGGGATTGGAATATAAGTAAAAAGGCTTATTGGAATTTTATAAGACCATAATAAAGAGGAGCAGAATTAGGCCATTGGGCCCATCCAGCTTGTTCTGCCATTCGATCTCTGCCCCATTCTCCTGCCCATAACCCTTGATCCCCTTATTAATTATGATTTTATCTATTTCTGTCTTAAAGTGACTCAGTGACGTGCCTCCACAGCTTTCTGTGGCAAGAAGTTACATAGATTCACCACTTTATAGCTGAAGAAATTCCTCCTCATCTTAGTATAAGGTATTGGCTGTTCAGGACTGAGATACGGAGAAATCTCTTCTTCCAAAGATTTCAGTCTGTTTGGACAGAAATACGAATGTTCAGTTATTAGTCCAGCTATTACGATTGTCGGATAGTCAGGTGAAACATCAACTGGCATGGATCGGGACCATGTGGAATCTCAATGTAGCTGACTCAATGGGAATTCTCCCAGAAATAGAAAGTCCTGATAGACAATTCCCCAACTTATTTAAGATTAATAGTTACCCGAGAAATGTTAGAGGATTAAAGACTGACTCTTTGATTAACCATTAAACTGAATTCCTCCATTCACCACTGGCATTACCTGAAATATGCCTTCCCCAGCACCTGACACCATTCTTACCCTCTCAATATCTGACTCAAGCCACTCCCAAACTGAGCCTCCAATTCTGATACAACTCTGCCAGAACTGAGAGACAGTAACAATGTTGTTGTTCCCTTAGCTCTAAACCTGCTGAATAGAACACCAAACTTCCAGCATGACCTGAGCTAACTACAGCTGCCACCATCCCTACCTCCTTTAAAGAGAGCCTGACCTCATTTGACCTGACACCCCAACTGCTAGAATTAATGCAACACCCACCAAATCCTCCCCTTTGCTGCAGCTCAACTAAACCCTGTTGGACCAAATTGCGTTCACCAAGCATGACTCCCACAGCTCTGTGACTTGACCTAGAACACCTTCCCAAACTTGTTCCCTTTCCCCCTCCCCCCAGATTGTCCTGCCAAGTGAAACAGCTTCTAAATGTCCACCCTTATAAGGCCATTCAAATTCTTACATTGTTAGTTTAAACTCCACAAAATGAGTCTAATTTACTCATTCTGTTATCATACCACAAGTCCTCATGTTCCAGTAACCAACTTGGTTAAGTTGCCTCCAAGTCAAGTATGTATTTTCTTTGGAATGGAGACCTAAACTGCACATGGGTCTCCAAGTGTGGTGTCTCCAAAGACCTATATAATTGTAACAAGACCACATTCTTATGTACCATAGGTCAATATATGATGTATATATACATATGGCCAATTAAGTCAGTTGCCTGGATGGCTGGTTTACGAAGCAGATAAATGCCAACTTTGTGTGTCAGTTCCTACACCGACTGAGATTACCATAGATGATTCTCCTTCTCAACTTCTCCCTTCAACTTGGTGACCTTCAGTTAGACCACCACCAGTTATCATCTCCTGATAGAGAACAGCTCTCTGGCCCATCGGACTGTAGCGATCTAACCTTTACATATTAGGTTATTTATAAAATGTTTATCATAGGCTTAGAAAATTTATCATATTTTTACAAACTTTAATTCTAATAGATAGGAAATAGGCAGGGAGCTCACTTGTAACATGATCCTGTTTGCAATATAGTGTTCAATTCAAAAACAGATGCCAAAGTGCTCTGCGAAAAAGGTGTCAACAAAATTCGGCTTTTTTAGAAACATATTTTTACCAGAACAACAGGAAATGACTTCCATAATACTTCAGTGATCCTAATGCAGGTGCATTATCTGAAATGCTCGGGACCATCTGGTTTTCAGAATTCAGAATTTTTCAAATTTCAGAATAAGTGACAGTTTGATGGTGAAATTTTTAAAAATCTTACTGGAGGAGCATACTCACGAAGTAAAACAGGGCCTTGAAACAGAATCAAGGCCTGCCGGTGCTAGGCCACGCACCCCACATTGCATCTGAGTGACACGCATCAAGTGGTGTTGATTTGGGTTAACTGTTTGCATGCTAAACAACCTTGTTAATAAGAAAAAACCTTCACAAAATAACTTTTGGACTTTGGAGCTTTTTGGATTTTGGGATTTCGGATAAAGAATTGTCTACTTGTATTAAAATTTTTGAATGTTATGCTTAAAGGAATGACAGACTTTTAAAAATGTGAAGGATTTTATATATATGTTTATGGGTTGATGGCACCATTGACTGTGCAAGTATTTATTGCCCATCCCTTAAGGCAGCTAAGAGTCAGCTATATTCAAAGTTTGGGAGAAGATTTGTAGCTCGGGTGCTCGTTGTTGTGGTTCTGTTCAATCAACAAGCACATCGACCTGGACCCAATATACCGGCCATTGCAGCGGACAGCTGGAACTGACAACCGGAAGCGGCAGATACAAATCACTATAAATGCCGGAGGAAACATCACAGAAGCGCTTCACAGGAGGCTCCCAAGTACTGAGGATGTCACCTAGACAGGGGACGAAATGTCTGCAACACAAATTCTCAGCTCGGCGAACAGAACCACAACAGTCAGCTATATTGCTGAGAATCTGGAGTCGCTGTTTGGGCTGACCAGGTAAAGATGGCAGGTTTCCATTCCCCAAGGACATTAGTGAACCAGATGGGTTTTTATAACAATTAGCTGTGGTTGTTATGGTTGCCATTTGGCTAGCTATTTATTAAAGTCAGATCTCACCATCTGCCATGGTGGGATTCAGATTCACATCCCCAGAATCCAGGAGCCTTTGGTTCTAGTCTAGTGAATTACCACTGTACTGCCATTTCCCCAGTTGTACATTTACTTCAGAGTTTTACAGAAATTCTTATGTATTTCAAAAATTCTCACATGATTTCTTTTTATGTTTAAACAGATGTTTAATTCGCCTTGTTCCGTCGATTACAGGCACAGATGATCAACAAACCAGGTAACTTCACAGCACCAATAACTGGTAGTAATTCAGTTTTATTCGTATCATTTCATCCTAGTTACAGGTCTGTTGTGCTGGGAAGAAATGCTTTTTGCAGGGTTTCTTATTGAAGATTAACATAGATCTTGATTTTGCCGTAGCACAAAAGGTAGGGGGGAGGGGAGATGAGGAAATTAGTGAAGTGGAGGAAGTGCACTGGAGGGCATTACTGAGCATGTGGGAGGGGAAATTGCGGTGCTAGAAATAAGAGGCCATCTGGGATGTCCTAGAATAGATTTGCTCCTCCTCGGAGCAGATACAGCAGAGTCACATGAATTTGGGAGCAAGCGATCGCATTTTTACAGGAGTGGGGGGTGGGAGGAGATGTAGTCCAGGTTACTGTCGGAGTCGGTAGCTTTGAAATAGATGTCTGTGTTGAGTCGGTCGCCAGAGATGGAGATGGAGAGGTCCAGAAGTGGAGGGGTGTGTCTGAGATGTTGAGGTCAGGTTGGAAGGTGTCAGTGAAGTTGATGAACTGTTCAACCTCCTCGCAAGAGTGCAAGGTGGTGCCGAAACAGACATCAATGTAGCAGAGGAAAAGGTAGGTATGGTGCCAATGTAACTGCAGAAGATGGACTGTTCCATGTATCCTACAAAGAGGGAAGCATAGCTGGTGCCCTTGCGAGTGCCCATGGCTACCCCTTCGGCTTGAAGAAAATGGGAGGATTTGAAGGAGAAGTTGTTGAGTGTGAGGAGCAGTTCCACCAATCAAAAGAGTGTGTCGGTAGAGGGGTACTGATAGGATTCGCGGGTGAGGAAGAAATAGAGCGCTTGGAGGCCTCCACCATGCAAGGCTTGGCAGCTGCAACTGCAGTAGATGCATTTCCAGCACATCCCCTGGATGTAATGAGACGTGACTCTAACATATGGTGTTCTGAATTTTTATGCCCCAATGTGGCTCTCACTAACCATCTCCAAAGAACTGGAGAAAATAAAACTAAGCACTCTGTTCATATAAGTACTACTGTGGAGATGGCATCTATTACATCAAAGTCATTTACTATATCAACATAAGTTGCCGTTTAGAAAGCAAAAAACGTCTGTGCGGAACAAGTGTAATGAACATTAAGGGCCATTTGCTTACCTGCAAAATCCAAATGTTTCTTGATTTTAGCTGCTGTTTCTTGAAATTTGTTTATAGACTGCATTTGCAGTAATCATAATCAGAGCATTTTCTTTGCACTTCCCACTGATGCTGATTCACTTGAAGGCACTGTTGCAAAGGATTCAATATTCTTAGCTTTTGAGAAACTATGCACTTTTGGAAAGTAAAGATACTACATGTTTCTGTAGTGGTTCCCAGTGATTCGTGCATTGATAAGTGCTAAGCAAGATTGATAAATCTGAATTGTTGATCTCACTATTGAAGTTTTTACTAATAATAATGGATGACTATCAACTCAAAATAATACATGGCTGACCCAAAGCCTGAGCCTTGAGTCAGACATCCAACCTTCTAATGTGTTCTGGCATTGTGCCAATGTTTCTGGGCCTTGTCGAACTTTTCATAAACAGCTAAGTGCTTTGTAGGCAATGAAGCACCGTTTGAATGACTTAGTGCTAGAGTATAGGAAATGTAATAATCCATGGTATACAGAATAAACTCTCACAAACGGTGATGGGATAGTGACCAGATTAATATTTTTTTCTTTTTGTAATGTTAATTGAGTGATACATGGATGGGATACTGGTTAATTCCCCTCTTCTCTTAAAAATAATTCCACTGCGTTTTTAGCAACCAGCTGAGCCAGTAGATTTAAATCACGTCATAATGCCATTAAATCATCATATCTCCTGAGGTGACACCTTTGACAGTGCAGCACTCTTTTAGCTCCAGATGGAGTGACAACCTTGGATTTTGCTCTCAAGCCCTGGAGTGGAACTGGAATTCTGCATGTATGACTGAGAAGAGAGTTACTATCAACTGAGTCATGGCTGAAATTCTTGCCAATTATTTACAAGGTCAACTTTGTAAGAAGCAGACAAATAATCTCAATATTGCACATTACCTCTTTATCAGACTCTCAACTGTCAGATGTGACATCAGCAATTTTCTGTTACTTCAAGCCCCCACTGCTTTCAACTGACCTATCTTGTTTTATTAATAAAATCACTCAAACTGTCAAATACCTGTAGCATACTGAACCAGATTTTGGGATGCTTCTCTCTACAGATTTGTTTTAAATAATTTCAGCTGCTTTGATTGTTTTAAAAGCAAGATTCCCTTGCAGTCTTTCCAATAATGCTTGCTGTTTAAAATATTTTTAAAACTTTTTCCATATTCTGTCCTTTATCTTTGAATTTATTTTTGTTCCTTATTTGAAAAAAAATTACCTAAAATTCTGCTTATCAGAAAATATTATTCCTAATGTACTGATTTTGACCTCACATGTAACCTCCAGAATTTCTTTTATTTCAAACAACCCCAGTTTTGTTTCCTTTCTTCACTACACCGGTTATAGTTGTTTTGCTTTCAGGTAGCCCTTGTTGTTGGTCCCTCTTGTCATTGCTTATGTTTCCTTTATCGGGGAAGGGTATATGAATAGGAAGGATTTAGAGTGATGTGGGCCAAGTGCTAAAAAATGGGACTTGATTAATTTAGGATATCTGGTCGGCATGGATAAGTTGAACCAAAGGGTCTGTTCATAGAATTATAGAATCCCTACAGTTTGGAAACAGGCCATTCGGCCCAACAGGCCCACACTGAGCCTTCATAGAGTAACCCACCCAGGCCAATTCCCCGACATTTACCCCTGACTAATGCACCTAACGTACACATCTCTGAACACTATGGGCAATTTAGCATGACCAATTCACCTAATCTGCACATCTTTAGATTGTGGCAGGATACCGGAGTACCCGGAGGAAACCCAGGCAGACATGGAGAGAATGTGCAAACTCCAAACAGACAGTCACCCGAGGCTGGAATTGAACCTGAGTTACTTTCACTGTGAGGCAGTAGTGCTCACCACTGAGTCACCGTTCTGTACTGTACATCTCTATGACTCTGAGAGCTCAATCACTTCCTGTTTCCCTATAATTGTTCCTCTGCTAACTTCAGTTTTCAAAATAGCACTGCTTCAGCAGCATCATTATCTACTACAGTGCCACAGGAATCGACTAATTGTTTATGTATTTGATCTGTATCTGTGCTACAGCATTTAATAAGCTGCTGCAACTTAAATATGTTTATCAGAACCGTTTGGTCAAATATGCTTCATTGTGAATAATATATTTCCAGCTTACTAACAGATTGCTATCTCCCATAGCATTGTTCAAGCTAAGACAGAGGTTTTCTAAGATCAAACTGTTATGCTATATTATCAGGAATACTGATTCCTTCAAGAGAACCTTTCAAACGGTGACCTTGGTTGTAGCGTGATGATAATAACATTGGGGCTAGCAATATTTTAAGGGCTGTGATCCCAACATCTGGCAGCACTGGTGAGAAGGACCCCAACATTCCAAATAAAATGTAATGATAGATGTAGGCAACTAAGATCATTGGAATAAAGTGAGAGAGATGCCAATGAATCGGGATGAAGGGAAGCGAGATCTCAGAACCTGAGAAAATTTTCATAATTATAGAAAGTGAATAAGAAGTACAGTTGAGGCTTCTTAAGTTGGAATTTGAAAGCAAAACTTATAGGAAATATTTTTAAACTGTGAACTATTATTCAATATTGAGCAAATCAAAATGCTCCTTGACATGTAAGCAAATTAATCACATGAAAGTCACTTAAGTTTTGGTGTGCAGATGTAGCCCTATTGTTCTCCGAAATTGAATGTTGCTGATTGGAACCACGTATTTCTAAAGTATACTAAAGTGTTGCTTATTTTGGGAGTAACCTATAGTTTCTAATGTTTTCCACTGTCAACACCTAACTATAAATATGTTGTTGCTATTGGCAGATTTGAGCGGCTGGACTCTCTTAAATCATATTTAAAGGCTGGTAAGTCCAATAAGATCTGATATTCTGAGGATATTGCAACTGAGAACATAATTTTTTAATCATATTAGTTATATTGCTTGAAGTGGTTAATATTGGATAGAATAATTTCAAACTTTGTTCCTTTTCAACAGGTGTGCATTTATACTCTGGTTTATCATATGTTTCATTGAGAAATAAATTAATGCCTTGACTGCTTTGGTATGAATGTGAAAGTTTCTATCGCACTATTTTAAAAAATGATAGGAAAAGATTGTCCATTCCTCTAGCCAATGTTTATCTTGCAACCAACGTCACTAAAACATTTTTAATTGGCTGGTTACAGATGATTGCTACTTCGAAATTGGTGGCTGCATTTCTTTCATATAACAGTGACAGTGCTTGAAAAGTCGCATGATTTGGATTGTCCTGAGGTTGTGTAATACATATAAAATGCAAGCTATTTTCTTTATGATGCATTAGATATATATCTGTGAATGCCATGTCTCCTAGAATTTTCCCAGTTATATTAAATAATATATGAACACATTGGAGTTGAATTAATGGAGGAGTTGAGTAATGGCAAACAGCAGGAAAATCGGCGTTTCGGGCAAAAGCCCTTCATCAGGAATACAGGCAGAGAGCCTGAAGCGTGGAAAGATAAGTGAAAGGAGGGGGCCTCCTCTCACTTATCTCTTCACTCTTCAGGCTCTCTGCCTGTATTCCTGATGAAAGACTTTTGCCCGAAACGTCTATTTTCCTGCTCCTCGGATGCTGCCTGAACTGCTGTGCTTTTCTAGCACCACTAATCCAGAATCTAGTTTCCAGCATCTGCAGTCATTGTTTTTACCTAATGGCAAACATAGTAAACAGGGAATAATGCACCAGACAGAACGTACATGGAAAGAGTAGTAGTTTAAAATGGCTCTCTTATTTGAGTGAAGAAGTAATTCATTACAATTCTGCTAAATTATTGGCACAAATAAATTTAATTACCACTACAAAGACTTCAGAGAACCATAGCAGGTGAGGCAGTTTGAAATGGGGCATCAGCATAGACTTTCAATATCATCACTTCCCATCTCTAATTTACCAGTAGTAAATGACAAGCCTAGTGTGAATGGGCAATTTTATTTATTCTTTCACAAGTTGGGGACGTTATTGGCTGAGTCAACATTTATTTCCCACTCTCAAATATCCTTGCGAAGGTGGTGATGAGGCACTTTCTTGAACCACTACAGTCCATGAATAGTAGATAAACCCATGGTGCTGCTGGGAAGGGAGTTCCAGAATTTTGTCCCAGTGAGTTGAAGGAATGGGAATATAGTTCCAAGGCAGGATGGCTTTTGGCGTGGGAAGGAGTCATCAGGTGATGATTCTTAAATCGATTTGTAGCCCTTGATCTTCTATGTTGTAAACACTTATAGACAATAGGTGCAGGAGTAGGCCATTCTGCCCTTCGAGCCTGCACCACCATTCATTATGATCATGGCAGATCATCCTCAGTCAGTATCCTGTTCCTGCCTTATCTCCACAACCCTTGATTCCACTATCCTTGAGAGCTCTATCCAACTCTTTCTTAAACGAATCCAGAGACTGGGCCTCCACTGCCTTCTGGGGCAGAGCATTCCACACACCCACCATTCTCTGGGTGAAGAAGTTTCTTCTCATCTCTGTCCTAAATGGCCTACCCCTTATTTTTAAGCTGTGGCCTCTGGTTTGGGACTCATCCATCAGCGGAAACATGTTTCCTGCGTCCAGAGTGTCCAATCCTTTAATAATCTTATACGTCTCAATCAGATCCCCTCTCAGTCTTCTAAACTCAAGGGTATACAAGCCCAGTCGCTCCAGTCTTTCAATATAAGATAGTCCTACCATCCCAGGAATTGACCTCGTGAACCTACGCTGCACTCCCTCAATAGACCAGAACTGCACACAATATTCCAGGTGTGGTCCCTCCAGGGCCTTGTACAGCTGTAGAAGAACCTCTTTGCTTCTGTACTCAATCCCTCTTGTTATGAAGGCCAGCATGCTATTAGCTTTCTTCTCTACCTGCTGTACCTGCATGCTTGCCTTCATTAACTGGTGTACAAGAACACCCAGATCTCTTTGTACTGCCCCTTTACCTAACTTGACTCCATTTAGGTAGTAATCTGCCTTCCTGTTCTTGCCACCAAAGTGGATAACCACACAGTTATCCACATTAAACTGCATCTGTCCA
>NC_057724.1:39683370-39702600 GCF_004010195.1 Chiloscyllium plagiosum
GTACACTACATCCACTGGATCTCCCTTGTCCATCTTCAGAGTTACATCCTCAAAAAATTCCAGAAGATTAGTCAAGCATGATTTCCCCTTCATAAATCCATGCTGACTCTGACCTATCCTGTTACTGCTATCCAGGTGTGTTGTAATTTCATCCTTTATAATTGACTCCAGCATCTTTCCCACCACTGAGGTCAGACTAACTGGTCTATAATTTCCTGCTTTCTCTCTCGCTCCTTTCTTAAAAAGTGGTACAACATTAGCCACCCTCCAATCCGCAGGAACTGATCCTGAATCTATTGAACTCTGGAAAGTAATCACCAACGCATCCACAATTTCTAGAGCCACCTCCTTCAGTACCCTGGGATGTAGACCATCAGGCCCCGGGGAAGTTTGGAAGATGCGGTCAAAGAAACTTTGGGGAGTTGATACATTTCATCTCTAGATGGTGCATGCTGCAGCCACCCTGCATGGGTACTGAAAGGAGAGTGAATGTTGAAGGTCGTGCATGTGGTGACAGTACTTTGTTTTGGAGATGTTGAACCTCTTGAATGTTGTTCGAGCTGCATTTAATCAGGAAAATAGAGAGTATTCAATTATATTCCTGATTTGTGCCTTGGAGTTGATGTACAGGCTTTTGGGGTGTCAGGAGGTGAGTTGGTTGCTGCAGGTTTCCCTACCTCTGAAAATATTTAAACAGCTGATCAATGTGGGAAGCCTCCAAGGCTGTTGATAGTGTGGATTCATGAATGCTAACATTCTAAGTCAGGTTATGATAGTTGGATGCAGTCTTGTTGGAGATAGTCACTGCACAGTGATCCAGGGCATCAGAGGCCTACTAGATGTTTAAAGGCAATAAGACCACAGCTGAGGTGAATCAGTTCATCCTTGACTAGAGCAAATTTTGTAGATGACTTGACATGTTAGGCATTGGGTTTAAGCTTCCAACCAGCTCTTGGCACATTGATAATTGGAGAGCAGATGTACTCACCAATATTGAGGAAGGAAGTGGCAGAGTGATCCTTCAGATCCTGCCAGTGGCTACTGCCAAGGGAGGCAGATTCAGTCATATGGAATGGTCAGCAACTTCATATTCTACTGAATCAGAATCTTGGGACAGAACAGCAGCAGAATGCCACAATCAGCTCCAGTGTGGAGGAGGCACCCTGTAACAGAATCATTAGGATAATGAGCTACAACCAAATGTCTGGTTGACACTTCTTGTGAGATACTATCACAGTTCTTTATGCAGTGACGATGGAACAGCTGCACTTCAGTTCCACTGCAAGTTAACTAATGCAATTGGTGTGCTACACCACCACAACCCTCAATTTCTGTGCCTCATTCATTCTGGCATCCACTGGAGACTGTAGTATCTCCTAATCAGTAACACATCTGAACGCGTTGACTGAGCCTCCTTAGGAGATCCTGTCAACACATCCAGTATTGAACTTATCCTGACAATCAGAAAGAACCATAGGATTTGGTTCCATTTCTCAACTAAAATGGACTGCAAGCATGAGGCCAGCAAAGCTCTTAAAGACTATCTAGCTGCTTTCACGAACAAGAAGGCTTTCAGTTCCATTCTATCAATGTAAAACTGGTTGTGACCACTTGTAGTTGTCTGCAAGTCATTGCGACAGTCACAGCACCATCTTTCTCTGACATTCGTCCGTGGTCAAATATTTTTATTCCTCCCTTGTGTCTTCAAGGTGGATACTTGGCTTTGGTGCATATCCACTACAGATGGCTGCTGATACAGAGGCAGAGTAGCAAGGCACATCAAATCATGTGGCAACCTGAAGCACCATAAAGCAAATTATAGATCACCTGAAGATTACATTCAGCTGTTTGCAAGTTCAGAATACATCATTAAGGGTCTGCGAGTTGTAGTGATCTGCTGCACTTTGCACAACCTTGTTGTGCAGCAGGGAGAAACAGTGGGTAACAAGGAACCTTCAGTTGAAGAGAAGCATACAGAAGTTGCTGACAAGCTGTGAAGTCTGGAAAGATTTGGAGGTTGTATAGATGATGTCGTAAAAACTGCATAAGGGAGGTTCAAGACACGTATGATTTTGTGACCCTTCCCAAAGTGCCAAGTCTCCATCACGTAGTGTTATTTGGCAGTCCAAAAGACCGCCAAAATCACCATATTCCTTCACAAACATCCCTTTGGGCAGTTTATGGTAATCCAGTTCTAGAAATACACCAACGATAAATAGAAGCATCAAGATGTCCAACAATATTGTGGTAAACCTACAGCAAATGGAGTAAATCAGTTCAAGAGGCTGCTCTTCTCTATCTTCCCAAAGGAAACTAGTCATGAACAATAAATACTGCTTTCCAGTGACACTCATGTCCCCTGTGTGAACTTAGAAAAAAATGAAAACAAATAGCGTATTTATTATAAACATGTTCACATGAAAATAGGTACTGCCTTAGACCTTGCTGTCCTCAGTTGTTGCAGTAATGATCTTCTCTCCATCACAAAATCAGGAGTGGGGATGTTTACTGATAACTGCACAATGTTCAACACCATTCACAACTCCTCAGATATAAATTCAGTCCATGTCCAAATGCAGCAAACCAGATTAGGAATTTGACAATGTAGATATGGAAGGTAATTTCACCTTGTTGGAGAGTCCAGGATGAGAGATTACTCTTGATAAGGGGTCACCTAGCTTGGCTGCAGAGATGATGAGGAATTTCTTTCACTAGTAGTAATTGTGTATTTTTTAACCCCACAGAGGGATGTAGAGACGAGATGATGAAGTATAATTAAGGCAGAGATAAAAGTCAGACAGTCTAGGGTTATGTGGAAAAGGCAGGCAAGTGATTATCAGGTTGGCCATGATGTCAGAGCAGACTTGATAGACCGGTTGGCCTATTTCTGCTCAACCTCTTACGGTGTCAGATCTGGACAGTGGCCAAATTTGAGTTGGAACTGGCAAATAACATTCACACACTCCAAGTACGAGCAATGACCTTCTCCAACAAGAGACAATCCAACTTTGCCCCTTGTCATTCAGCAGCATCACTGTCATAGAGAAGTACAGCATGAAACATATCCTTTGGTCCAACTCGTCCATGCCAATCAGATATCCAACCCTAATCTAGTCCCATTTGCCAGCACTTGGACCATATCCCTCTAAACACAACCCATTCATATATCCATCCAGATGCCTTTTAAATGCTGTCATTGTACCAGCTTCCATCACTTCCTCTGGCAGCTCATTCCATGCGCATACCCTCCTCTGCGTGAAAACGTTGCCCCTTAGGTTCCTTTTATTATCATTCCCCTCTCACAAGAAACCTATGCCCTCTAGTTCTGGACTCCCCCACCCCAGGGATAAGACATTGTCTGTTTATCCTATCCATACCTCTCATGATTTTATAAACCTCTATAAGGTCACCCGTAAGCCTTCGACGTTCCAGGGTAAACAGCCCAGCCTGGTCAGCCTCTGCCGATAGCTCAAATCCTTCAACCCTGGCAACATCCTTGGAAATCCTTTCTGACCCCTTTCAAGTTTCACAGTGTCCTTCCGGTAGGAAGGAGAGCAGAAGTGCACAGAATATTCCAAAAGTGGCCTAACCAATGTCCTGTACTGCTGCAACATGGCCTCCCAACTCCAATACTTAATTCTCTGACCAATAAAGAAAAGCATATCAAATGCCTTCTTCACTATCCTACTTACCTGTGACTCTACTTTCAAGCAACTATGAACCTGCATTTCAGGGTCTCTTTGTTCTGCAACACTCCCTAGAACCTTACCATTAAGTGTATAAGTCCGGGTCTGATTTGTCCTTCCAAAATGCAGCACCTTGCATTAATCTCAATGAAACTCCATCTGCCACTTCTCAGCCCTTTGGCCCATCTGGTCAAGATCCCATTTTAATCTGAGGTACTCATCTTCGCTGTTTACTACACCTCCAATGTTCGTGTCACCTGCAAATGTACTAACTATACCTCCTGTGTTCACATTCAAATCATTTATGTAAGTGTCGAAGAGTTATAGACTCAGCACTGATCTACTGGTCACAAGGCCTCCAATCTGAAAAGCAACCATCTGCCACCACCCTCTGTCATCTACCTTTGAGCCAGTTCTGTATCCAAATTGCAAGTTCTCCCTGTTTTCCATGAGATCTAACCTTGCTAACCAATCTCCCATGAGGAATCGTCCACCGCTCTGTCCTCCACAATCCTCTTTGTTAGTTCTTCAAAAAGCATAAACAAGTTCGTGAGACGTGATTTCCCACAATCAAAGCCATGCTGACTATCCCTAGTCAGTTCTTGCCTTTCCAAATACATGTAAATCCTGTCCCTCAGGATTCCCCCCAACAACCTACCCACCACCAATGTCAGGCTTGCCGGTCTGTAGTTCACTGGCTTTTCCTTACCACCTTTCTTAAATTGTGGCACCATGTTAGCCACCCTCCAGTCTTGCGGCACCTCACCTGTGACTATCAATGATAGAAATATCTCAGCAAGGTGTCCAGCAATCAATTCCCTAAGCTTCTCTCAGAATTATAGGATACTCCTGATCAGGTCCTCGGGATTAATCCACTTTTATGCATTTCTAGACATCCAACACTACCTCCTGTGTATTATGGACATTTTTCAAGATGTCATCATCTATTTCCCCACATTCTATATCTTCCACTTCCTCCTCCACAGTAAACACTGATGCAAAATACGTGTTCGGTATTTCCCCCATCTCCTGTGGCTCCACACATAAGCTGTGTTGAAGATCTTTTGTCCTTAATGTATTTATGAAAACCCTTTGGATTCTCCTTAATACTATTTGCCAAAGCTATCTCATATCCCCTTTTTGCCTCCCTGATTACCCTCTTAAGTATACTCCTACTGCTTTTATACTCTTCTAAGGATTCACTCGATCTCTCTTGTCTATACCTGACGTGCTTCCTTCTTTTTCTTAAACAAAATCTCAATGTCTCTCGTCGTCCAGCGTAGCCTACACTTGCCAGCCTTTCCTTTCACCCTAAGAGGAATATACTGTCCCTGGACACTCGTTATCTCATTTTTGAAGGCTTCCCATTTTCCAGCCATTCCTTTACCTGCAAACAACTGACCCCAATTAGCTGTTGAAACTTCTTGCCTAATAGCGTCAAAATTAATCTTCCTCCAATTTAGAACTTCAGCTTTTAGATATAGTCTATCCTTTTCCATTACTGTTTTAAAACTAATAGAATTATGGTCGTTGGCCCCAAAGTGCTCCCCCACTTACACCTCAGTCACCTGCCCTGCCTTATTTCCCAAGTGTAGTTCAAGTTTTGCACCTTCTTTAGTAGGAACATCCACATACTGAATCAGAAAATTTTCTTGTACACATTTAACAAATTCTTCTCCATCTAAATCCTCATTTCTGGAATATTGCGTGCAATTCTGGTCTCGTATCGGAAGGATGTTGTGAAATCTGAAAGGGTTCAGAAAAGATTTACAAGGATGTTGCCAGGGCTGGAGGATTTGAGCTATAGGGAGAGGCTGTATAGGCTGGGGCTGTTTTCCCTGGAGTGTCTGTGGCTGAGGGGTGACCTTATAGAGGTTTATAAAATGATGAGAGGTATGGATAGAATAAATAGTCAATGTCTTTTACCTGCCCCCGCAGATCCCACCTCAATGCTAGAGGGCATTGATTTAGTGTGAGAGGGGAAAGATATAAAAGGGACCTAAGGGGGAACTTTTCACGCGTAGGGTTGTGCGTGTACGGAATGCGCTGCCAGAGGAAGTGGTGGAGGTTGATACAACTGCAGCATTCAAAAGGCATCTGGATGGGTATATTAATAGGAAGGTTTTAGAGCGAAATGCCTCTGCGATCGTTGGTCAAGCAATCACTTCTGCAACTGCTGGCCAGACAGCTGCAAGATCCGCCGACACCAAGCGAGGCCTGAACAGAACATCACTTCCACACTGGTTGTTGCCGCCCCCTGTGGTGTAAAATTCCAAGCAGTGGAATGTGGTGAAACGGTTAAAAATTATGTCCCAATACATGTGTGAATCATAATGTAACACATGTATTGGGCCAAGCAGTGGAATATGGTGCCCATATTCTAGCAGACTCGCCTCTTGGTCGTTTGTTCTGTGTCAGACTACTCTCCTACGAACCTGACCTTGAGAATTTTTTAAAACACCCCCGTAGCCACTTTGCCCCCAGTGACATCGTCTACGCCACACATTTTGCTCCTGTAGCTGCTGCTGTCGCAGCCACATGCACCCCCACTGACGTCACTTGCCTGAACACCGCCGACAGAATCACCTGTAACACGCTTTACTCCACTTCTGTCCCCGCGGATCCCACAATCATCACCTCCAGCCCCCTGACACCCAGGGTGAGCATGACTTGCGTAAATGACGTCATCCTCGATCTCTCTACTACCACCACCACACCAGTTACAGTCTCCACCCCACTCCCAACTCCAGCCCTACGCCAGGTCCTATCACCCAGCCCTGCTGTGTTTTCACCATCCCCCGCGCCCCACAAGACCTCCCCCTCACTGCGGACAAACGATCAGTCCTCAGCCAAGGCCTTACCTTCATCCCCTTCTGCTCCCCGATCGATGAATTCAACATGCGTTGTGACATTGAACATTTCTTCTTCCGTCTCTGGGTTTTTCCATCAAGACATCCACTCACCTTCCGAAGACCCCTTCTCCTGCCTCCAACACACCCCATCCTACTCGACACCCCATGCTGGTCTGTTCCCTCTCTCTGTCACTTCCTTTCAAACTGCCGCCAGGGCATTGACCGCCTCAACCTGTCCACGCCTGTCACCCACTCCAACCTCTCAACTCCCCAATGCGCAGCCCTCCAATCCTTCCACTTCAACCCCAACCTCACCATCAAACCAGCGGAGAAGGGATGGGGGGCACTTGGTAATTTGGCACACTGACGTCTACACCGCTGAAGCCATGTGCCAACTCAAAGACACCTCTTCCTGTTGCCCCCTTTACCATGGCGTCTCCTCCCACCACCAAACCATCATTTGCCAGACCATACACAACCTCATCATCTCAGAGTATCTCCCACTTCAAGCTTCCAACCTCATAGTTTGGGAGTCCCGCACTGCCTGGTTCGACCTCCTACCCAAGATTCACAAACCTGACTGCCCCGGCCAACCCATTGTCTTGGCCTGCTCCTGTCCCACCGAACTCATGTCCAAATACCTTGATACTGTCCTATTACTCCTACTCCAGGAACTCCCCACATACGTTCGGGAAACCACCCATACCCTCCACCTCCTCCAAGATTTTCATTTGCCTGGCACCCAACACCTCAACTTCACCATGGACATCTGGTCTCGATACAGCGCTATCCGCCATGAGGAGCGCGTCCAAGCCCTCTGTTTCTTCCTCTCCAGCCATCACCATCAGTACCCCTCTACTCTCATTCATTTGACTGAACTGGTCCTTACCCTCAACAGTTTCTCCTTTGAATCCTCCCACTTCCTCCAGACACAAGGGGTAGCTATGGGCACCAGCTATGCCTGTCTTTTTGTCAGTTATGTGGAACAGTCCATCTTCTGCAGTTGCACCGGCATCATTCCCCACCTTTTCCTCTGCTACATCGATGACTATTGGCGCCACCTCTTGCTCCCACGAGGAGTTTGAACAGTTCATCAACTTCACCAACATATTCCACTCTGACCTTAAGTTCACCTGGACCATCTCGGACACCTCCCTCCCCTTCCTTGACCACTCCATCTCGATCAACGGTGACCAACTCAACATGGACATCTTCTACAAACCTATTGACTCCCACCGCTATGTGGACTACAACTTCTCCCACCCTGCCTCCTGTTAAAACGCTATCCCTTACTCCCAATTCGTCCATCATTGACGCATCTGCTCCCAAGAGGACCAGTTCCATCACAGAACACACCAGATGACCTCCTTCTTCAAAGACCACAATTTCCCCTCCCACGTGGTCGATGATGCCCTTCAGCGCATCTCATCTACTTCCTGCACCTCCGCCCTTGAACCCCACCTCTCCAACCGCAAGAAGTACAGATCCTGGTCCTCACCTTCCACCCTACCCACCTCCATGTACATCGCATCATCCTCCGCCATTTGCACCACCTACAAACGGACCCCACTGCCAGAAATATATTTCCCTCCCCACCCCATCCACTTCCCATAAAGAGCATTACGTCCGCGACACTCTTGTCAGGTCAAACACCCTCCACCTATCCACCCTCCCCTCCTGGCACCTTCCCCTGCCACTGCAGGAATTACAAAACCTGTGCCCACATCTTGCCCATCACCTCCATTCAATGCCCCAAAGGAGCCTTCCACATTCATCAGAGGTTTACTTGCACTTCCACACATCATTTACTGTATGCGTTGCTCCCGATGTGGTCTCCTTCACATTGGGGAGACAGGGTACCTACTTGCAGAGTCCTTCAGAGAACATCTCCAGGACACCCGCACCAATTAACCCCACTGCCCCGTGGCTGAACACTTCAACTCACCCTCCCACTCCACCAAGGAAATGCAGGTCCTGGACCTCCTCCATAGCTACATCCTAACCCCCTGACACCTGGAGGAAGAATGCCTCATCTTCTGCCTGGGGACCCTCCATACACATGGCATCAATGTGCATTTCACCAGTTCTTCATCCCCCCACCGTATCCCAGTTCCAACTTTCACACACGACACTCCCGTCTTGACCTGTTCTACGTGTCTTATCTTCCTTCCCACCTGTCTGCTCCACTCTCCTCTTTGACCTATCACCATTACCCCCACTTTCATCTACTTATCGCACTCTCAGCTATCCCCACCCCTCCCCAATCTCTCCACCACCTCGGCTCACAAGCCTCATTCTTGATGAAGGGTTTTGCCCGAACTGTCGATTCTCTTGCTCCTGTGATGCTGCCTGGCTGGCTGTGCTTTTCCAAGGTCTCTCAACTCTGATCTCTAGCATGTGCAGTCCTCACTTTCTCTGAAATGGTTAACCAATGTTAATTGCTAAAGTTTAGTTAAAATAAAATATTTGTCATTATTTGTAACATAGAAGCTCATCGGTTTTGGTTTAACTCCTTCAGGGCCTTATGAATGACCTCTAATTAACCAGACATGTCGTTTGTTTCTTTTATGTTGCTCCTTCAGATTTTCTGTGTCTAGCTAATAGTTAATGTGACCTTATGATGAATTGATGGTAGGTATATTGAACATGGGGAATTGCAAGAAGAAAATTCAGAATTGGCTGTTTTAATTCTTCCAAGGTTATTTCATGTAACTGTCACATATTTAACTTTATTTATGTTCAAGAAGAGTAGTAAACAAATTTATTGTTATAAAGAGGATATGCAAGAATTCTTAACAGTGACTTTGCTGTATAAAAGTTTTGTGCATTTTTTGTAGCTCATGAAAAACTAATAGTACACATGGCTGAGGGAAAGATGACTGTTGAACTGAAGAGTAGTGAAGCAAATTGGTTTCGAAAAATAGGTAAAAATGTGTTCTTGTTAAATATTGCTAAATATGTATCTTTAAATACTATGGTAACTTCATTGTCCAAAGGCTAAAGCCTGAACATTATCAGAACTTTTTGACCAAAAGACTGTTGGAACATTCAGTGTTTAACGTATTTGTAAATATGATCAGGGTTTCCATCAAGTATGAAGTAAAGATGTGTATTGCACTTGACTCGTCGAGTGAAGGGGGTAAAATTCAACCTTGGTTGGGCATGAGTAAGAAAAATTAGGCAGACTGAAATACTGGTGACCAATTTACTGCTATGATTCCCAGACATACCAGTCCTCAAACAAATATGTTTCAAATAGTGTGTAGGCTCTTCACCCAAACAGCCAAGTAATATCAGTGATATTCGCATTTGGACACCAATCAAATATTTTAGATCCTGATTAAATTTGAAGTGCCAGTTGTGAGTTTCACGTATGGTGCCGACCTCCTCAAGGAAATCCATTAGAGGAAATCAACTGACCCATAAGGGGATCAGTAAAATGATCATTTATTTATTTGTTTGTCTTCTGAACTCCGTCCAAACTGCTGTATGAACGTATCACCTTTTGGTTAATCAGAGTATTGTTTAATTGGAATCAATTACATTACTGTGATTCTGAATGAGCAAAAGACATCTGTCTTAACAGGCTATTGAAAGAAGCAGTATTTGCACAGATATCTGATACAAATATCTCTTTGTCTTAAAGCATGCTTAAATTTTCCTTTTGCTTACTTAAGTAGTCTCCCAAGACTATTTCTTGTCAAGGTGGCATTTAGATTTTCAGCTTTCAAACTTTTCTAAATAAACATCAAGTCGTGGGAATGCAAGAGATCGGAAATAGAAACAAAAATTGCTGGAGAAACTCAACAACTCTGGCAATATTTTTTGAGACAGAAATAAAGCACTTTCTGTTTCACCAGCTAGAATAAGCAGTCATGGCTCCCAGCTTCCTACCTGCAGAGAGCTATTGACAACCATGGAAACATCTCCTTTCACAGGCTAGTTCATACACCACACCCCATACCCTGCCTTGGTGGGTGGTCTTTGTCCTGAAACTCTATTCACCCGAGCAACTATTTATCCCCAAATTCGAAAGGCATACTCTGTCTCTTGCAGAACTGTTTAGTTGTTTTACTGGGCCAACCTATGCCTTTTTAAACCTTACAATGGGATTCAGCCTTTTCCCTCATGCAAAGTCTGAAATGTCAAAACTGGATGCCATCTGTACCTTAAATATTAAAATAATCAGTTTTAGTTTGGTCCAAAAATTGAAATGTAAAGATTATCTCTCAGCTGAATATTTGGACCTTGTGCCCTTCAAGCCAATAGCACTGTCATTGGTGAAGTGCAGCGTTTTAAAAATCCTTCACAAGTATGAAAATGGACTGAAAGAATTTGTGATGATTGTAAAACCAATTAATTTGATCATAAATTCATAAAATAATGAGTTCCAATATTTTTTCTTGTTGGTACAAAGCTCTTGTAAATAATCGGATTTTCTTTTCTTAAGAAAAGCCTTAAGTATTATAAATGATGCCCATGTCTTTTGTTTGTAAGCCTGGAATTTAGCTCTGCAGTGTGAGAATTGTCCAAGCAGAATGAGAGACTTTTTCACTCTTTCTTATCAGGCAAGTAGAAACTGTATCTTAATATTTTATTCTGTTTCATTCAAATGTATGCCATTGTGATATCTGTAAAGTGGACGCATAAGATACTCAGCTGCTCCAAACATGCCAGCTGAAGTGTCTGCTTTTTTGATACACGACCATTCACCTTTCACAATTTAACTATGTAAATTGAAAAAAATGTATTTCCTTACTACATCCTTTCAATAGAAATATTTATTGATCTCTCACATCATTGCCCACGGTAAAGCAGGGAATAGGGTGTGGAAAAATTGTGGGTTGAGGTATTCATTTCTCGTTTGAGCTGAAATTTAAGGCAACGGATCTGAGCTAAAGTGTGGAGAGATTTTTGTTCCCTTTACGCCATGAGTCGCCATCAGAAGCAGCAGTGGATAGGACTGGATTTACAAATGTTCTCTAGAGTCAAAGACCTGGGAGTCTAGTACCATGAGAATTGGGACTTCAGAGCATGATGGGGAAATAATGCAGAATAGGAACTTGGATCAGTATGTAGGAGAATCTAGGAGTGAGAGAACATCTGCAGGGGTCAGCACTTAATCGAGGTTGTTGCCTAGTCTTGCCATTAGATTGTGGAGAGGTGGAAGCAGTGGAAGGTCAACCAAAGAATATTAGCCCTCTGCATGTAAAGCTGAGAGCATCTAAATCTTAAATTCTGCCCATTGTGTAGTGGGTGGTTATTAAAGATATTGAAGGGGCGGATTGAGGACGAGATGATGGTTAGAAACAGAGGAAAAAGCAACATCTTGGGAGCTGAATAGGATTGATTTGAGTTTGACATGGCTTAAGTTAGAGCTCTTTCTAGAAGCGGAGAGATAATTGCAATCAGGAAGAAGACTAGGGAATGAAATTAAAATGCAAATAGGGTTAGAATCATAAAATATCTCTTAAACTTTGACAGGCAGTGTAGTATGATTACTGGCTCAAAGTTGAACTTGGAGCTGCAGACGTGATTGAAGGAAGCATTTGTATTGGAGTGGAAAGTAACCACAATGAATGAGGCTTTCCGTGGGATTAGGCTGAGGAATGGTGAAAATAAATTGTTGCTGCATGGTGCTAAAATGGCCAATGGGAACTGAGGCCAAAAAGTAGTGTTGGGAAAAGTCTAAAGAACAAATGAAAAATCCTGAGTGAGATTGCAGAATTTGAAAATAAAATGACTTTGGAGCAAGGCTGTATTGATGTAGAAGAACTGAACCAATGTTTTTTTTCCCTAAGCTGTAGCATATTTTCCTAAGATGCAAAAACGCTGCCATGTTTGTCTAAAATGCCTTGTGTACAGGATTTATTGCCAAGTGTGGGAGTGCTGGGAACAGGTTAGGGAGAAAAACATGCTGAATAGTAGGACTGAATACAGGTCAAAGATTGGTGCAATAAATTTAAGAAGACTTCTTAATTCCTGTCACCCAACCCTAAAGCCATTTTAAAAGTAGATTGAATAGTTTGGGTCAAAGAAGTCAAGTGTTTTGACAATAGCAGAGGAATCATTAGAGAAGAAATAAACAGCACAAATAAGTTTCTTTTGCTTATCTTCTCATAGAGACAAATCAATTAGCAAATTGGATTCCTGCTTATGTCATATGTGGTCTTAGATTTTGATTCCAAGACGGAACGTATTGATCTTCATGAATCTGTAATTCCATTTTCAAACAACTGCATCCTAACTCAGATATGAAAGCAGAAATTGCTTTAAAAGCTTAGCCGGTCTGGCAGCATTTGTGGAGAGAAAGCAGGCATAACATTTTGGGTCTTATCTTCAGAATTGGTGGTAGCTAGGAAAAGGTTGTTATTTATACAGAAGATGGGGTGAGGGAGGAGTAAACGATAGGCGGAGATAGAGCCCAAAGAGAGAGAAAAACAGTTGGACAGTAAAGGTCAGCCTGGGAGCATGAATAGCACACATTCAACTGGGACGATGTAACCATTCTGGCACAGGCAAAACAGAGACACACCAGAGAATTCCTTGGCATTTAACACTCCAAATGGAACTCAACCAATAGACACATTGAACTGGACCCCATATACAAACCACTCAGATGCAGACCCGGAAATACCAACAAACAGAGACGTATAAATACTAGGGTAGACAGACCCCAATACCTTATAAAAGACACAATGATGATGTCACCTAGCGAAGTGACAAAATGTTATCAGAAAACCACACTAGCTTGGCAAACGAATCCATGACTTCATCCACAACTGGAGCTACAAATCTTCTCAAGAATTCTAGGAATGAATAGGTGTTAATGATGGTTATAATGAGTAATGTGTGGTAGCTGCCCATGTGATGACAAGGCCTGGTGTGTGGGGATGGGGGAAGGTGCTCAAGCCCTAAAATTTGTTGAACTCTATACTGAGTCCAGAGACAATGGAGTTGCCATGCAGTTCTTCCACCTTGTACTGAACTTCACTGGAGGACTGCAGGAAACCTGAGACAGTGATGTTGGTCAGAAAACATGGTGGTGTATTGAAATAGCAGGCAATTGGAAGCTCAGGATCATTTTGCAGACAAAACATAATTATTCTGTTAAGCAGTCACGCGGTCTGCGCTTTGTTTCCCCAGTGTGGAGGTGACCACATTGTGAGCAGCAAATACATTAGACTGGATCGAGTGAAATGCTGGGGAAGTGCTGATTCAGGAAAGTGTGTTTGGGGCTGTGGATGATGAGGTAAAAGGCAGAAAATGGGCAGGTGATTGCAGAGGAAGGGGCCGTTGCGGTGTGGAGATGTGTTGGGAGTGAGGAGGAGGAGACCAGCAGGTCCCAGTGGGAATGATTCACAGGCTGACAAGGGAACAGAAGGGAATATGCGTCTAGTGATGGAATCCGGTAGAGGTGGTGAAAACGGCAGCTAATGATCCTACGAATGTGGATGTTGGTGGGTTGGTAGGTGGGGACAAGGGAGACCCTATTATTGTGGAAGGGAAGACAGGGGATAAGGGCTGGAATATGGGAGATGGATTGGACCTGGCTGAGGGCGCTCTCAACCACAGTTCTGGGGGAATTCTTAGTTGTGGAAAAATGTGGACGTTTCAGTAGAGCCCCTATCGACGTTGGTATCATCAAATCAGATGTGACAGAGTCCGAAGAACTTGGAGAATGAAACAGTGTATTTATAGGAAGCAGGTTGTGAAGAAGTATAGTCAAGGTAACTGTGTGTTGGATTTGTAGTGGATATTGGGAACCAACTGATCCCCAGAAATGGAAACAGATGTCAAGGAATGAGTCAGAGATGGGCCTTGTGAAGGTCAAAGTAAGGTGGAAATTGGAAACAAAATAGATAAACTTTCCTAATTCTGGATGAGAGAGGAAAGCAGCACCAATGGTTCATTGATGTACTGGAGGTAGAGTTGTGGGTGGGGGCCAGAGTAGGAATGGTACCAGGAATGTTCGATGTACGCCGCAAAGAGATAGGCATAACTAGGGCCCGTATAGGTACCCATAGCCACCCCTTTGACCTGAAGAATATGAGAGGTATCAAAAGAGAAGTTGTTTCAAGTGAGGATGAGATCGGCCAGGTTGTCGTGGGGACAGTTAGGTGTTTTTTCCAGCTAGAAGTGGGGAGCCCGAGACCCTCCTGATGGGGGATGGGTGTGTAAAGGGATTGCACGTTCATGGTAAAAAAAAATTATAAGTACATTTTCCAACTGAGAAATAGCAACCTAATTCTCCTAATTAGCTAATAACTAGATAAGAATTGAACTCTCATATTAGTTATGGAAGAATATAACCACAGACCCTTTGATTCAGTACAATTTGTTAGGCAGGGGATATTAAGCAGTCACTGGTAAAATGATTTATGCAATTGAGAGAGTGTAAACTCTTCAAATCTTTTGAAGAGATTATATGTAAACTCCCTTCTAAGCCACACACCATCCTGACTTGGAATTTAATCACTGTTCCTTCACTGTTGCTAGATCAAAGTCCTGGAATACCCCTCTAAACAGTATTGTATGTTTACCTACAGCACATGACTGTAATGGTTCAAGAAGGCAGCTCATCCCACATTTTCAAGGATAACAAGGGGACAACAAATGCCAACGATGTTCGTGTCCAATGAGGGAATTAAATAAAATAGTTTTTTTTAATATTTTAGTTTCAAGAGTTCATCTCTGGAAAGTTACAGTGACCTTTCTGCTTTTGGTTACGGAGGAACTATTTCTGTGTTCTTGGAAAATTATTTTCTATTGCAGCAATTCTTAAGTGGAAGAGGATTTGGACAGAGGACTCAATAGGATGGTCAATGAGAAAAGGAGAATGCCAGCCATATGATTTTTCAATGCTGTTACCATAGTGTTGAAAACTGTCACATTTCAGTTGATTATTTAAGGATGTCGAAGGGGAAACATAATTTGAAGTCAATGGAAAAGAAAATTAGGTGGATTGTGTAGTGGGTGACTGATGTTCTTTTATTGATTTTGCACTAATTCCACCACCAAGGCCACCACCAAATTTGAATTTCATATGCATATTTGTTTTTATTTTCTGTGCTTTTAACAGCACCTGTCAATGTAGCATATTTCTGTTTAGCTTTCACAGATGGTCTCAACTGACAAGGCCATTCTAATTGGTCAAAAGACTTCTTTATTAATGGCTGCAGCAGCTAGTCTCGAGATAAGTCGGAAATCACCAAGTACTTCAGAGCAGGTGAGACAGGCTTAAATTTGGAAGTGTAACTGTATGGATACAGTATAAATTGTAAAATACGTGGAAAAAAATCCATCTATAAGATTAATCAATTATCTCAACTAATGTCATAAGAAAAGTGCCAATTTCTGAGATTTAATAACCCAATTACAACTGACTTTAAAAAAATTAATTTGTTTTTTTCATGAAGTATAGGGATTTAAAGTAGAAATGCAGCTTGGTTTCTGAATTTGTAGATGACTCCAAATTGGGATTGGCGGTCGTCTAATAACTAGACAAAACAAAGGAAGATTTTAATAAATGTTCAAAATGGCAGGTAATTGGCAAATGAACTTAATTTTGATAAGCAGAAAAATGCACGTGGATGAATTAAAAACAAAATGTTAGAAATACTAAGCTGATCATATGGCAACTGTAGAGAGAGAAACAGTCAACATTTTAAGTTGATAACGTTGCATTCAGATTGGAAAAATATTATAGATTTTGAGCAAGGGCTAGGTACAACCAGAATAGAAGGAAAGTTTGGAATTGAATGACAGTAGAATAGTCTTAAAGAGCCAAAGGGAATGATGATAAGGCAAACAAAGAAGCAAAAGAGCAGAAATCTTGCTGGCTGAAAGTGAAAATAAGAGAAAGTACAGAAGTAATCAAAGAAAACAAAAACAGGAGTGAGAGTTTGCACTCAAATTGTTGAACTCAGAATTATGTCTAGTAGAGGGAAAGTACCTAGACGAAAGATGAAATGCTGTCCCTCATGATTGCAGTGAGCTTTGTTGGAACAGTGCAGTGGCCAAGGAAAGAGATATCAGTGTGAGAGCAATATAAAGAATTAAAATGAGAGTCCACTGGTAGCATGGGTTTTAATACTTGTGATCTGCATTGAGGTGCTCTGTAAAACAATCACTCGGTCTTTGCTCTACCATGTACAGAGATCACATTGTGATCTGCAAATGCATTTCAATTGCTTTTCTACCTGAAACAAACATTTAGGAGTTTGAAGGTTGCAACAATAAAAGGGAAGGTGCTGTCAAGGGAATGGTCACTTCAGAATTCTGAAAGGAGGAGGAAAGATGTGTTCGGCTGTAGCATTATGCCGGAAGTGGAGGAAATGGTAGAAGATAATCTGTTGAATAACCAGAAAACTAATGTGGACGTGAACATAAAGGGAACTCTGTCGTAGTTTTGGGATGGTTTTGACACATTGCTGTATGGCATTTTGCTACATCAGTGTCACATCTATAGCATATATCAGCGAGTTGGAGGCAAGTAAACTGCATCAACCAATTATCCTTGTCTTAAAATCAAAGATAAGCCTTTCCTTTGTGGAATTAAGAGCAATTAACTGTGGTCCTGCTGCAATTAGTTGAGGGTTCGTCTGATTCCAATTTGGGTTAGGCCAATTTTTCTGCAGACGAAGGTATCTATTATGATGGAAGAGTAATTATTGGTGATGCATCAACAGCAGAGGAGATACCATATCCCCTATGAGTGATATGGAAGTGCAGAGGGCAGGTTGAGTTAGTAGTTTTGGAGAACGTGGTGAGTGAAAGGAAATTAAGATGAAATAATGCATGGAATAATGAGTTGTAGTCCATAAGCCTTAGAGAGATGAGTATGTGGTGACAGATTTAGTCATTGGTGGCTTGTGAGTGCAAGACATCATAGAGAAAATGAGGGCACTTAGCCTTGCACAGCACAGAAGATCATTAATCTTCTCTCAACATTGTTCAATGCACTTCACCAAGGGACTACATTGCCATCTTGGTCTAGGCTGACTAAGACTCTTGGTGCGATCTCCTTTGCTGGACAGTGGGTAGAAGTCCTGCCATCCTTTCTGCCACCCCATTCACCAGTCCTTCTAGGTTCAAGTGGGGGAACTGAGGAGCTAGTTAACACAGGTCATTATGCATGGTCCACCATGAATTTGACCCAGAAAAATGCTTTGCCCAAAAATGGGAAATTTACCCTCAAGTATCTCAAATTTATAAACTTTATGCTTTCTGCCAGAATGAATGCCTTCAGAGTTACCTGCGTTTTATTTTATCTACCATGTTAACCATGTACTTAAACATTTTTTCACCCTATCCAAATATTTTTGCAGTTTCTCTGCTTTCTCTTCCAAAGTACTTTGAATTTGTAATGTAGATTAAAGGATAATCAATAGTGATGTAGTGACACAAACTTGAGGGAGCCTTTCAGAATGCACAGAATAGATAGGTGTCAGTGAATTAGAAAAAATTTCAAGGGACAGACACACCCATTAATGGTTAAGTAGCAATGGTAAAGACAGTATCAAGCTATAAGAAAACGTATATGATTCTGCGAAGAATCAAGTGGTGAGTCAGAATATAAAATACCGCAAAGAATGACCAAAGTAAAGAGGGAAAATTACTGTAAAAGAGAAGGCTAGACAGAAATATTAAAGTTATGCTGAGTATTTTTTTTTTAAAATCGAATTTGAAGAAGAAAGGTCAACAAAGTAAGTGTTTGTTCAGTAGAAAGTAAGACTGGAGAATTAATAATGAAAAGTAAGGAAATAAGCAATATCACAGAAGCACAATTAAATCAGGAAATGGAAGGAAGGGAACAACTCAGAATCACCACAGAAGTGGTGTTGAGTAAATTGTGGAGACTGACAAGTGTATGGCTTCTGATGGACTTCATCCTGGGGTCTTCAAAGTAGTGGCTTGTAAGTTAGTTGATTCGTTACTTTTAATTTTCCTAATCATCCTTGATTCAGGCATGATCCCGTTTGGCGAGAAGATAGTAAATGTAACTCCTTTATTTTGATAGGAAGGGAATCAGTACGAAGAGAACTACAGGCTAGTTAGTTTAACAACTGTCACAGAGAAAATATTAGCCAGTACTATTAACAGGTTATGTAACTTGATAGGTTCAAGATAATCAGACAGTTTCAACATGGTTTTATTAAGAGCACCACATTTGGCCAAACTGTTGGATTTCTTTGAGATGTTAATAAGTGCTGTAAATATAGGGAACCAGTTGATGTACTATATTTAGATATCCATCGAAGACATCAAAAGTTATTGCAAAAAATAAAATTTCACAACACAGAGAGTAGCATAGTAGCATGAATTAAAAGACTGGCTGACTGACTTGAAACAGAGAATAGCGCTGAAAATGTGTTGCTGGAAAAGCGCAGCAGGTCAGGCAGCATCCAGGGAACAGTTGGCTCTTCATAGCCAACTGCCGCCGCGATATTAACCACCACCTGAACTCCCCCACCCCTCTCACCCACTCCAACCTCTCACCCTCGGAACGCGCAGCCCTCCACTCCCTCCGTTGCAACCCCAACCTCACTATCAAACCAGCAGACAAGGGAGGCGCGGTAGTAGTTTGGCGCACCGACCTCTACACCGCTGAGGCCAAACGCCAGCTCGCAGATACCCCCTCCTACTGCCCCCTTGACCATGACCCCACCTCCCACCACCAAACCATCATC
>NC_057724.1:39702606-39708557 GCF_004010195.1 Chiloscyllium plagiosum
GTTCGGGACACCACTCATGCCCTCCACCTGCTCCATGATTTTCGCTTCCCCGGTCCCCAACGCCTTATTTTCACCATAGACATCCAGTCCCTGTACACCTCCATCCCCCATCACGAAGGACTCAAAGCCCTCCGCTTCTTCCTTTCCCGCCGTACCGACCAGTACCCTTCCACTGACACCCTCCTTCGACTGACTGAACTGGTCCTCACCCTGAACAACTTCTCTTTCCAATCCTCCCGCTTCCTCCAAACGAAAGGAGTAGCCATGGGCACCCGCATGGGCCCAGCTATGCCTGCCTCTTCGTAGGATATGTGGAACAGTCCATCTCCTGTTCCCTGGATGCTGCCTGACCTGCTGCGCTTTTCCAGCAACACATTTTCAGCTCTGATCTCCAGCATCTGCAGACCTCACTTTCTCCTTGAAACAGAGAATAGGCATAAACAGGTGTTTTTTCAGCTGCGTAAGGTGTGTCAAAGGGACTGCAATTTATGACTTAGATGAAGGGACAGAAGATATGGTTGCCAAATTTGTCGATGGCACAAATACAGAACGGAAATTAAGTTGTGAAGAGAACATGTGATTGCAAAAACACATGGACAGTTAAGTGAACGGGCAAAGATGTGGTCAGTGGAGTATAATGTGAGAAAATGTGAAATTGTCTAGTTTGGCAGGAAGGAAAAAAAAGAAGCATATTATCTAAATGTTTGGAGATTATGAATCTCTGAGATGCAGAGAGATCTGGGTGTTGTGTGCATGAATCACAAAAGTTTCATCTGCAGATACAAGTAATGAAGAAAGCTAATAAATGATTTGAGTACAGAAGATAGGGAGGTTATGCTTCACTTACTCAAAGCACTGGTGTGACCACATTTGGAGTACTGTGCACAGTCCTATTTAAGGAAATATGTGAATGCATTTAAGGCAGTGCAGAGTGGGCTCAACTCAACTAATATCTGGAATAAGCAGTTTGTCTTATGAGGAAACGTTGGCTAAATCTGAAATTTAGACAAATAGGAGGTAACTTACTTGAATCATAGAAGAGGAGTCTTGAGGAAATAGCTGTGAAGAGCATGTTTCCTCTTATAGAAGAAACTAAAGCTAGGGATGATTTTGAAAATCAGGAATTGTCTGGTTGAAACAGATGAAGTGAACATCTTTCTTTGAGGTTTGTGACCTCTGTGAAATGTGAAATTCAGATTGCAGTTGGATCAGCCATGATTTGAAATGGATCCAGAAGCTGAATGACCGATTCCAGCTCTTAATTCATTTGTTTGTTATGTGCTTTGCTATCTAACTTGTAGTATCAATAAACTTGATACATTACATTTGGCCTTCTTTTGTAAGCCATAGGGTAGAATATTACAGGTGTATGAACAACATGAGCTATGGACAATATTTTTGGCAGAACTGGTGGGAAGACTGGTGAGGTCCATCTCGCCAGTGAGAGCATCTCCCATTTCTGATGCTTTAGCTAAGTGGTGAGACGAGTTTCTTGATAGGCAGTGTGAATTTAAGTTACAGGGGACTATAATGTGTTAAAGACCTTTTTAAGCCACAGCCACCTCATTAAAGTAATGAAGTAATCACAGTTGCTTGTATTGTGATCCACAGACATTGGCATCTGACATTTGCCAGCCTCTCATGATCCTCAAATCACTTCTCTGATTCACGCACAGCTACCTAGATTACACCTCCTCCCACCCTCCCCCCTGTAAAAACGCCATCCCATATTCCCAATTCCTTCGCCCTCTGCTGCATCTGCTCCCAAGAGGACCAATTCCAATACCGAACAACCCAGAGGGCCTCCTTCTTCAAAGACTGCAATTTCCCCTCAGACATGGTTGACGATGCTCTCCACCGCATCTCCTCCACTTCCCGCTCCTCCGCCCTTGAACCCCGCCCCTAGGATTTCTTTGGATGTCTTGTGAGTGGCAGGTTGTCCAAGAACAACATGTGGTAATATGTGGATAGAATTGGACATAACGGTCGCCAATTAACGAAACATGTTTGACAAGACATGATGAGAATCCCTACAGAAACTTGACACAACGCATACTGAGTGAAAAGTTGTAAGATTCAGCCTTAAACATAGATTGTAAGTAGCTGAGGCCGGTGTATTGATTCTTGCAGTATCCCACCTTTTATGGCCTGTCAAACAAAAAATAACCCCTTTTACAAGATACAGGGATACGAATAACCATTCATCAACTCAAGCTTTAACTTGCCCTAATTGCCTGAGCTCTAATTTTCTTTGGTGTCTTGTGTCGCATCTTAATTCAAAGTGCTTTTGAAAATTCAAGTACACGCGTCCACTGTTTTCCCCTTAAGTTCTACCAGTTATGGGCTGGCAAATGTAACAAATTTGTCCGAAATCATATCTCCATAATAAATCGGTGTTGATGTAACTTAATCTGTTTTTGCCCTGGTATGCCATCTCTCCCAAGAAATTCTGGCATATTCCATACTACTGACAAGGCTAACTAGCCTTTGGTTCAGTACCTTCTTTATGTTTCATTTGAATAATGGGATTATATTTGTTACCTTCCATTCCATGGAGGCTGTTTTAAGAGTCCAGTGAGTGAATGGAGTGAACTCTTGAAGATTGTAAAGAAAGCATCCATTATCTTTGTCTTCACTTCTTTTAGATGAATAAAGCTTAAAGTAAGACTTGCCCTAGTTGAGCAATATTTCCCACAGTATAGTGCTAATGTCCTATGAATTAACACCATGATTTGAAACCCCTGCCACCTGTTCTACTTTTTCCCTACACATTTATTTTTCTAAACTATTTGTCCCTGTGCCATTTTGCGTTTGGCTCAGGTAACAATCTGAAGATTATTACATGTGAGTTTCTGAAATCATTATACTGCTCCTTCCTACTAAAGGTAAAGTTGCTGTAGTCCCAGAGAACAATAGGATTACTCTCATTAGAGAAAGACAGCTGGTGGTGAGTTTAACCCGAGGGCCACTACGTCTCAGGCAAGGAGCAAGGCTGAGAAGGCAGAACCTTTATGGTGACCTCAGCCGATATGGAATTGAACCTAGCTGATGGCATCGCTTTGCATAATAAACCAACTAGGCAAAATTGAGGACTGCAGATGCTGGAGATTAGAGTCTGGATTAGAGTGGTGCTGGAAAAGCACAGCAGGTCAATCAGCATTCGAGGAGCAGGAAAATCGATGTTTCAGGCAAAAACCCTTCATCAGCCCGAAACGTCGATTTTCCTGCTCCTCGGATGCTGCCTGACCTGCTGTGCTTTTCCAGCACCACTCTAATCACAAACTAACTGTCCAGCTGTCTAAGCTAATCAACTTCCTACCAACTGATTTGATTGTCTTCCTGCTGTATGCACAATGCATAGCTTGCTTACCTACCTGGCCAACTTTGTCCTCGATCTCACAAACAGCAAGAACCCTTTTACCTATGCGATATGTGCAGCAACCTTCATTATAGCAGTTGCTCCCTTTATCTATCTCATTGGCGTAATTCTTTGTATTCCTCGCAAATTATGCCACCTCATAGCACAAGTAGTGTGTCTGGCTTCTGGTTGATCGTATCCAGTTAACTTGCTGTTGCTACCCAGCGTCTGCACTTCAGACTCCAGCTCCAGTTCCCATTCTATATAGCCTATCAACTGTATAAAATATTGACTAATATCAAATTGTACATATTTAACTCTACTCTGAATGGATTTGGAGGTCCTTTTGGTTGTTATTGTGGACATAAGTCAACTATTTGCAGTCTTATGATCCGTGGGATTTGGGTAACTATGCAGTGTTTGCAAGCAAAAAAAATAAATTTTCAAATGCCTTATTCCACTGAGGTTAAAAATATTTTAAAATCTACTTCAGCCTTTGGTTTCATATTAATTATTTTGCCTCAGATTGCAAGTCTGACTCAGGCACGGGAGCACATACAAATTTGTTGGGACATTTGGACAACACTGAAGACCACAGTAGGAGGTAAGTGACCAGGACAAGCTGGATCTGTCAGACAGAGCAATGTGTTAGAGCGTATCTAACTATTAGAGGCCTTGGCTGATGAGGCTAAAGGTATTATTCGTAGATGTATGTGGGAATTATTCATTCATATATATTTCTAAGTACAACAATTCAGTTTAATTTCTAAGACTGAGTAATGTTAAAAAAATGCAATTTGCAGAAATTTAGTCAATTAGGTACTGATTAACAATAGTGATTAACCTGAATTAAGAATTTAGTTTTGGTTCCCTCACAAACAATTTTAAAATTTCCATGCTTGCTTTCAAAGTCCTGTCTCATCTGCTCCCTCACTTTTTTTCTGTAATATCTTTCAGCCCTGCAAAACTACAGGATATTTATGTCTTGTACTTCTAGCCGCCTGTACTTGCCAAGTTTTAATTGCTACACTATTTGAGGCCATGTTTTTAGTTGCTAAGGGCTCCATACTCCAGAATATGCAATTTTTCCAAGTGCAGTATTGAACCAGTTTCCCATCTTCATCACCTGACAGAGTGGATCAGTTACCTCAATTAAAAACAAAATACTGCTGTAGTGATTGGAATGAGGGCAAGTGGATCTCATTGACTGTGATCCTTGATTAGAGTTCTTAACCTGGGTCCATCAGGGAGTCCTGGATGACAGATCTGAACAGGAAGGCCAAAGAGTCCCCTCGTCTAGGCACTGGCTTTCAGTTGGCTGGTCAGACTCTGTGTACTGTGGACATGCAAATAAAGGGTGATTTGGGTGACAGGATACTGGCGACTGTGCAGGTATTTTAATTGTGGATGCCAGAAATCTGAAATAAAAGCAATGTTTGAAAAACTCAAATCCAGCAGGTATGGCACCAATGACGGAGATAGAAACAGAATTAATGTTGAACAAACCCAGAGTTGACCCATTTTCTTCTTTTTACATCTATCATTTACGCCTACTTTACCTCTATTCCTCCTTTAGTATATTGAGCACCCCTTTTCTCTTCTGCTCTGTGCCCCGTCACTATCTTTCAACTCACACCTTGTTGCCTCCTAACAACAGGATAATAACCATTTTCAAGTTCCTTTCAACTGTAAAGAAGCCATGCCATACTCAAAACACTAACTCTGTTTCTTACTCCACAGATGCTTCAGATGTCTGGGTTTCTCAAGCTGTTTGTTATTGTGAAACTTGTTCAGTTTAATTACATTGATTTGAGTATGGGCTGCTGATGCATTCCACCATTCTACCATATTTCCAATCAAGGATAATAATGGGAAGTTGTGTGTGGAGTCAGAGGAGATTGGGGAAGCACTAAATAAATATTTTTCAACAGTGTTCACTATAGAAAATGAAAATGTTGGCGAGGAAGATATAGAGATATTTGAATCTAGACTAGAAGAGATTGAGGTTCACAAGGAAGAGGTATTAGAAATCCTGCAGAGTGTGAAAATAGACAAGTCTCCTGGGCCGGGTGGGATCTATCCTAGGATTCTCTGGGAAGCAAGGGAAGAGATTGCCGAGCCTTTGGCATTGATCTTCAAATCATTATTGTCTACAGGAGTAGTGCCTGAGGACTGGAGGATAGCAAATGTGGTTCCCTTGTTCAAAAAGGGTAGTTACAGACCAGTGAGTCTCACTTCAGTTGTTGGTAAAGTGTTGGAAAAGGTTATAAGAGATAGGATTTATAACCGTCTAGAAAAGAATAATCTGATCAGGGACAGTCAACACGGTTTGTGAAGGGTAGGTCATGCCTAACGAATCTTATTGAGTTTTTTTACAAAATGACCAAACAGGTAGATGAGAGTAAACCGGTTGATGTGGTGTATATGGATTTCAGCAAGGCGTTCGATAAGGTTCCCCACAGTAGGCTATTATACAAAATGTGGAGGAATGGGATTGTGGGAGACATAGCAGTTTGGATCAGTAATTGGCTTGCTGAAAGAAAACAGAGGGTTGTAGTTGATGGAACATGTTCATCTTGGTGTCCAGTTACTA
>NC_057724.1:39708688-39755389 GCF_004010195.1 Chiloscyllium plagiosum
GTTATGCTGCAGCTGTACAAAGCTCTGGTACGGCCACACTTGGAGTATTGTGTACAGTTCTGGTCACTGCATTATAAGAAGGATGTGGAAGCTTTGGAAAGGGTGCAGAGGAGATTTACTAGGATGTTGCCTGGTATGGAAGGAATGTCTTACGAGGAAAGGCTGAGGGCCTTGAGGCTGTTCTCATTAGAGAGAAGAAGGTTGAGAGGTGATTTAATAGAGACATACAAGATAATCAGAGGGTTAGATAGGTGGACAGGGAGAGCCTTTTTCCAAGTATGGGGATGGCAAACACGAGGGGACACAACTTTAAAGTGAGAGGAGATAGGTATAAGACAGATGTCAGAGGTAGTTTCTTTACTCAGAGAGTAGTAAGATTATGGAATGCTTTGTCTGCAACGGTAGTAGATTCACCAACTTTAAGTGCATTTAAGTCGTTATTGGACAGGCATATGGATGTGTATGGAATAGTGTAGTTGGGATCAGCTTCCGATTAGTATGACAGGGCGGCGCAACATCGAGGGCCTGCACTGCGCTGTAATGTTCTATGTTCATGTAGTGGATAGACATTTACCCAAAAGTCATTCCTTAAATTTATTTTTCCAATACCTTCAATCTAAATGATAGAACCTAATGCTGTAATTAGCAGTACTTTCTGCAAAGGTGTTTACTGTTGAAGGCACAATTTTAACTTGCTCGCTGTGGAAGATGCATGAGCATATGGGAAGTTTCTTTCAGTGCAATGCTTTCAGTATGAATATTCCCTTTTAATGCAGTGCTTCTTTGAGTTTCCATTGGTTGTTCTTATTAAAGCTTCACTATTTGATGTTCAGTGCCAAGATAACAGTGTACTAAAATTAGATCTGATGATGTTCTGTGTACTTTTAAAAATGTACCAGTGTTTTGAATTTTTACAATGTGTACCTAACTATGACCATTTAATGTGTTGCCATGTGAATGTGTTTTACTGCAGGTGATGTCTCAAAAGATCCAACCGAAACCCTGTTACTTCTGTATGAGTTTGAAGCCAGAGCTAAACTGAATGATCCCAAGATAGAGGATGTATTGGAGCGAATGTTGCAACTTCAAAAGATAGAGCCCAAAACACTGGAAACCTTGGCATGTAAGTATTCAGAGTTTCAACACTGATGAACATTTTGGCAAAGACTCTCATGGATGATTATTGATTTATAAGGTAGAGTAAATAATACTTTATAGTAAATAATACAAAAGAACATTAATGTGCAGGGTTTCAGTGCACATATAGGATTGACTGGATTGCTACGAGGAGTACCGACACACCTAATGTAGGCCTGATATGAATCTCTGGTCTAATTGTTGTTTGTCAAGCAATTAATGCAAATATTTCTGTCATGTTTATTCAGAAAAAAACAGCCCTCTTCAAATAATTCAGTATATATTGTTATGAAGACGCTTTATATTTGATATTGCCTGGATGACTTAGGTTTTGAAGGATTGAGGTAAAAGAAACTTACTTTGAGTTTTGTGGACATACATAGAATCATGCAGTGCAAAGGAAGCCCCAATACACTACTACCTACACTTGTCCTACCTTCCTGCACTAGGCCCATAGCCTTGAATGGTTTGACATTGTGCTCATCCAGAGTTTAAAAATTTTAAACCTTTTAAAGATTGAGGTTTCCTACCTCACCAACTCCACCAAGCAGTTAATTCCAGACTCCCACCACTCTCTGAATGAAAATGTTTTTCTTCCCATTCCACTGCCTGCCTTTCACTTTAAAATTATGCCTCCTTCAACCAAGGAGAAAAGCTGCTTTCTGTTCACTTATCCATGCCTCTCATAGTCTCATACACCTCCTTATTGGGTCCTCTCTCAACCTTCTGTGCTCCAAAGAAAACAACCAGAGCTTATCCAGCCTCTCTTCATAGCTGAAATGCTTCATCCCAGGCAAAGTCTGGTGAAACTTATTTGCACTCGCTTCAGTGCAATCGTATCTTTCTTATAATGTTTTGACAGAAACTGTGTAGACTACTCCAGCAGTGGTTGTTGTGTACACTTCCAACATGGACTCCCTTCTCCTATACTCTATGCCACGATTGATAAAGACAAGCATCCCATATGCTACCTTAACTACCCTGTTAACTGTCCTGTTACCTTCAGGAATGTGGCGAGTGGCCCAAGATCCCTCCTCTGTTCCTCTGAGTTTCTTAGTGTCTTGCTATTCATTGAATATTCCTTGTCTTGTTCCTTCTTCCAAAGTGCATCATCTGACTTTTATAAGAGTTAAATTACATCTGCCAACTCATTTATAATCTGCTACAACCTAACACCTTCGTTCTCCTCACTGTCAACAACCTGGTCAATCTTTGTCATTTGCAAACTTATCACCCTCCCCCACATCACATCTGCATTATGTATGAATATCATGAACAATAAGGGACACAGCACTAAGCCCTATGGTACATCACTGTACACTAGGCACCAGTCATACAAACAGCCAATGCCACCATCCTCTGTCTCCTGTCACTAAGCCAATTTTAGGGCCATCCTGCCAGGTTACCCGAGTTCCCATGAGTTTTACCTTTCTTTTATCAGTTTCCCATGTGGGATCCTGTCAAAAGCCTTTTCCACGTCCATATAAACTACATCAACTGACCTACCCTCATTCAAACACTCGGCCACTTCCTCAAAGAATTTTACCAGATTTTGCCATGTTCCCTTTGTCAAAGTATACTGATTATCCGTGATCAAACTTGCCTCTCTAAATGGAAGTTAATCTTCTCTACTATTTTCTCCAATAGTTTCCCTACCACTAATATTAGACTCACTAGTATGTCATTCCCTGGTTTGTTCCTACCACCCTTCTTATAAATTGGAACCACATCAGCTGTCCTTCAATCCTCTGGCACTTCCCCTCTGGCCAGAAATGATTTCAAAACTTGGGTCAGGGTCCCTGTAATTTTTGTCCTCATCTCCGAAAGGAGCCTGAGATATACCTCATCCTGGAATGGTTTCTTCAGAGGAAGTCATTGAAAGTTCACTGTGAACAATGATTTTTTTTTCCCAACAAGGCTTCCTGTGAGTCATATGACTAGGGATAATTGCAAGCTTTGCCATAAACCCTACTGGGCTGTGTGTTGAATCGTGACTGGCTTGGAGAACTTCTGATACTATTAAGTTGAACTGGAGAACACCTATTAAAAATCAGCTGAGTTGGAAAGAATCTTACCATGAACAGGTGCCCGTCTCAATTCCCCCATTTCTGAAATGAAAATTCTCTAAAACAGTCCAGGGTGGAACCTATTTATTATTTTGAAACAGTATGGAAAAATATCTCAAAGTTTTATTTGATGAGCAAGCTGCGTTTGTAAGACACCTTGACCACATGCTCGAACATCAGAGCAGCAGACTCCAGAATATCCTTTGTCAATCCTTTTGCCTTCAAGATTACCTCATTGGCCAAAGTGCTTAGTTCTTCAGAAAGGCAATGTCTGCAGGGAAATGTTCTTTACTGTTTTCCTGAATAGAATTTGTGTGTGTTTGCACATGAGTTTTGGAGATAATTAGAAGGATATGCATTTATATTTTCATATTATTTGACACTGTCTGTCAGCCAATTCTTGCATTGTTGTTGATTAAATTTTGATAATCAGCCCATATTTGCATTAATTAAGAACTCTCATAGACAGATCTTTTTGTTTAAAATATGATGTGGATAAGGTACTTAATTAGTCATCTCGGTAACTGGAAGAAGTATTTTTTATGTTTATTTACAACCCACAGAGTATTGGAACGAGAGCAACATGCATTCCACTAGTCTCAGTTGTAACAATGTGCGGCATATCAGTGCAATATGCATAATATATTAGTGTTGTTATTTATTATCATAGAAAGATGTTACTTAAATGATGGATAAAGTTGTTACCTAGTTACCGCCCTAGCTAACACTTAGTGGCTCAGCACAAAAAGGAAAAGAGTCAAGTCTGTATCAACGATTGATTTTATTGTTAGTTAAAACAGACATACAGTTCAAATTGTTTGGTTAGGAAAGAATTAAAAGCAGGCATGCAATTTTTGCAAGACTAAAATCTATGCATGCACCCACAAGATTTCTCAGACGTTCTCTGAATAGTCACAGAATATAAAGGCTAATACTCAAAAAAAGATGTTGATGCTGGCCAGGGATTCCTTGGGTCCTCAGTGTTGTCTCCACATTTCCAATGTAGGGCCTCCACTTTGACAAAGATTGCTTGCACACTGTAAATCCTTCATTGTTATCCTTTTTCTTTAAATTCCTGAACTGTGGTGTCTTTCTTTCGTTGACTCTGGCTCATTCTGCCAAGCCTGTGTCCTTCTGTTAAAGGCTTGAGCCCAAGGTCACGGATAGCATAATCTCATTACTCTTCCACCAAATAAGGATTTATACCTTATGTCACTTACCTTGCTTTTCTCTAAGCCACGCCAGGTCCAACCAGTTACACTCAGCAAGAGCTAGTGGTTGGGACTTTGATTACTTGAATTCACAAGCTGCTGTTTTTATGTGTGAGCAGCACCTGGCCAACAATGTGAGCTGCTAACTTGCCAAGATTCTTGTAATTCAAAGTTTGTGCGAGGATTTGTAGCTCGGGTGCTCGTTGTTGTGGTTCTGTTCGCCGAGCTGGAAGTTTTTGTTGCAAACGTTTCGTCCCCTGGCTAGGCGACATCATCAGTGCTTGGGAGCCTCCTGCGAAGTGCTTCTTTGATGTTTCCTCCGGTGTTTATAGTGGTCTGTCCCTAGAGGCATGGCATTCATCCACAAACTCCATCAACAAACACATCGACCTGGACCCAATATACCAACCACTACAGCGGACAGCTGAAACTGACAACTGGAAGCGGCAGGGACAGACCACTATAAACACCGGAGGAAACATCAAAGAAGCGCTTCGCAGGAGGCTCCCAAGCACTGATGATGTCGCCTAGCCAGGGGACGAAACGTTTGCAACAAAAACTTCCAGCTCGGCGAACAGAACCACAACATTCTTGTAATCTAACAGGATATTGTTTCTCTGCCATTTGGTATAGTCAGTACGGCATAGAAGGAGACTATTCTGCTTGTATGTATGCATGCATTATGATCATCCAGTCAGGCAGCATCCGAGGAGCAGGAAAATCAACATTTCGGGCCTGAGCCCTTCAAAGAATCCGGGCTCCGGTCCGAAACGTCGATTTTCCTGCTCCTCAGATGCTGCCTTACCTGTATGCTTTGCCAGCAACACACACTCAACTCTGATCTCCCGCATCTGCAGACCTCACTGTCTCCATGTGTGATCATTCACCAACCTTGGCAGTTTGGCTAATAATGTGATCATTGCAGAGCAAATAAAATAAATCTAATAAAATCTAAATTTGTGGTGAAACTATGGAATTCGTAGTCACAGAAAGCAGTCAAGGCCAAAACATTTTTTGATTTCAAGAAAGAGTTGGCTATAGCACTTGGGGCTAAAGGGATCAAAGGTTATGGGGGGAAAGTGGGAACAGGCTATTGCATTGAATAATGATCCACGATCATAATGAATGGTGGAGCAAGTTTGAAGGACCAAATGGTCTGTGCCTGCTCCTGCTTTCTGTATTTCCAATGTTATGTTCAATCCTCATAATGCTAAGAATGCAGAAAAGTTCTTTGCATAGGAAGCCCCAGCTCATCTCAGATTCTTAGTTTATATGAATCCTAAATGAATTTTCGGAGATTTCAGCACCAGTGTATTTATTATCTTCATTTTGATTTTTGAGCATGAGAGAGCTCAGCTAGACAGCTTGTTCTTAAAAAGGCTTTCTCTAGCTCAGCTGTTTTTAAGCAAGCTTTACTCCAATAGAACTGAACATATGTCAAGCCAGTCCTATTCTAAACAGCAGGGTTCTACAGCAACGCTAGCAGTTAGTACCCATCATGTGATTTTTAGGAAGCCTCTCTATTACCTCTTTTAAACCATTTTAACTTTGAACACCAAACTTCAAATAAAACCTTTTTCCACAATCCTTTAAAACTTTAGCTCTCCAAGCACTATTAAATATAATATCATCACTCTTAGAGAGGTTAAATGCTATCTAGCAAGCAGCACTGGGACAGAGCACAATACATAAGGAACTCTTAATCCCTGCACTCCTTGAACTTACTGAATGTAATGAGCTTTATTGTCATATGTACTCAAGTGAGTACGGTAAAAAGTTTACAAGCCATTACCAATGATGCCATCTTAGGTGCAAGCTAAAGAATTTTCCATACAAGTTCTTAGGAATACACAGTTAGAAAAATAAAGAAATCAAAAGTCCAGCATTACAGTTGTTAGAAATAAATTAGACAATAGAGAAATAAAACATTTAGACCAACAGTCCTTCAAACAGTCCATGATGGCACATAGCATCGAGTCTGCAGCAGGCTTTGACCCCAGACCATGCTGAGCTTCATCATGAGGCCAGAAGTCCAAGCTGAGGGCATACCAGGCTAAAAGACTACCGTAGGCCGCTAAGTGACCACTACGCAGGGCAGCTGAGACGAGAGATTGCCGCACTGTCTATACTTCTCATGATTTTGTAGACCTCAATCAGGTGTCCCCTCAACCTCCGTATTTCTAATGAAAATAATCGTAATCTACTCAACCTCTCTTCATAACTAGCGCCCTCCATACAAGGCAACATCCTGGTGAACCTCCTCTGCATCCTCTCCAAAGCATCCACATCCTACTGGTAATGTGGCGACCAGAACTCTATACAGTATTCCAAATGTGGCCGAACCAAAGTCCTCTGCAACTATAACATGACCTGCCTACTCTTGTACTCAAGACCTCCTCCATTGAAGGAAAGCATGCTCTATGCCTTATTGACCACTCTATCGACCTGCATTGCCACCTTCAGGTTACAATGGACCTGAATACCCAAATCTCTCTGTACATCAATTTTCCCCAGGGCTTTTACATTTATCGTAGAGTTTGCTGTAGAATTGGATCTTCCAAAATGCATCACTTTGCATTTGCCTGGATTGAACTCCAGCTGCCATTTCTTTGTCCAACTGCTCAATCTATCTACATTTTGCTGCATTCTCTGACACCCCCCTTCACTATCTGCTACTCTATCAATCTTAGTATCATCTGTAGACTTGCTGATCAGACCACCTTATACCTTCCTCCACATTATTTATGTATATCACAAACAACAGTGGTCCCAGCACAGATCCCTGTGGAACACCACTGGTCACAGTTCTCCATTTTGAGAAACTCCATTCCACTACTACTCTGTCTCCTGTTGCCCAGCCAGTTCTCTATTCATCTAGCTAGTATACCTTGAACCCCATGTGACTTCACTTTCTCCATTAACCTGCATGGGGAGTCATATCAAATGCCTTACTGAAGTCCATGTCTATGACATCCACAGCCCTTCCCCTTATCAGCCAACTTTGTCACTTCCTTAAAGAATTCTAATAAGTTGGTAAGTCATAATCTTCCCTGCACAAAACCATGCAGCCTATCATTGATAAGTCCATTTTCTTCCAAATGTAAATACATCCTATTCCTCAGTATCTTCTCCAGCAGCTTCCCTACCACTGGCATCAGGCTCACCGGTCTATAACTACTTGGATTATCCTTGCCGTCCTTCTTAAAGAAGGGGACAACATTAGTAATTCTCCAGTCCTCCGAGACTTCACCTGTGTTCAAGGATGCTGCAAAGATATCTGTTAAGGCCCCAGCTATTTCCTCTCTCGCTTCCCTCAGTAACCTGGGATAGATCCCATCCAGACCCTGGGGACTTGTCTACCTTATTGCCTTTTGAAATATCCAACACTTCCTTCTTCCTTATGCTGACTTAAGCTACAGTAATCAGACATTTATCCCGAAACTCAACATCTGTCATATCCCTCTCCTCAGTAAATACCGACGGAAAGTATTCATTAAGAATCTCACCCATTTTCTCTGTGTTTGGTGGCGTGGCCTCCTTTGATGAGCTGAGGGAAACAGCATGCCCATTAACACCTCTAGATCTCTGTCTGCAAAACTAACTGGCCTTCGAGCTACTAGTTTTCCAAACTGTTTACTAGCTTTTCTTTCTGGGCCATGTTGTCAGTGGTGAGAATGTGTGAGCACATTGTGAAAGGCAGTTTCTGGCTTGTACTGTCTGAAGTGCTGTGGAGTTTTGTGCTAGCAGCCTGAACATTGCAATGCCCTGACAGTAGCAAATATATCCACCACAATTAAAACACAGCTGCAAGAGTCAGGTGCTATAGAGGCTAGTTCCTTAACTAGTGAATTGAAGGTTGTACAAGGAAAGTTTTGAATTATGGCAAAGAAAACCGGCATAAAATGGAAAAGTTTAGCCTTTATTTTCAGTTCATGTGTTTTTAGTTTTCACAACAGCCAGAAAATTTCCAAGAGGTTGTACTGTCCACGGTGAGCAACCAACCCCCACTGTGATGATAGCCCTATCCTCCATTTGTTGGCTGGAACATTTTATCTGCCAGCTATCCATCCAAAGTCGAGCCTGCTGACCACTCTCTCATTCAACCAGGTCACCGTGTCCAAGTCAATCCTTCATGACTGGACCTCAACCCAGTGCACTGCCACAGTTTTGAATTAGTGCAGACTACCTTAATTGTTGAAATGGATGTGTGTGGTGACAGCAAGGAGCAGCTGGAAGCCACTTAGGCTGTCTTAGTATAGGTACTCAGAGTGGCTGCTTCAGCTCATGCCTGTACCCACCACTGAGTTAGCCAGGTTTATTACCTTAAAGAAATGTTCCCAGATCAAACCAGATCATTTGTCAGCCTTTGCCACCAGAGCGTCTCTCATCCTTATAAAGAAGATTCTGGCATCTTCCTTTCCAAGGTGTTGGTTCAGATGCAGTTGAAGGTTTTCATCTAGCACTTGTTTTCAGAGTTGTTGCCGTGAATAGAGAGGAAGGCATTAAGTAGCATTTTTTCATGAGATTAATGTAATGTACTTTTTAAAACTTTTCTCTGATGACAAAATTGTTTGCATTTAGCAAGTTGTTGTTTAGCTCATAGAGTCATACAGCATGGAAGCAGACCCTTTGGTCCATGCCGAACATAATCACAAACTAAACTAGTCCTACCTGCCTGCTCCATACCTCTCTAAACATTTTCTATTCATGTATTTATCCAAATGTCTTTTAGACGTTGTAATTGTAACCAGATGCAACGCTTTCTCAGGAAGTTCATTCCACACACAAACCACCCTCTGTGTAAAAGATTTGGCTCTTTATCTTTTTAAAATCTCTCCTCTCACCTTAAAAATGTGCCCCCTAGTCTTGAAATCTCCCATCCTAGGGGAAAAAAGCGACCATTAACTATCTATACCTCTCATTATTTTATAACTTCTATCAGATTGCCTCTCAACATCCTACATTAGAGTGAAAAAAAAGGTCCCAGCCTATCCAGACTTTCTTTATACCTCAAACCTTCTATACCTCGCAACAACCTGGTAAGTCCCCTCTGAATCCTCTCTGCCCTGATTACATTCTTCCTATAATGGGCAACAGAACTGGACACAATATCTCTGAAGTGGCCTCACCAATGTCCTGAACAACCTCAACATGACTTCCCAACTCGTATACTCAGATGACTGAGCAATGAAGGCAAGCGTGTCAAATGCCTTTTTAACCACCCTGAATATATGTGATGCAACTTCAAAGAATTATGTACCTGCACACCTCGGTCACTCAGTTCCATAACACAATCCAAGGCCCGACCATTAATTGTGTAAGCCCTACCCTTGTTTGTTGTACTAAAAGGCAATACTTTGCATTAACCAAATTGAATACCAACCACCATTTTTCAGCTCATTGACCCATTTAACCAAGATCCCTTTGTAATCTTAGAAAACCTTCTTCACTCTGTCCAATGCCACAATTTTGTGTTGTCTGCAAACTTACTAACTATGCCTTCTGTATTCTCATCCAAATCATTCATATAAATGACATACAAAGGAGACCCAGAACTGATCCCTGTGGAACACGGCTGGGACCAGGCCCCCAGGAACTCTACACCATGACTCTCTTGCCATTAACAAATTGTGTATCCAAATGACAAGCACACCCTGAATTTCGTGTGACCGAATTTTACCAATTAGTCTACCATGCGGAATCTTGTCAAAGGCTTTACTAAAGTCCAAATAACCCACATCTGCTGTTCTGCCAATATCAATCATTTTGGTAACTTTCTCAAAAAGTTCAGTCAAGTTTGTGAGACAGTTTTCCTCGCACAAAACCATGCTGACTATCCCGAATCAAATTTTGCCTCTCTGAATGTCCATAAATTCTATAATAATTACCCCCAATAATTTACCCACAACTGAAGTCAGACTCACAGTTCCCTCATTTCTCATTACAACCTTTCTTAGACAGAGATACAATATTAGCCACCCTCTAATCATCAGGCACCTCACCCGTAGTAATAGATCATGCAGATGCTTCTGCAAGGGGTTTTGTAATTTTCTATCTTACTTTCACAAAGTTCTGGGATGCATTAGATCAGGTCCTGGCGATTGATCCAACTTTATATCTCTATGATTTCCTGAACTTGCTCTTCTGTAATGTAAATTGTTTTTAAAACTTCAACGTTTAATTTTCTACATTCTGTCGACTCCATTTCTTTATCCACCAGAAAAATATTCAAAATATTCATTTAGTATCTCTTGGGGTTCAACACAAAGACTACCTCTCTGTAGTTACCCTCTTGCTCGTTATCTATTTATAGAATCTCTTTGGACTATTCTTATCCTTATCGGCCAATTTTATCTCATATCCTCTCTTTGCCTTCCTGATTTCGCTCTGAAGAATACCCCTACACTCTTTGTATTGATTAAGAGATTCAACACATTAAGCATGCTAAATTTGTTGTGGTACAAAGTCAGTAATCTAATCTCACTCCATTTACTAGATAATCTGGATAACAAATGGAACCGTACCTTAGATGAAGTTGTCATCAGTCTTTGGATATGTACTCTCTCTCCACTGGAGGAAGGATAATAGTTTCTTTTTCATTTTTTTGTAAATTAAAGCATTAGCCATGGAATCTCCTGCTCACTACCCATCAGTTTGTAAAAAGGCCTTGAAAATTGCCTTCTCTCTTCAAAAGAAGCAGCCTGATAAAGATGTGATACGATGCAGGTCAGTAGCCAAGCCAGAGGAATATGCAGTCACATTCAAATCTGTTAACTAATACAACCTTTCTCTATAGTTGAAATTGTTAAGCATTACCTGTGTTTCATTAGTTTATCTTTTACATAGTTATTGCAATTCTCTTTGAATTCTCTGGCTGAATCATGACACTACTACCAAGGTCAGCAGATAAAATAACAGACAGATGAAGACATTCAGGTCGATCCACAGTCACATGCAATAGCATATTTCATATTACACTATATATACATACACACACACACCCTGAATCACCTGAAGGAATGTGATCTCCTGGGAGATTTAGGAAATTAGAATTTTGTTTTTTTTATTCATTCATGAGATGTAGGCATCACTAGCGAGGCTTGCAATTATTGTCCATCCATAATTACCCTGGGCAATTAAGTGTCAGCCACTATGATGTGAATCTGGAGACACACACAGACCAAACCAGGTAAGGATGGCAGTTTCTGATAACCAGCAATGGTTTCATGGTTATTGTTAGACACTTTTTTTTTCCAGATTTTCATTTAATTTAAATTGCACCATCTGCCATGGTGGCATTTGAGCCTTGGTCTCCAGGAGGGATATGGGCTGGTTGCTGGTAGGTGGGATGAGATTGGGTTGGGATATCTGGTTGGCATGGTCGAGTTGGACCGAAGGTTTCCGTTCTGCACATCTCTATGACTATGACTCTATTACCTGGGTCTCTGGATTCACAATCCAGCAATAATACCATTAAACTATCACCTCCCTCCATCACTTCCCTATATAGGTGAATTCGTTGAGCTGGAATGTCATGTTGAGGCTAGGCTACTTTTGGAATACTACATTCAATTCTGGTCTCCTTGCTACAGGAACGATGTTGTGAAACTTCAAAGGATTCGGAAAAGGTTTGCAAAGATGTTGCAGGGGTTGGAGGGTTTGACTTATAGGGAGAGGCTGAAAAGACTGACGTTTCTTTCCCTAGAGCATTGGATGGGGAGGGGTGTCAATATAGAAGTAGATGAAATGTCTGAAAATGAACCTTCCAGCTCAGTGAGCAAACCTACATCCAGAAATTTATAAAATCGCGAAGTGCATGAATATGGTGAATAGAGTGGGGAGTCCAAAACTACAAGGCATAGGGTTGTACAGCACCGAAACAGACCCTTCGGTCCAACTCATCCATGCCAGCTAGATATCCTAACCTAATCTAGTCCTATTTTCCATGGCTCATATCCCTCTCAACCCTTCCTATCCATTTACTCATCCAGATGCCCTTTAAATGTTGTAATTGTGCCAGCCTCCACCACTTCCTCTGGCAGCTCATTTTATACACGCACCACCCTCTGCGTGAAAATGTTGCCCCTCAGGTCACTTTTGAATGTTTCCCTTCTCGCCCTAAACTTATGCCCTCTAGTCCTAGATTTATCCAGCCTTGGGCAAAGACCTTATCTACTTCTCATACCCGTGCCCCTCATGATTTTATAAACCTCTATAAGGGCAGCCCTCGGTCTCCGACGCTGCAGGGAAAACAGCCTCAGGATGTAAGTTTGCTCGCTGAGCTGGGAGGTTCATTTCCAGACGTTTCATCACCCTACTAGGTAACATCTGTAGTGGGCCTCAGGTGAAGCAGTGTACATGATTCCTGCTTTCTATTTATATTTTTGGGTTTCTTTGGGTTGGTGATGTAATTTCCTGTTCTTATTCTCAGGGGTTGGTAAATGGGGTCTAACTCGATGTGTTTGTCGGTAGAGTTCTGGTTGGAATCCCATCCTTCTTGGAATTCTCTATTTGGCTCGTCCTAAGATTGATGTGTTGTCCCTGTCGAAATGGTGTTCTTCCTTATCTTCCTTATCCTTATCTGTAAGCATACTAGTGAGAGAGGTTCATGTCGTTTTGTGGCTAGTTGATGTTCATGTCTCCTGGTGGCTAGTTTTCTGCCTGTTTGTCCAATGTAGTGTTTATTCCAGTCTTGCACGGTATTTTGTAAATGACATTAGTTTTGGTTGTTGTCTGTATAGGGTCTTTCAAGTTCATTAGCTGCTGTTTTAGTGTGTTGGTGGGATTGTGAGCTACCATGATGCCAAGGGGTCTGAATAGTCTGGCAGTCATTTCCAAGATGTCTTTGATGTAGGGGAGAGTGGCTAGCGTTTCTGGACGTGTTTTGTCTGCTTGTTTGGGTTTGTTGCTGAGAAATCAGCGGGCTGAGTTCGTTGGGGACCCATTCTTTTTGAATACACAGTATAGGTGATTTTCCTCTGCTCTGCATAGTTCCTGTGTGCTGCAGAGTGTGTTGGCTGATTGAAATAATATTCTGAAGCAGCTTTGTTTGTGGATGTTGGGATGATTGCTTCTGTAGTTCAATATTTGGTCCATGTGTGTTGTTTTCCTGTAGACACTGGCTTGAAGTTGACCATTGATTGTTCGCTCTACTGTGACATCTAGGAATGGCAGTTTGTTGTTGTTTTCCTCCTCTTTAGTGAAGTTTATGCCAGTTAGGGTATTATTGATGGTCCTGAAGATTTCCTCTAATTTGTTTTGTTTAGTGATGACAAAGGTGTCATCCATGTAACGACCCCAAAGCTTGGGTTGGATGGTTGGCAGAGCTGTTTGTTCGAGTTTCTGCATTACTGCTTCTGCTAAGAACCCTGATATCGGAGATCCCATGGGTGTTCTGTTGGTTTGTCTGTAGGTTTTGTAGTTGAAAGTGAAGCATGTGGTAAGGCATAGGTCCAGTAGCTTGACGATACTGTCCTTGCTGATGAAGTTAGTGGTGTTTCGTGTATGTGTCTTTGGGTCTTCTAATAGTGTAGTCAGTGTTTCCTTGGCCAGAATAATGTTGATTGATGTAAACAGAGCTGTTACATCAAAGGAAACCATTATTTCATCCTCTTCTGTCTTTGATGGTCTTCAGGAATTTTTGGATGGAATGGAGTGGCCTATTCAGCCTCTCCCTATAGCTCAAATTCTCCAACCCTGGCAACATCCTTGTAAATCTTTTCTGAACCCTGTCAAGTTTCACAACATCCTTCCAATAGGAAAGAGAGCATAATTGCATGCAGTGTTCCATAAGTGACCTAACCAAAGTCCATTACAATTGCAACATCTTCTCCCAACTCCTATATTCAATGCTCTGACCAACAAAGGGAAGCATACCAAATGCCTACTTCACTATCCTAGCCACTTACGACTCCATTCTCAAGGAACTATGAACCTGCACTCCAAGGTCTGTTTGTTCAGCAACACTCCCCAGGATCTTCCCATTAAGCATATTATTCCTGCTCTGATTTGCTTTTCCAAAATGCAGCACCTCACATTCATCTAAATTAAACTCCATCTGCCACTCCTCAGCCCATTGGCCCATCTGATCAAGATCCCATTTGTACTCTGAAGTTAACTTTTCCGCTGTCCACTGCACCTCCAATTTTGTTGTCATTTGCAAACTTACTAGCTATACCTCCTATGTTCACATCCAAATCATTTATGTAAATGACGAAAAGCAGTGGATCCAGCACCGATTCTTGTGGCACACCACACCCCACCGCCTCCGGTATGAAAAGCAACCCACCACCACCACCTTCTGTCTTCTACCTTCGAGCCAGTTGTGTATCCAAATGGCTGGTTCTCCCTGTATCCCGTGAGATCTAATCTTGCTAGCCAGTCTACCATGAGGAACTTTGTCAAACGCCAAACTGATGTCCAGATAGATCACATCCACCATTCTGCCCTCAGCAATCCTGTGTGTTACTTCTTCAAAAAACTCAATCAAGTTTGTGAGACATGATTTTCCACACACAAAGCCACATGGACTATCCCTAATCAATCCTTGTTTTTTCAAATACATGTCCCTCAGTATTCCCTCCAACAACATGTCCGCCACTGATGTCAGGCTCAGTGGTCTGTCATTTCCTGGCTTTTCATTGCCACCTTTCTTAAATAGGGGCACTACGTTAGCCAACCTCCAGTCTTCTGGCACCTCACCTGTGACTATCAATGATACAAATAACTCAGCAAGGGGCCCAGCAATCACTTCCCTAGCTTCCCACAGAATTGGATTTAAGGTGACAGGAGAAAGATTTAAAAGTGACCTAAGGGGTGACTTCTTTCACACGGAGGGTGATGCATGTATGGAATGAGCTGCCAGAGGAAGTGGTGGAGGCTAGTACAATTACAACATTTAAAAGGTATCTGGCAGGGTATATGAATAGAAAAAGTTTAGAGGGATTTGGGCCAAATGGTGGCAAATCAGACTATATTTATTTAGGATATCTGGTCGGCATGGACATATTGGACCGAAGGGTCTGTTTCTGTGCTGGACATCTCTGTGACTCGATGGCCTTGCAAAACTCCTCTAAAACTCATTTATGTGATCAAAACATGTCTTGAAGATCACTTTGGACTGACTTCTTGAAGGCCCTCACCTTTTTAATGTGGCATCAGGTGTATCCTAAAACACAGTCACCTGTCATTTTAAAGAATGTATTGACGTGACATCGACTTTGAAAGGTAACATCTATTAAAGAAATCCTGTGTCCTCAGAATGAAGCAGCTGTTAAAGTTTAACCTGGATATGGTCGCACATAACTTGACACTTGACATAAAACAGAAAATGCTGGAAATACTCAGCAGATCCGGCACTATCTGTGGCAAGAGAAATAGTTACTGGGTCAAGTTTTCATCCTCAAAGCACATAGTGAGAAGTGCAATTGGCTTCATGTGCCTGTTACAGGAAATACCAGCTCCAGCTGATCAATTTTCATTGTTATGGCTTGGGTTCTGGCTGGCTTTGGGCTAGCCGACCCCAGAATAATATTTGGACACAGCCATAGGGCGGCCCGGTGGCACAGTGGTTAGCACTGCTGCCTCACAGTGCCAGAGACCCGGGTTCAATTCCTGACTCAGGCAACTGACTGTAGAGTGTTTGCACATTCTCCCCGTGTCTGCGTGGGTTTCCTCTGGGTGCTCTGGTTTCTTCCCACAGTCCAAAGATGTGCAGGTCAGGTGAATTGGCCATGTTAAATTTGCCCGTAGTGTTAGGTAGGGGGGTAAATGTAGGGGAATGGGTGGGTTGCACTTCGGCGGGTTGGTGTGGACTTGTTGGGCGGAAGGGCCTGTTTCCACACTGTAAGTAATCTAATCAAATCTAATCTAATCATAGGCTTCAGGTTCCAGCATCTGCCTCTTTAGAGGACTCACCTCAGTGCTGTGAGACTTCATTTCATTAGTTTAAAAACAAAACAAAGGTCTTCACTCTTCTCTCAACTTTCACATAGTCCAGCAATGCCACTGAAACATGTGCTAATTATCTGTCATTCCTGTAGGCCAAGGTGTGCCTCTCAGTCACTCTCCATGGTCCATCATGCCTCCATTCAAAGGTATGAGCCTCCTCCCACCCACCCACGGACCCGCTAATGTATGTGACACAGAGCGCTTTAAAACACTGCGTCAACTCTGCAAAAGTTGTGGGGATATTGTGCAACATCTTGGGAATGCCAGATATTGGCAAGCAAACTGAATCAGCCTAATATTTGGGAAACTCACAATTTGCTCCCAGTCACTATTTTTAAAAGGCTCCCACATAAAGTTGACTCAGTCAAAATCTAGTCCAGTTGTTCAGTTTGGTGATCTTACATTTAAACCAGAAATAGTTAAGAATGAAGAAGCTTTAACCAGATACTGAGATTGGGCTGGATATGGTTATGGGGTGAGACAAAACAGAAGGTGTGTGATTGATTGAAAGGAGAAATTAAAGGACAAAAAATAGTGATTGTTACAATTTAAATTAGAAAAGACTAATATTGCTGAGGTGAAAATAGGTAGAACAGAATCACTACAAACGGCTTCTATTAAAAAATTTGGACTTGTGATTATGATTTGAATTTATGTAACTGACTGCAACTCAGCAAGGTTATTAAGTAACTAACCAAACAAGAGGTGTTGTTCCTTGCATGTCTGTTGATCTTCATTGGAGCAATGCCAGAGACTGAGAACAGAGAGACAAGAATGGGACAGAGAATTAAAATGACAAGTGTGGAAGCTCAAGGTTATGCTTACAACACAGAACAGACCATACAACACAACAGGTCCACGTCAACAGTTATGATTTATCTGCACCAGTTCCTTGCTTTCCTTTATCTATGTCTATGAAGCTGCCCTCCATTAGTCCTTCATACTTATGCTCATCCAGCCTCCCCTTAAAATCATCTGTCCTATTTGCTTCAAGCAGTTCCTGTTCTATTCAATTCAGTATTCTTGCCATTCTTTAGGTAAAGAAATTCCTCTTTACTTTTCTCTTGGATTTCTTGTCTTATTTTATAGCCTCTAGTTATGTTCTTCCTGCAGTACAGCTTAACATAAGCACCACTCACCAACTGCAGCATACAAACTTTGGTGACATCAAACTTTTGTTTTGAAGCCTAAATCATTCATGTAAACTCAGTGCAGCAGTAGTTCTAGCTCTGATTTTTGTGCAAAATGCTACCCATCCCATCATTATGAATAGCTGTCCTTTAGTCCCACCTTTTCTTTCTGTCTTTAAGATCAGTTCGTAAATCATCCTGTCACCTCTGTCTTGACTCCATATTCTTGAAGCCTCTTGAGGAATCTGTTATGGGTCACTTTTGAGAAGGCATTTTAAAAATCGAGATGAATTGCATAGTGTCAGAGAGAGGTACAGCACGGAAACAGACCTTTCGGTCCAACTTGACCATGCCGACCAGATAGCCTAAATTAATCTAGTCCCATTTGCCAGCACTTGGCCCATATCCGTTCTGATTCATATACCCATCCAGATGCCTTTTATATGTTGTAATTGTCCCAGCCTCCACCACTTCCTCTGGTAGCTCATTCCATACATGCACCCTCTCTGCATGAAAAAGTTGTCCCTTAGGTCCCTTTTAAATCTTTCCCCTCTCACTCTAAGCCTATGCCTCTAGTTCTGGATTCCCCCACCCCAGGGAAAATACCTTGTCTATTTACCCTATCCATGCCCCTCATGATTATATAAACGTCTATAAGGTCACCCCTCAGCCTCCCATGCTCCAGGGAAAATAGCTCCAGCCTATACCTATAGCTCAAACCTTCCAACCCTGGCAACATCCATTGCAGCCATTGTTTTATTTCTCAGTCTCATCTTCTCAAAAATCACAATTGTTGGTCAAGCAAGTTTTTTCTTGAAATCTATGCTGTCTGTTCATTTTATTTTCATTTCTCTGTTCTTTTATTTTCTCTTCTACAGTTATCTTAATTTTTCTGCTACCCATGTTAGGTTTGGTAATCGAGACAGTAGTTACTGGAATATATTTGATTCCTTTTAAATATACACACTACAGCAGTTATCCACTAGTTCTCTTTTTCTTTATGATTAATTAGCAATTTGTCGTGACACCTCTGCTAACTTTTCTGTAGGTCTATTTGAAACATAATATGCTTGTAAACCCAAGGACCTGGGGCCCTTATTGTCGATTAGTTTATGCCTCATTTTTATCCTAAGTGAGCTCATCTCATCATTTCCACCTGATCTATCTCTGATATATACCACAGCAAAATCATTACTTAATATTTTAGTGATCTCTTTTGTCACTACTGTATTATCCTGTCTGCCCCATAATGTTTATATTTCCATCTCAGCTTAAACGTCCTTTTCTTTATTGATGCTCTTTTAAAACATCTTTCCAAAGTTTTATGTTGATTTTTATACTTTTTGCTGGAGTAGATTTCATTAACTAATAGATATTAACCTCTCGAGTGCTCATCCTGTGCTGTGTGTTAGCTCCGGGCACTTTAATGTTCTGTATGATTATATGTGCAAGAAATGTCATCACCTGTAGCAGTTCGAGTTCCAGGTTTCCCATTGGCATCACTGCCTTTTATCTGTGAGATTGCGAACTTTGTGTATATAGCATTAACGTAGGTGCTCATTCCACAACTTACAAGGTTGAAAGAGACAAAATTGTTAACCAGTAGACAGTCAAAGAAACAAGTCAGATAATGCAGGAGGCCCTTTAGTGCATCTTACTTCACAATCAAGGTTCGCTAATGAGAAGAATGGTTTGCCTGAAGAGTGCAGCCAAAGTCATGTCCATGTCACAGTGCTCAGCTCAGTTGTACAGGAGTACTCAACTCAAGAAATAGTAGGAAATTTGAAGGAAATGCAAGCCGGCAGCTGTGAATTCACGCTTCTAGGTGCCACTCTGGTATTAAGATCAGAATGTCAATGAATTTTAGAGTACCCTAATAGGTCACAGTCCACATTAGTACCATAACATAAGTTGACAAAGAGATACAGTTGTACAATCAGGTTTTAAGGAACTAGATAAGATATTAGCAAGCAAGACCGAAAAAATAGTTATCTTCAATTACTTCAAGTGCTTATAAAATAAGAAAGACTGATAAATTGGGTGGCTGAAAAGATGGCTCAAGAGTTAGAGCTTTAGGTTTGTGGGACCTGGGTTCTTTGTACTTGGAAACAGTGACAGGAGATTGTGACTGCAAGTGAAGTAGGTAAATGGACCCAAAGGACAAGAGTACCAGCCTCTGCAATTGTCCCGCAGTTTTGGGATTCTCTCAGCTTGTTTAGATGAGAGCAGGGGCTGTGGGATGGCTGAACTAAATGATCACGACCATATCGCTGTGGTATTTATCCAAGAAGGGGAGTCAAAAGTTGTCATTGTAGACAGGTAAGTGTGTTTGGGGGTGATTGATACTGTTCTCCACAGCAAAGAGCAAGACTCCAAATGACTGCCATCTACCCAGTGCCAAGATTCTGCTCTTGTTTGAAGAAGAACTTCTAGTGGAAGGGGAGGATCCAGTTGTCATGGCCCATGTGGGCACTACTGACTTGGGTAAAATGAGTAGAGTTTCTGCATATCTAGTTTGAGGAGCTAGACATCAAATTAAGAAGGAGAAAGTGAGGATTGCAGATGCCAGAGATCAGATTCGAAAAGTGTGACGCTGATAAAGCACAGCAGGTCAGGCAGCATCTGAGGAGCAGGAGAGTCAAAGTTTCGGAAAGGACTTATGCCTGAAACGTCGATTCTCCTCCTCGGATACTGCCTGACCTGTTGTGCTTTTCCAGTGCCATACTTTTCTAATCAAATTAAGAAAGAAAACCTGAGTCATTATATTCTAGGAATTATTAACTGAGCCATGTGCAAATTGGCATATAGTAAACCAGGTTAGAGAAAGAATGTTTAGTTGAAAGACTGATGAACGAGTACTAAGTTCCAGGCACTGATTGTAACCTGGGGAAAGTGGAATCTCTACCATTGGAACAGTATATACTTGAACAGTAGTGGACTGGTGTATTTGCAAACCACATAATTAGGGAAGCTGAGCAGATTTTAAACTAAATAGTGAGGTTAGGCACCTAAATTTGGGAAGTTGCAGTGAATTAAAAAGTGGGAAAATAGTACCATAGGAAAGAATTAATGTGGAAAATGATAAACAGACAAAAGAGATGGAGAATGCAGATCAAAGAGCAAATCAGATAAGACGAGAGGTTACAAAATTAAAGAAGGACAAAACTTAAGGCACTTTTTATGACTGCATGTAGCATTCAAAATAAATAGATGAACTAGGAGAAAGTGAGGATTGCATATGCTGGAGATTAGAGTCGAGATTGTGGTACTGGAAAAACACAGCAGGTCAGGCAGCATCCGAGGAGCAGGAGAATTGACGTTTCGGGCATAAGCCCTTCAGGATTCCTGGTGAAAGGCTTATGCTGGAAACGTCGATTCTGCTCCTCAGATGCTGCCTGACTTGCTGTGCTTTTCCAGCACTATGCACTTGAAATAGATGAACAAGATGTACAAATTGAGATAAATAAGTACAATTCAGTGACCATACTGAGGATGAGCTAGATTGGAATCTGAATATTGAAGAGTTTGTGACACTTTATGAAGGAGAAGAAGGTGGAGGAGTGGCTCTGTTAATTAAAGATTTAATTGGCACAATAGAGAGGGAGCGCTAAATTCTGGAAAAGAGTCTCGGTAGAGATGAGGAATGATAAAGGCAAGAGGTCACGTGGGAATTATTTATAGGCTTCCTAACAGTAACCACATGTTTGGGCAGGGTGGCAAGGAAGAAATAATGGGGGCTTGTCAAAAAGGTGCAGCAATTAGCATGGGAGTGGGGGGGTAGTTTAACCTGCATATGACTGGAAATATTGGATGGAAAAAAGTAGTCGAGATGAGGAACTCATTGAATGTTTTCAGATCAGTTCCTTAGACCGACACATTATGGCACCAGCCAGAGAGCAGGCTATACTGGATCAGTTTTGAATGATGTAATAGGATTAATTATTGAAATTGTAATGAAAGAGGCCTGGGTAGCAGTAATGATACTGAATACAGTTTGTTCTGCTACACATGCATTTCATTAACACAAATTCACTATAACGCGATTGACGAATTGGGTGCACTGTTGCTAAAGTGCAGACTTTTAAAATGTGTGTTGACTGTATTGCAATTATATCGCCAACTTTAAGTGCTGTTTCTTACATGCAATTTTTCTATAATGAGGTGTTGCACATGAACGCAACCATGTTATAGAAGAACTCCCTGTATTACTTACAGTTTTTAAAGGAAAGTGGGGGGTTTAAGACAGCTATTTTGAACTTTAATTAAGACAATTATGAGGGCATGAAAGTTGAACTATCAGAAGTGAACTGACAATTTATATTAAGGTCAACAGAAATAAAATGGGAAACGTTCAAGGGGATATTCCAGAGATGTAGAGTAGGTGCACTCCAATTAGTAATTCTAAGGTCAAACCTGCTTTCTGTGGTTAACTAAAAATGTCAAACGATAGTATAAAACTCAAAAGAAAAGACACATACAAAAATCGAAATTGCTCAAAGCTCAGCAGGTGTGGCAGCATCTGTGGAGAGAAATCAAACTTAATGTTTTGGCTCAAGTGATGCTTCCTCAGAACTCAACCCAAAATGAGTTCTGAGGAAGCGTTACTTGACCCAAAACATTAACTTTGATTTCTCTCCACAGATGCTGCCACACCTGCTGAGCTTTTCCAGCGATTTCCATTTTTGTCTCTGATTTACAGCTTCTTTCAGTTTTGAACAGACATGTAGTTGTGCAAGGATAGGTGGCAAGTCAGAAGATTGGACACAACATAAGAAACAGGGAAGAATTATGAAATGATTAATAAGAAGGGAAAAGTTAGAACATGAAAGGTAGTTAGCTTCAAATGTAAAAACATATAGGAAAACTTTATTCAGATACTTTAAAAAAGGAAAGAATCGACTAAGCAAGTGTTGGTCCTATACAAAATTAATCTGGGGAATTAGCAATAGATGATAACGAGATGGCAGATGAATCAAACCAATTTTTGCATTGGTCTTTGCTGGATGAGATACAAGAAGTATCCCACAAATAGTAGTAACTCAGGAACTGAATAGGAAGGATGAACTCAAGAAAAGTAGTACCTAATAAATTGTTGGTACTTCTAGATGAGAAGTCCCCAGACCATTGTTTACAATATCAGGGCCTCATAGAGAATGCCTTCTTTAACAGTGAACCTCTTGCAGAGATGGACGTTGTTGCTGTCAGTTCAATCTTATACAATCATGTATAAGTAATGAAATTTATATGGTAATGCTGATGGGCTCTCTAGATTACATTTGCCAAATTACCTTAGAATTACTTATTGGAGTGCACCAACTCTACATCTCTGGAATATCCCCTTGAACGTTTCCCAGTATATCTCTGTTGACCTTAATATAAATTGTCAGTTCACTTCTGCTAGCTCAGCTTTCATGTCCTCATTTGCCAAATGAGTTGAGTGCGAACAAACCTTACGGAGACGTTTTCTACTTGGAGCAAGTAGAGGTCACTCTGGTATGGCAGGATAAGTTAAGTACATTTGAAATGATCACGACAATCAGATGTAATGAACGTGGTACTTTGTGGCAATATCACAGAAAGAACTCCAGTACTGAAGCTACACATCACAGAAGTTGGAACTGTCCATAGAAGTAGGATGTCTCCTATGAGGAGTAAGGGTATTCATTAAGTCATAGCTAGCCTAAGGGAACATATATTAACTCAACTACACAAAGGTTACTATGGCATTGTCAGAATGAAGGAGATAGGCAGAAGTTGGGCCAAAGTCCAGCTCCAAATTGAGGAGAAGGTGGAAAATGGCAGCTTGCACAAGAGTTTGGAGCCTACTTCCATTAGTGCCATCACACATGAGAATGGCCAGAAAGGTCATGGCAAAGAATTGATGTTGATTATGCTGAACCTTTTTCTTAGTGGTTGATGCATATACTAAATGGCCTGAAGTTGCCATCAGGAAGATGACATCTCGAGAGAAAATGATTGAAAGATTGGGAGTGATCTTTACACGTTTTGGTTGTCTGGAACAACTTGTTAGTGATAATGATCCGCAGTTAATATCACGAGAACCTACGGGCTATCTAAAGCAGAACAGAATTCAAATCAGCTCCTTATCACCCAGTCACCAGTGATTTGGTAGAAAGATTTGTTCAAACAATGAAACATGCCTTAAAGATAACCAAAAGAGAAAATGCTGGAAAATCTCAGCAGGTCTGGTAGCATCTGTAAGGAGAGAAAAGAGCTGATGTTTCAAGTCTAACTGAACCTTTGTCAAAGGAACGCAAGCTTCAACTTCTCATCCACACCCCTGCCCACCCTCCACCTTCCAACAGTCCCAATCCCTTGAACCTCATCTCTTCCAGCCCCAGCCCTTGCAGAAAAAGCCCAGCTTTGATAAAGGGTCAGTTAGACTCGAAACGTCAGCTCTTTTCTCTCCTTACAGATGCTGCCAGACCTACTGAGATTTTACAGCATTTTCTCTTTTGGTTTCAGATTCCAGCATCTGCAGTAATTTGCTTTTATTCCTTAAAAATAACTTGAATATAAGGATCTCAATTCAAAAGACTGAGCCAGTTTTTGTTAACTTTCAAAATATCACCCGTTTGACAACTTCAAGTTATTTGATATTACTCAGGGTAAAGCATTAGTAGATTTGAGTTTCTGGTCAATAAAAACCACAGAGGTTGTTGATACTGGAGTATTCAGTAATGGCAGCAACATTGCAATGTCAAGAGGCAGTGATTAGATTGTCTCTTATTAGAAATAGTATGCATAGCACAGTTGCCACTTGTCATCACGGATACTGTCTAGATGTTGTTGTATTTGAAGTTGATGGCTTCAGTATCTGAGGAGCCATGAATGGTGCGGAACATGGTGCAATCATTGGCGAACATCCCCACTTGTGACCTTACAATGGAGGGGAGATCATTGATAAATTCAATGAGCTGAAGATGATTGGGCCTGGGATACTACTACTACTACTCTTACAGAGATATCCTGGAGCTGAGATGATTGACCTCCACAAACAATGATTATCTTCCTATGTGTAAGTGAGACTTCAACCAGCAGAGAGTTTGCCTCCTGATACCCATTGATCCGAATTTTGCAAGCATTCCTTGTTACCACACTTGGTCCAATGCAGCTTTGATGTCAAGGGCTGTCATTTTTACCTCCCCTCTGAAATTCAGCTGATTTATCCATGTTTTGAACTAAGGCTGGAATGAAGTCAGGAGCTCACTAACCCTGTCGAAACTCAAACTGGCCTCATTATGCAGCTGATGGTTGAGTAGTTGCTACTTTGATGGCACTATTGACGATATCTTTCATTATTTTACTGATGATTGAGAGTAAACTAATGGGCCTCATTGGATTTGTCCTGATTTTTGTGTGCAGGACATACCTGAGCAACTGTGCAGTTTGCTGGGCAGATGCCAGTGTTGTAGCTGTACTGTAACAACTTCCTTAGAGGAGCAGAAAGTTCTGGAGCATACATCTTCAGTACTTCTGCTGAAACGTTGTCAGGGCCGATAGACCTTTGCAGCATCCAGTATCTCCAGTACCTCTTTCTTGATATCACATAGAGTGAATTGAATTGCCTGAAGACTGGTATCTGAGATGCTGGTGACCACTGGTTAGGCCGAGATGAAAGGACGTCTGGCTGAAGATTGCTGCGTGCACTTAAGCTTTATCTTTTGCACTGATGCATTGGACTCTTCCATCATTGAGGATGGGGATATTTATGAAGCCACCTCCTCCAGTGAGTTGTCATCCAACATTCATGACTGGATGCTTTTGGACTGCAGAGCTTTCATTTGGTCCATTGGTTGTGGGATCAGTTAGCTCTGTCTATCGTTTGCTGCTTGTGGTATTTGGCAAACAAGTAATACTGTTTGATGGCGTCACCAGGTTGGCACTTCATTTTATTGCTTCCTTTAGTATCCTCAATGTCTCTTGATTTTGGTGCCTTATCAACTTAACACCCTGCCCAATATCTCCTCCTTATCAATTTTAAACTTTTTACGTGTCTAAACTGCTTTTCTTTTCACATGATCTGTACAACAATATTTCCTTGATAAACACAGATTACAAAGTATTCATGTCAAACCTCAGCCATGCTTTCTGTCTCCATGGAGAAAGTCAGGACTGCAGATGCTGGAGATCATGGTCAAGAGTGTGACGCTGGAAAGGCAAAGTGGGTCAAGCAGCATCCAAGGAGCAGGTGAATAGACGTTCCGGGCTTAAGCAGGACGTTCCGGGCATCAGGAATGAGGCTTGTTGAGCTGGGGAGGCTGAGAGATGAATGGGAAGGGGATGGGGCTGTGGGCAAGGTAGCTGGGAATGTGATAATTAGCTGAAGGTGGACGTAGAAGTTATAGGTCAGAGAGGAAGGTGGAGTTGAAAAGTGGGAAGGAAGATGGGCAGGTCAAGAGGGTGATGCTGAGTTGGAGGCTTGGGACTAGGACAAGGTGGGGGAGGGGAAATGAGGAAACTGGTGAAATCCACATTAACCTCATGTGGTTGCATGCTCCCAAGGTGGAAGAAGAGGCTTTCTTCCTCCAGGCGTCAGGTGGTTAGGGTTTGGCAATGGAGGAGGCCCAGGACTTGCATGTCCTTGGTGGAACGGGAGGGAGATTGAAGTGTTCAGCTGCACGGCGGTGGGGTCTGGTGTTGCAGGTGTCCCAGAGATGTTCTCTGAAACAGTCCGCAAAAAGCGAAGGGCTTGGAGGCTTTCATCATGGCAGATGGATTTTTACAGGGACTGGATGTCCATGGTGAAGATAAAGTATTGGTGGTTGGGGAAGCAAAAGTTTTGGAGAAGATAAAGGGTGTGCGTGGTGTCCTAAATGTAGGTGGGGAGTTCCTGGGCTCAGGGGGACAGGACATTGTTAAGGTATGCACAGATGAGTTTGCTGGGGCAGGAGCAGGATGAGACAATGGGTCAGCCAGGGCAGTCAGGTTTGTGAATCTTGGGTAGGAGGTAGAATCGAGCGGTGCAGGGCTCTCGGACTATGAGATTGGAGGCTGTGGATGGGAGATCCCCAGAGGCGATGGTTGGGCTCGGAGATGATAGGTTCTCGCCCAAACCCCTTTTTGATTCCGAAACAATCCATTCTTCATTTTACTTTTTATATGTCCCACAGCAGACACTGGAACTATCTTTTATATTAGCTGCCAGTCTCTTGTCATCTTATCACCTCAAGGGTGACACGTGATTTTAAAGCAGCAAAGAAGATGCGTTAAAATTATGACAAACATTGATTCAACCTCAGATGGAGAATTGAGACCACTTTTGGCCACCGTAGTTTACGATGTGAAGGCATCAGACAGGGTGCAGAAAAGAATCACAAGAATATTTCCAGAGATGGAGGTTCAGTTGCATAGATATCTTGGAGAATTTGGTGAAGAGAAACTTTGATGGAGATTTGATCGTGGTGTTCAGACACTACCAGGTTTGTGCAGAATAGAGTTAAAGAGTTGTACAGCACAGAAACGGACTCTCCAGTCCAACTCATCTGTGTTGACCAGGAATCACAATCTGACCTATTCCCCAAGACCCATCCAAATGCCTTTTAAATGTTGTACTTGTACCATTTTCTACTATTTCCTCTGGCAACTCATTCCATATGCACACTACCCTCTGCATGATAAAGTTATCTCTCAGGTGCTTTTTAAATCTTTCTCCTCTCACTTTAAACTTACATCCTCTGGTTTTGGACTCCCTCATCCTCGAAAAATACCATGGCCATTCACCTTATCCAGGCCCCTCATGATTTTATAAACCTCTATAAGGTCACCTTTCAGTCTCTGCTCAAGGGAAAAACATGTCCACCCGATTCAACCTCTCCTTATAGCTCAAACGCTCCAGTCCCGGCAACATCTATGTAAATCTTTTCTGCACCCTCTCAAGTTTAACAACATCTTCCCTATAAAAGGGAAACCAGAATTGTACACAGTATTCCAAAGATGCCCTATAGCTGCAACATGACATCCCAAAACCTATACTCAATGTTATGACCAATGAAGGCAAGTGTGCCAAACACCTCTTCACAACCCTGTCTACCTGCGACTCCATTTTGAAGAAACTATGCACCTACACCTCTAGGTCTCTGTTTGGCAACATGCCCAGGGCCTTACCATTAACTGTATAGGTCCTGCCGTGGCTTGCTTTACAAAAAGTAACACCTCACATCTAAATTAAACTGCATCTGCTACTCCTCAGTCCATCTAATCATGGTTCCCGTTTTACTCTGCAATAATTGTCGCTGTCCACTATGCCACTTATTTTGGTGTCATCTGCAAACTTACCATCCTGTTATATTCACATCCAAATCACTTCCATAAATGATGAAAGGCAGTGGACCCAGTCCATATAGATAATGTCTACCACTCTGCTTTAATTAATCTTCTTTATTACCTCTTCAAAAAACTCAAGTTGAGACATGATTTCCTGAGCAGAGACCCATGCCGACTATCTCTAATCAGTCCTTGCCTTTCCAACTGCATATAAATCCTATCCCTCAGAATCCTCTTCAGCAACTTACCTACTACAGGTATGCGCCTTACCGTCTGTAATTCCCTGCTTTTCCTTACAGCCTTTCTTAATAATAGCACCAAAGGAGCTAACCTTCCAGCATCTCATCTGTGGTTATCAATAATATCTCAGGAAGAGGGCCAGCAATCTCCTCCCCAGCTTCTCACAAAGCTCTGGGAAACACTTGATGAGGTCCTGGGGATTTATGTACCTTTGTGTTTTAAGATCTTCAACATCTCCTCTTGAGTCATATGAACCCTTTTCAAGGCGTAATTATTTACTTTCCTAGGTTCCCTAGGTCACATGTCTTTCTTCACAGTAAGTACAGACACAAAATATTTGTTTAATGTCTCACCCATCTCCTTGGTTGAGACATAAATGGCTGCATTGATATTTAAAGGGTCCTATTCTGTCCCTAGTTTCTCTTTTGCCCTTAATGTATTTATAGAATCTCTTTGGAGATTCTCCTTAACTCTGTTTGCCAAAGCTATCTCATGTCCCTTTTTGCCCTTCTGATTTCTTTCTTAAGTATACTCCTATTGCCCTTATACTCTTATGGGAGTTCAGTCAATTCCAGCTGTCTAAGCAAATAAAAGCCTCCTTTTTCTTGGCCGGAGCGTCAATCTTTCTAGTCATCCAGCATTCAGTACACTTTCCAATCTTGCCCTTTATGCTAACAGAAACATTCTGCCTCCGAACTCTCATTAATTCATTCTTAATAGTCTCCTACTTCCTAACTGTCTCTTTACCTGTGAAAAGTCTCCCTAAATCAACCTTTGAAACTTCCTGTCTTGTACCATCAAAATTGGCCTTATTCCAGTTTAGGACAGTAATGCTTTGATCAGTTCTATCCTTTTCCATAACTATTTTAAAACTAATAGAATTATGACCGTTTTTCCCAAAGTATCCCTCCAGTCATCTTCAGAGAAATTTTTTTCTGATTGGTTGTGGATTGTGGGTCAGAAGACACAGATTTAATAGAATTGGCAACGAAGCAATGGTGATAGGAGAAAATAAGACAACATATTGCAGATGCTGGAAATCTGAAACAGTTGGAATTCCAAAGAAGGGTCATTGGACCTTGAAACATTAACTCTGCTTTCTAAGCATAAATGTTGGCAGACCTGCTGGCTTTCTCCAGCAATTTTTGTGATTGAAGGAAAATTAGTTTCATACCATGAAAAGATTACTTTACAGTGTGGAAACAGGCCCTTCGGCCCAACAAGTCCACACCGACTCGCAAACCATCAATACCCCTACATTTACCCCTTACCTAACACTACGGACAATTTAGCATGGCCAATTCACCTGACCTGCACATCGTTGGACTGTGGGAGGAAACCGGAGCACCCGGAGAAAACCCACGCAGACACAGGGAGAATGTGCAAACTCCACACAGTCAGGTGCCTGAGGCGGGAATTGAACCCAGGTCTCTGGCGCTGTGAGGCAGCAGTGCTAACCACTGTGCCACCATGCCGCCCGATTTGGAATGCAGTCCCTGAGAATGTCGACACAGGTTTAATTGAGGCATTCAAAAGAGAATCGGATTAATTTGAAAAGGATGAATTTTCATGATTATGGAGAGAAGGTGGCCACATGCTGAGACATGAAGATGTAATTAGCCACATTCTATCCTGCTACATTCTATGATTATAATACTTTCACTTTTTTCCTTGTCTAAGGCTTTCGACTTTCTATGATTAACAGGGCCCTCAATTCTTGTATGAGACGTGTATATTGCTGGCAAGATTAATGTTTGCTGCCCACCCATAATTGTCTTTGAGAAGGCCATTGCCTTGAGCTGCTTCAGCTCATTTGTTGCCGGTGTATCCACAGTACAGTGAGTTCCAGATTTTAATGCAATAAACAATGAAGGAACAACATCGTAGCTTCAAGTCAGGATGTATGGTGGCTTGAAGGGAACCTTGATTTTGGTGATATTCACATGTATTTAGTGCACTTAACCTTCTCTGCAGTAGAGGTCATAGGTTTGGAAGGTACTGTGGAAAAATTCATGGATGGTGGCAGTGGTAGATGGCATGCTCTGTTTCCTGCTCTGCACCAGTGATGAATCTTTTAGTCAATGGATGAGGAGCAATCAAGTGGGCTGAGGGGTGACCTCATAGCAGTTTATAAAATCATGAGGGGATGGATAGGATGTATAGACAAAGTCTATTCTCTGAGGTGTGGGAGTCCAGAATTCGAGGGAATAGGTTTCGGGTGAGAGGGGAAAGATGTAAAAAAGACCTATGGGACCACTTGTTCATGCAGAGGATGGTGCGTGTATGGACTGAGTTGCCACAGCAAGTGGTGGAAGCTGGTACAATCGCAACATTTAAAAGGCATCTGGATGGGTATATGAACAGGGAGTGTTTAGAGGGATAATTGTCAGGTGCTGGCATGTGGGTCTAGACTAGTTTGGGATATCTGATCAGCATGGGCGAGTTGGATCAAAGGGTCTGTTTCCATGCTGTACATTTCTATGACTCATGATATTGAGTATCTTGAGTGTTGTTGGTGCTCCACTCATCTAAGCAAACAAGGAGTTTCCCATGATACTCCTGACATGTGCATTGTACATACTGGATAGGCTTTGGACAGTCAAGAGGTGGCTTGCTACTGAATCGATGGGCTTCGATAGCCACAATATATATATGGCTGATCCAGTTCAGTTTCTGGATAGTGGGTGATTCATAGGAGGTGATGCCGTTGAATTTCAGACATATTACCAATCCTTTTACAAATGGGAACATTTCTGCCATGTATACTCTCTGAGCCCATGATTTTGAAATCTTCTTTCAAATCTCCTCTTAGTCTCCTTGTTCATGGTGCCTTTTTGCATCAAGCATGGCTGACCTGAAGTCTCTCTTGTTCTTCCTGCCTGTCATAGATATTTTTGAAGGATTTACAAGATGATAATCAGCCTGTCTAATGCATCATAAACTCACCTTCTTTGAGTATACAGTCCTAAAGTTGGAAAAAAAAATTTGACTTAGAGAAAGGATGCTACCTCGGTGATGCAAAATTGCCTTAGTTTAAATTAGAGCAAGCCTTAAATTTTTGACTGACATTGAACATTGAGTCTATTGAATATACAGGGTGACTGTTACAATTGCGGCCTCGGTTTCAGTTACCCATGATTTACCACAGCCTGAATACATTATGGGGAACGTTCCAGAACCAGGGACCAGGGGCTGCTGGGAAGATAAATTTCTCATTTAAATGAATGAGTTCGCACCTATCTATGGTTATGGGCTTCAACGATAGGTGTTGGAATGTATCCCCTGTAGGTATGTGGGGACTATTGTACCTATGTCTGCCCTATGATGGAGGATAAGTTGTTTGAACAGCTGCAGACGATTGGGCCGAAGACAGTGAGGAACTCCTGCAGTGATCTTCTGGAACTAAGATGATTTGTGTTCGATACAACTACAACTGATAAAGAGTTAAACACTACCACTATCTTTCCACTTCGTTCTCATTGTACACCACTCTGCTTGGGTTTCTTGATGTTAAATGAAATCAATGTATTTTTCCTCTTAAGTTCAGTTTTTCAGCCCCTGCTTGAATTAAGGCTGTACTGAGAAGCACAAGTTGAGTATCAGTGAGCAGGTACTACTTCATTGTAATCAGACACCCTTTCTGCCTCATTCCTGATGAAGGGTTTTTGCCCGAAACATCAACTCTCCTGTTCCTCGGATGCTGCCTGACCTGCTGTCCTTTTCCAGCACCACACTCTCGACTCTAATCTGCAGTCCTCACTTTCGCTTACCATTTCTGCCTGTTGTAGGATTATGGATTAACAAGCAATTAAATTGGGTTTGTCCTGTTTTTGAGGACAGAGCATAATTGGATAATTTTCCATATTGTCAGATAGGTTCCAATATTGTAACTCAAATGGAATGGTTTGGCTAAAGTTGTAGCTAGTTCTGAATTCCAGATTTGATTTGATTTATTGTAGTCATGTGTACCTAAGTACAGTGAAAAGCTTTGTGAGCAGTACAGGTAGATCATAGTAAGCAAGGACATACAGATCTTAGGGTGCTTAGAGTGAGGCATACAGGTTAAGCTGCACAGGAGGTGCATGAAATAAGATCAACATTAACAGATCAACATTATTTGAAATTAGACTCATCAATCTAATAAAGGCAGAGACAAAGCTGTTCTTGAACCTGTTGGTGCATATGTTCGAGCTTCTGTATCTTCTGCCTGATGGAAGAGGTTGTAGGAGAGCATTATTGGTGTTGGAAGGGTCTTTGATGATGTTGCCAGCCTTTTCACGGCAACAAGAAGTGTAAATGGAATCCATGGATGGAACATTGGCTTTGTAGAAGGCCTCGGCTGGGCGCACAACCTTCTGTAGATTCTTAAGGTCCTGGGCAGAGCAGTTGTCATACCAAGCTGTTATGCACCCGGATAGTATAATTTCTTTGGTGCATCTGTAAAGCTTGGTGAAGGTCCTGACAGATATGTCGAATTTCCTAAACTGCCTGAAGAAGAAGAGGCGTTGTGCCTTCTTGACCATTGCATCTACATGGGAAGTCCAAGACAGATTGCCTGTTATCGTCACTCTTAGGGAGTTGACACACTCAATCCTCCCAACCCTACTGTGTTGATGTAGGGGTGTGTTCTCCGATCTTTCTAAAGTCAATAATTAGTTGTTTGTTGACATTGAAAAAGAGGTTGTTATTATTGCACCATGACATCAAGCCCTCTATCTCTTTTCTGTATTCTGACTTTCAATATCCATCTGTGTCGATGGCATTTGTTTGGAATTTGGCTATGCAGTCGTGCATGTACAGGCTGAGAACACATCCTTGGAGGGAGAACTACAGTGTTAAGGGTCATTTGTTGAGATGCAGTTCTCTGTCTTCACTGATTGGGGTCGATGGTTCAGGAAACTGAGGATCCAGTGCAGAGGGCCAAGATGAGACCTAGGTCTCAGGAGTTTTGAAATCAATGTGGAGCGAATAGTGGTGTTGAAAGCGGAACTGTAATCAATGTGTAGGAGTTTGACATAGGTGTCTTTGTTGTCCAGGTGTTCCAGGGATGTGTGCAGGGCTAGGTAAATGGCATCTGCTGTGGACCTGTTACATTGGTGAGCAAATTGAAGGGTATCAAGGTAGCCTGGGAGGCTGAGTTGATGTGGACCATAACAAGCCTCTCGAAGCACTTCATGATTTTGGAGGTCAGAGCCACTGGGCAGTAGTCATTAAAGCACGTTGCATGTGTTTTCTTTGGTACTGGGGTGATGATGGTCTTCTTGAAGCAAGTAGGGACTTAACCTTGTAGGAAGGGAGAGGCTGCAGATGTCATTGAAAACCTGCACCAGCTGGTCTGCACAGGATGTAAGTGCAGGGCCCAGGGATCTGTTCAGGCCTGTTGCTTACCTTGGGCTGACTCTCAGAAAGACCGGTCTTACATCTGTAGCGGTGACCTGGCAACAGAAGCTTCTGGGGCTATCGGGGCAGGCGAACCAAGCATAGAAAGAGTTGAGTACATCAGGGAGGGATGTGTTCTTGTTCACTGTCTTCCTCTGCTTCAATTTGTATCCGTTATGATGTTTTGTCCTTGCCACAGACGGCGAGTCTGTTTGGTTGGTTTGGTCCTCTAACTTGGTCTGGCATTGCCTCTTGGTGTCTCTGGTTTTGTAGAGGTTGTATCGAACAAAATCTGAGAAAAGTCTCTCCCCGACCCCATAAGTAAAATGGATAGCATTTATACTTCCATCTCTTGAATTTGCTGCTCTCAGCAGTAGATGTGTGAGATAAACAGCCTTTGGAGAAACAACCAGCAGATTAAGTAAGAAAGAAAGGAAGGTAAGTGAACAAGTCACTGGGGGCTCGCCAGAGCCAGGGATTTCTGAGCCTTAGATATCTGAGGATAGGAATGAGTTCCATTTGCCAAATTCAGTGGAACTATCTGCCATGGAGAATAAAGAGGTGTCAAAGGGGAAGAAAGAATGTGAGAAGATGTGGGAAATGGAAGGATAGACTGAGGAGAGAGGGAGCGAGCCTGCAAAGGAGAGAGAGAACAGTTATAAATAGTTATAATGAGTACTTGGTAAACAGAAACCCAGGAAAACCTGAAGTCACAGATCCTCTGAATTTGTTGCAAATAATTTAAAGCTGCATAAATAGTTCAGGAGCTACTGTATTGGGAAAAAGTGTAGTTGTTACTGTACTGAACACTGTCAATTATTAACTTTAAATTTGAGATTGAGGTATGAGAAGAAGTAAAAAGAGATTTTAGCTACCTAGTTATAGATTTCCAGCTTTGTGCTTGTCATGGAAATGCTTTGTCTTTGACCTCCCCAATCTGTGGAAGGTGTGTTTAACATGATAGCATTTAGAGTGTAGGAGTATCCACCAGTTATTTTGCAAAAAAAAAGCTGTCGTAGCTAATCCTGTTATCTTGTACCATTACAGATACATTGTCTAAGAAATTGATTCTCCGCTTGTATAGTGTGGCTTTAAATTTAATGGAGGATTAATAATTACTGAGGGTATTGAATTCTTCTAATTCTCCTTCTATGTAATATTCCACCTTTCAACACAGTTACAAGTACTGTTAACATATGACTGTATCGCCTCATAAATGAGTTTACGTGAATGAGAAAGTAGCCTTCAAATCAAAACGTTTCCATCACGCAAATCTGAAGACATCTCAGAAAAATCCTTATATTGTATCCTAAGTCAAATTAAGTTATTTTATGGCATTGTTGAAGTGATACAATTAGTTTTTAATGTTTATCATATTTGCAAACTCAAAACTGTGTTTAAAGCAATTTTGGTGAAATATTAACTCATTCATTTTTCAGCAGATATTGCTTGATCTAGTTGATTTTTTTTAATGTTGTGTTTCTATTAATCAAATTAATAGATTTATTCTTTAAAATATTTACTTGCCTATAGTCAGGATGGAGTCAAAGCACTTAATTTGACTTAGGATACTCTTTGGAGAAGAGTCATTAGGCACTTAACTTGTATTCTTTTCCAACAGCAAATTGCTCCACAGCCTAATCCAGATCTCACTCCCAACGGGATTAACGGAAATTGAACCCCAGGTCCTTGAGGAGGTCTGGTGGTACTATGAGGAAGCACTCATGATGATTGAAAATTCGGTGAGTGATATTCTGAGTAAGAATGATGCCTGAATGAAATTTTAAAAAGATAAGTAAAATATAGATCTGAAGAAGTCATTACTGTGAACTTTGGATAAATCCAGGGGCGACACGATGGCTCAGTGGTTCGCACTGCTGCCTCACAGTGCTAGGGGCCCGGGTTCGATTCCCACATCGGGCAACTGTCTGTGTGGAGTTTGTACATTTTCCCCATTTCTGCGTGGGTTTCCTCCGGGTGCTCTGGTTTCCTCCCACAGTCCAAAGATGTACAGGTCAGGTGAATTGGCCATGCTAAATTGCCTGCAGTGTTAGGTGTTTTAGTTAGGGATAAATGTACGGGACTGAGTCTGGGTGGGTTGCTCTTCGGAGGGTTGGTTGTTGGGCCGAAGGGCCTGTTTCCACACTCTAGGTAATCTAATCTAATCTAAATCCACTTTTGAAAGGGGTGGCTTGGTGGCTCAGTGGTTAGCAGTGCTGCCTCAGCTCTGGGGACCCAGGCTTGATTCCAGCCTTGGGTGACTGTATGGAGTTTGCACATTCTCCCAGAGTCTGTGGGTTTCCTCTGGTTTCCTCCTATAGTCTAAAGATGTGCAGATTAGGTGGAGTGGCCATGTTAAATTGTCCATCGTGTCCAGGGATGTGCAGGCCAGATGGATTAGCTATAGAAAATGCAGGGATAGGGTAGGTGAATGGGTCTGGGTGAGATGCTCTTTGGGAGGGGTGTCAGTGTGGATTTGATGGGCCGAATGGCCTGCTTCCACACTGTATGGATTCTGTGATATGACTCATTTCTCTGGCTTTTATTTTGTGATTTTGTGCTAGTAACAGTGGTTAAATTTATAGGGCATGATCCTCTTATTAAATGTGGTATCAGGCATGTCAGTAGTCACCATTTCTGTTTGGGAACAAGTCATTTTTGTCTGATCATGCAGTCTTCTGCTTGTTAATTACACGTGAGTTGAGCAGCGATTCTCATGGGGCGTACGGGCAGGATGATCTGATCACTACCCAGTCCTTCCTGCATCTATCCTGTCTAATCATAGAGTCATGGAGTTGTGAAGCACAAAAAGACACCCTTCAGTCCACTTGTTCATGCCAACCAGACACCCTAAATTAATCTACTCCCATTTGCAGCATTTGGGCCATATCCATCTGAACCCTTCCTATTCATATGTCTTTTAAATGTTGTATTTGTACCAGCCTTGGCCACTTCCTCTGGCAGCACATTCCATATATGTGCCACCCTCTGTATGAAAAGTTGTCCCTTAGGTGTCTTTATATCTTTTCCCTGTCATCTTAAACCTATGCTGTCTTGTTTTGGACTTCTCTACCCTGGGAAAAAGACCTTGGCTATTCAGCCTATCCCTACCCCTCATGATTTAAAAAACCACTATAAGGTCACCCCTCAGCCTGTGACACTCCAGGGTCAGTAGCCTCAGCCTATTCAGCCTCTCCCTATACTCAAATCCTCCAGTCCAGGTAACATCCTTGTAAATCTTTTCCGCACCCTTTCAAGTTTAACAACATCTTTCCTGCAGCAGGGAGATCAGAATTGGACGAAGTGTTCCAAAAGTGGCCTAACCAATGTCCTTTATAGCTGCAACATGACATCCTAGTTTCTATACTCTATGTATTGACTAATAAAGGCATGTGTATCAAAAGCTTTCTTCACTACCTTGCCTACCTGTGACTCCCCCTTCAACGAAACACTTAGGTCTCTTTCTTAGGCAACACTCCCCAGGACCCTATTATAAACTGTATCAGTCCAGCCCTAATTTGCCTCACCAAAATGCAACACCTCACATTTGTCTAAATTGAACTCCACCTGCCACTTCTCGGCCCACTTCTGAGATAATGTTCTTCACTGGCCTCTGCACCGCCAATTTTGGTGTCATCTGCAAACTTACTAATCATTGATATAAATGACAAAAAGCAGTGGACCCAGCACTGATCCTAGAGGCACACTGCTGGTCACAGGCCTCTAGTCTGAAAAACAACTCTCCATCATCACCCTCTGTTTCCTACTGGCCTTATACTCTTTTAGGGATTTGCTCGATCCCAGCTGTCTATGCTTGCCATATGGCTCCTTGTTCTTGATCAGAGCCTCAATTTCTCAACTCATCCAGCATTCCCTACACCACAAGCCTTGGCCCTCACATTAATAGAAACAGATTTAATCCTGTTGGAATTTTACAGGTTTGTATGGATCTGCATGGTCATAACCAATCCAGTCTCTCCCTTAACATGAGTCCCACCATTGCAGGAATCAGTCTGGGAAACCTTGGTTGCACTTGCTTCATAGCAAAAACGTTCTTCCTCAAGTAAGGAGACGAAAACTGCATACAATACTCCAAGTATGATCTTACCAGTTGCAACAAGGCTTCCTACTCTTGTACTTGAATATTCTCATTATGAAGGCCATCATACCATTTGGCTCTTCATTGTCTGCTGCACCTGCATGTTTACTTTCAGAAATGGTGTGCATGGACACCCAGATCTTGTTGCATGTTCCCATTTTTCTAAGCTGTCACCTTTCAGATAATAATCTGCCTGCATGTTCTTACTACCAAAGTGGATATCCTCTCGCATATCCGCATTATACTGCATTTGCGATGTACTTGCCTGCATACTTATCTTGCCTACATCACATTCAAGCGTCGTTGCATCATCCCAACTTTGAGTTACCTGCAAAATTGGAGATATTACACGCAGTTTCATCATCTAATCACTAATATATTATTGTGAATAGTTGGGGTCCAAGCACTGATCACTGTGGTTCCTCACTAGTCACTGCCTGCCACTGAGAAGGAAACCCATTTATCCACACTCTTTGTCTCCTGTCTTCCAAACAATTTTCCATCCATTTCAGCACATGACCTCTAATTCCACGCACTTTAAATTTGCACGCTAAACTCTCATGTGGGATCTTTTCAAAAGCCTTGTGAAAATCCAAGTAAACCACATCCGCTGCCCCCTTCCCTCCCCGAGTTATCCACTCTATTGGTTAAATCCTCACAACATTCCAACAAATCTGTCAAGCACAACTTCATAAATCCATGCTGATCCTGTCCTGTCTTGTCATGATCTTTCAAGTCCTTCTCTGTTAGATCTCTTATAATGGACTCTCACATTTTCCCATTACTGATTATAAGCTAACCAGTTTAATTGCTGATTTCTCTCTGCCAGGGGTAATGAGGAAATTACTTAAATCAACATTAATGCCGTGGAATTGCAGGATCCCAAGGCAGAAGATGAGGCGCTCTTCCTCCAGGCATCGGGTTTGGCGATGGAGGAGGCCCAGGCCCTGCATGTCTTTGGCGAGGTGGGAGGGAGAGTTGAAGTGCTCAGCCACAGGGTGATGGGGTTGGTTGGTGCAGGTGTCCAGGAGATGTTCTCTGACATGATCTTCAAGTTGGCGTCCTTGTAGAGGAGACCACATCTGGTGCAACGGATACAGTAGATGACATTTGTGGAGGTATAGGTAAATTTCTGTTGGATGTGGAAGGATCCTTTGGGTCTTGGACAGAGGTGAGGGCAAAGGTTTTGCACTTTTTGCAGTTGTAGGGTCAGGTGCCGGGAGTGGGGTGAGGGCTGGTGTGGGAGATGTGGATCTGACAAGAGAGTCACGAAGGTTGGTGAGGTGGAAGGTAAGGACTGGGGGTTTCTATCCTCTCATTAGCAGGGGTGGGGTTCAAGGATGGAGGTGCAGGAAGTGGAGGTGATACACTAGAGGGCATCGTCGACCATGTGGGAGCAGAAATTGCAGTCTTTGATGAAGGAGGCCATTTGGGATATTCTGTGATGGAATTGGTCATCCTGGAAACAGATGTGACAGAGACGAAGTAATTGGGAATAAGAGATGGTGTTTTTAAAGGAGGTAGGGTGGGTGGAGACATAGTCCAGGCGGCTGTGAAAATTCATGGGTTTGTAGTAGGTGTCAGTGGTTAGTCAGTCACCAGACGTCCAGGAAGGGGAGGGAGGTGTCAGAGATGGGCCAGGTGAATTTGAGGTCAGGGTGAAAGGTGTTAATGAAGTTGCGAAACTATTCAATCTTCTTGTGAGAGCACGAGATAGCGCCGATACAGTCATCGATGTAGCGGGGGGAAAGGTGGAGGCTGGTGTCGGTGTAGCTGCGGAAATGGACTGTTCCACGTACCTAACAAAGAGTCAAGCATATTGGGGCCCATGCGGGTGCCCATGGCTACCCCTTTGGTTTGGAGGAAGTGGGAGGATTGGAAGGGGAAGTTGTTAAGGGTGAGGACCAGTTCAGCTGGGCGGATGAGAGGGTCAGTGGAAGGGTATTGGTTGGAATGGCATGAGAGGGAGAAACAGAGTGCTTGGAGGCCTTTGTCGTGGCGGATAGGTGTACAGGGATTGGATGTCAATAGTGAAGATAAGGCGTAGGGGACAGGGGAAACAAAAGTCTTGGAGGAGGTGAAGGGCATGGGTGGTGTCCTGAACGTAGGTAGTGAGTTCCTGGACTAAGCGGGTCAGGACAGTCTCAAGGTATGCAGAGATGAGTTCAGTGGGACAGGAGCAGGCTGAGACAATGGATTGACCGGGGAAGTCATGTTTGTGAATCTTTGGTAGGAAGTAGAATTAGGCAGTGCAGGGTTCACGGAAAATGAAGTTGGAGACTGTGGATGGGAGATACCCAGTGGTGATGAGGTTGTGGATGGTCTGGGAAGTGATGGGAGGTGAGGCTATTGTCAAGAGGGCAGTTGGAGAATGTATCTGCAAGTTGGCACCTGGCTCCAGCTGTGTAGAGGTTTTGCATTTCTAGAGTCATACAGTATATTTGTCGCAACTCCAGCAATAGTGGGAATTGAGTTTGAACACATATCCCAAGTAAATCATTGTTATTCATAATCTTTTGCATCGAGAATTCAAAAGATTCACAACCCTTTGAATGAGGAAATTTCTATACATTACAGTCCAAAATAATTAGCTCATTCTGTTCAGACTGTGTTTTCATGTTCTAGATTCTCTGTTTAAAGAAAGCAATCTGTCAGTATCTATCTTGTCAAGCCCTTTCAAAATTATGTACTTTTCAATGAGCGAACCTACTTCCAAAGAGGTCTAATTGATTTAGCCAATCATAATTGGACAAAATATACCATGTGGTTGTAGTGATTTAAGAAAATCACTCACCATCAGGTTTCTTTCCAAAATTAGGAATGGAGCAAAGGTCCATTCTACCCAACTTTTGAATGTCAAGGTTTGTCAGGTCATAGTGAGCAAATTTTGCTTGACTATATCTTAAGCTTTTGCTTTTCTGTGTATAGCAAGAGGAATACCCAGAGGTGGAGATGCTTTGGCTGATGACTCGAGCTTGGAACACTGGGGCTTCCTTATATAGTTTGGGTAAATACACTGAGGCGGAGAAGTGGTGTGGACTTGGAATGCGCTTCCTCAAACATCTGGGATCTCTCCGGGCGAGTTATGAAAGCCAGGTAAGACAGATTTGTAATAAGAACCACTCATTTACAGAAAAATGTATAAAATCAGTTGCTTCATTATTATTAGTCTTCAGATATAAAATATTGCATTCATTTAATGCCTTTATTGCATAAAGAAATTCCAAGACACTTGCAAGTACAAATGAAAAAGGAATTGATGCAAACCAAAGAAAGAGATAACAGCAGGATTGATTAAATTCTTGGTCAAGGCAGGCAACTATAAGTAAACTCATAATGGGGGATAGGGAGGTGGAACAGCAAAGAGGTTTGGAAGGGAAGTACCAGAGTATGGGAACAGCAGGCTAAAGGCATCTTAGTCAGTAGTCACAAGCTATGTAATATTAATTATCCATTTTTAATTGCCTTGAAGAGTTTGGACTGGAATTTTAAGTACTGCAGGTCAGGAAATTTTCACACGTAGCATACTCTAGGCAGCCATAGGCACCAGTAAAGTAACCTAGTTAAAGGCCTGAGTCGGTTCTCTCGGGCTTTATCCTAGTTGGTTAAAAAGCTGTTTAGTCTTCTAACCTCATCCATGTACTCACCCTGTTATGGACCAGACCAAAAACCTCACAATATATTAAGAAGATAGCCAAGACTGCAACTTTTCCTTATTTTCAAAGGCATTTGTAAGATGTTGCATTCCGGATGCATTTTGATTGGTCAAACTACCAGGTTTGAAGCAAAACACACTATTCTTATACTCCAGTTAAAATTGCAGACAAAAAAAAACTAACTGTAATTCTATTGCTATACTTAACAAGATAATATATATGTTAATTACCACTGATCAGCTGTACCAAGATAAAATTCCAAAAGTACACCTTTGGCAAAGGCAAATTCAGTAAAGTAGATGGTCTCACATCAGTATTTTTTCAGTCTTGGAGGAAAAGACATCAAAACTCTGAGAGAGAGAGAACTCAGGCATTTTACTGTAACAGGAAGAGATGTATAGCAGATTCCAAACCCCAACAGCTGCTGAAAGTTAAACAAAAATCCTGATTCTACGGGATCTTGACCCCACCCATTCATGCTGCTTTTAATCTTCCAACTTTAAAAAAAATGCAACATTTTACAAGCTGTTTACTGTATTGGTTTGGAACAGACTGCTTGTCACCTCTGTCTCAATTCCTCTTCTTAAAACACAGAACAAAATACACCTCTTAAAACTATAGTATCATCACAGTCCCCATATCAACTTTCACTGCATGCCATTTCCATACCCACTGACACTGTATCTGCTATCAGCATACATTAGGGGCTGGGTGAAGTTGAAAAAAAAACTTTGAAATGTCTATATTGCTGTCACTTACGCATACTTGCCAGTGAAAGAAAAATGTCATTCATGAGCCCCATTCAAAGCTTTTAAATCATAAGTGTTCAATCTCTTAAAATAAACTTGCATTGAGACCCATATAAAAGCTGTCATTCAAATTGAACTCCAACACACAGTGGTATTTCTAGCTTTTGACATTCAGCCATTTATTCATTATGATATGAAGCTCCGCCATTCAACGTAACCATCCAACTCAGTACTTGATTCCTGCTTTCACCCCATACCCTTTGATCTCTTTAGCCCCAAGAACTACATTTAACACCTACTTGGAAGCATTCAATATGTTGGCCTCAGCTGCTTTGCTGTGGGCCTTAATGGTATATCCCATTTCCTTACATTGAGGTTTTGGTTCTGGGCTTCCTGCTCATCAGGAACATAGTGTTTACTTTGTCTATCCTATTAGAATTGAATATTTTTTTTATATTCACTTGTGAGGAATGGGCATCACTGGCTGGTCAGCATTTATTGACTATCTCTAGTTGCCCTTGAAAAGGTGGTGGAGCTTCCTTCTTAAAGCGCAGTCCACATGCTGTTGGTTGACCTACAATGCCCTTACGGACGGAATTCCAGGACTTTGATCCTGTGACAGTGAAGAAATGGGGATTATGTTTTCAAGTCAGGATGATGGGCGGTTTATGAGGAACTTGCAGGTAATGGTGTTCCTATTTATCAACTGGCCTTGTAGTTCGAGATGGAAGTGCTCGTGGATTTGGAAAGTGCTGTCTCAGGATCTTTTAAGATATTCTGCATTGTATCTTGGAGATAGTACACACTGCTGCTACGGAGTGTCAGTTGTTGAGTCATGGATGCAGTGCCAATCAAGCAGGCTGCTTTGTCTGGATGGTGTCAAGTTTCTTGAGTGTTAATGGAGCTGTAACCGTCCAGGCAACTGGGTAGTATTGTATCACAGTCCCGACATATAGAAGTTGGACAGTTTGTGGGGGATCAAGAGGTGAATTACTTGCTACAGTACTCCTATCTTATGACCTATCTTAATAGCAGATTGCCTGTGAAGTCAGAACATTCCAGCAGATGCTTTTATTTCAAAACGTTACTGACAGCTTTAAGTCTTCAGTTTTAAGTAATATTTTTCTAAGTTTAACGAATAGAGAATTTTAAAAACTTTTAGATCAGAGCACTTTGACAGATCTAACTTGCCCTTTGAGAGCATTTATTGCTTCTTCAATCAATTTGTCAGTGCCAGTGAGAGTTCAGGCCCTTGAACCCAGCCAAAATGGCATAAACGCAACATTATATTCAAGTCACTCTGCTGAGTTTGGATTTCTTCATGTATAAAGATCATTCCCTAAACCTGTTCTCTTCCTGGCAAACATTAGATGTTTAGGAAATAGGTCAGGAATGCAACGCCTGGGCCCTGCATTGCTATTTTCAAAGTTCTGTAAAGTCCTCCTAACATCTGGTTCGTTGAGTCAGCAATCGAGTATGGGATTGGAACTATACTTGCATGCCTGATCTGGCACGGGTGAGTAGTTCCTTCTTGTTTCCCACAATTGAAGAGGTATCTTTCACTTTTATCATTTATTGTATCAAATTGTCCACTCAATTTTCTGTACCACTTGTCTATCTTGATCATGAGGTAACCATATCTGAATTGAGTACTCACAGAAAACGTGAATCAGAATGTGTGATGGCGTTAGTTCAGACAGCTATTTTCAGCTTCTGTTAAACAGCAGTTAGCTGTCCAAGATTGCTGTTTCATTCAGCAGTCCCATCATGATAATAATTATAAAAACATTAATTCACAAAGCTTGTGACTTTAAAAGCAATTTCTCTGGATATATTTCACTTCTAAAACTGACCGTAATTAAATATTCATCTAGCAAGATGTCAGTACCTTGATCAAAATTGAAAACTCTATTTTATTAAAATGTGTATATGTTTGAAATATTGGTCATTAGGAATATGAATTTAAGGAAGAAAAATGCATTATAATTATTTATTGTCAAATGTAGCTGGTGTAAAATGTTTCATGGCCTAGATTTCTTTTAGTATGTGAGCCATTCTGCTTTTTTTCCTTACTTTACAAATTCAAACGTTATCCCACTCAAAGATTTCTTTTCAAGAAAATGGACTTACGTACATGAAGCTACAAAGATAGGACCACTGACCAACTGATTACAGCAAGAGTTATAAATCTCATTTCATGGTAATAGCACTAGAGATGATAAATGGTTGACATAGCCTTGCATGGCACATCTTATTCAATATTCACATTTGCAGTTTTAGAAGTGAAGTGGCCACAGTAGTTAGGTGATCCACACAATTACCTGTTGTGAAGAACTGCAATGAAAAGTCAAACTGTTTCCTTGTAAGCAGGGTTGGGGGTGGAGAAGAAAGTGTAATGGTAATCTGATTCTCTTTACTCTCCTCTGCCCAACCTTTCTGATGTAACACTTCAGAATTGATTGTAGGTGAGCATTGGAAAGCCATTTTTGCAAAAGCAGTAGCAGTAGCACTCAGACAGTGATGACAAGATTTCATGCAAAGGAAATGGCATTTGAAAAATTTGTCAATTACTTTGAGGTTTTTATGAGTAGGTTGGGTAAAAGGAAAAAGTGTATTTGGATTTCAAAAAGGCCTTCAATAATTATGTACATCAAAGACTACTCAGGATAATAACTCATGCTGTTGGGGATAACCTATTCATATGAATAGGCTGACTGACTGGAACCAGATAGTTGGGCTAATAAATGGATCATTTTTCGAGTTGACAGTTTGTAATGAGGTGAATGCCACTTGAATTAATGCTGGTGCCTCAGTTATTTGTGATCGGTGTTATTGACATGAATGAAGAGACTGACTGTGCTACAGCTAAATTTGCTGTTAATACAACAATGGTTAGACAAGCAGGTTGTGAGGAGAATACAAACTATCTGCAAAGAGATTAAGTTAGGCACATAAGTGGGCAAACTTCCGGAAAGTAGTGTATCATACACGAAGATGTTAGGTTGTTCTCCTATGCAGGAAGAAGAGAAACAAATACTATTTAAATGGAGACAGACTGCAGAGTAGAGTACAAAGAGATAGTGTGTTCATGGCCATGAATCCCAAAAGATTTCATATTCAAGTGCAGTCAGTAATTAGTTGGCCTTTGATTTAGGTTGGATAGCATAGAAATGAAGGGATGCCATGCTACAACTGTATAGGCTATTAGTCATAGTGCACCTAGACACTGTGAACAGTTTTGGTCTTCTTACTTAAGGAAGGACATACTTGCACTGGAAGCAGTTCCAAGAAAGTTTTCTAGACTGATTTCTGTGGTGTACGGATTGACTTTGCGACAGTTTGAGTAGTTTGGGCCTTTACTCATCAGAGTTCAGAAGAATGAAAGTTGGTCGTGCTGAGCTTATTTCAACTTCTCAGGAGGCTTGACTGAGTAAATGCAAAAAGGATGTTTCCCTCATGGGAAAAATGTAGAATCTGGGCTACAGTTTAAAAATTATGGATCTTCCATTTAAGACAAAGATGAAGAATTTGTTCTTTTCAGGTTGTTAGCATTTTGAGTTATCATTCAGAGAGACCAGTCGAAGGCTGGGCAATTGAATATCTTCAGGAGTGAGTTAGACAGATTTTTGATCTACAAAGTTCAAGGAGTATGAGGGACAGGCAGGGAGGTGACATGAAGGCCATAATCAGATTAGCCATAATTTTCTTGAATGCTTAGAGCAGGCTTAAGCAGCCAGATATCCTATTCATGCTCCTGTGATCTTACAGTTTTATATAGCCTGGTTCTCATGTTGTTAGGCTTTGATTTGTATGTGCACATCTCTAAGGGGAAGCAGTATCAAGGGAATTCCTTTACCCCAGTCATAAGGACATTCTTGGCAATAAATTGTGATCCTGATCTTCAAAGTTTAATACTGTCTTGAATCTTGGGTCTGTGAGGAATAGGCTGAAGGTGTCACTTGTTTTATTCTTAAACTATTCGTTTCTTTGAATATTTAATGTTTGAACCTTGATTTTTTTTTGAGTAATCTATAGCTTGTGAAAAATTAAACGAGCATAGATGGGTTACAGTGAGGGGGACTGGGAGGAAGCAGCCAGTGCAGGGACCTCCTGCGGCCATTCCCCTCAAGAACAAGTATACCGTTTTAGATACTTGTGGGGGGGATGACTTACCAGGGGTAAGTAACGGGGCTCAGGTCTCTGGCACGGAGCCTGTCCCCGTTACTCAGAAGGGAAGGGTGAAGAAGAGCAGAGCAGTAGTAATTGGGGACTCGATAGTTCGTGGCACAGATAGGCGGTTTTGTGGGAACGAGAGAGACTCACGTTTGGTATGTTGCCTCCCAGGTGCAAGGGTACGTGATGTCTCTGATCGTGTTTTCCGGGTCCTGGAGGGGGAGGGGGAGCAACCCGAAGTCGTGGCCCACATTGGCACCAACGACATAGCTAGGAGGAGTGCTGAGGATGTTAGACAGGCTTTCAGGGAGCTAGGTTGGAAGCTCAGAGATAGAACGAACAGAGTTGTTGTCTCTGGTTTGTTACCCGTGCCACGTGATAGAGATTCGAGGAATAGGGAAAGAGAACACTGAAATGCGTGGCTACAGGGATGGTGCAGGAGGGAGGGATTCCGGTTTTTGGATAACTGGGGTTCTTTCTGGGGACGGTGGGACCTCTATAAACAGGATGGTCTACACCTGAACCTGAGGGGCACCAGTATCCTTGGGGGGAGGTTTGCTAGTGCTCTTGGGGGGAGTTTAAACTAACTCTGCAGGGGCATGGGAACCCAGATTGTAGCTACAGG
>NC_057724.1:39757868-39765199 GCF_004010195.1 Chiloscyllium plagiosum
TGTCACAGCTCCCCAAATTTCCTTTGCTACAAGGAGAACAATCTCAGTTTTTCCAAACCGCTGATTCCCCAATGTCTGTTTGCTCTCGAGAAGGTACACATCAGGGTTGTGTTGGAATATTCTCCACTTGCCTGCATCAGTGCACCCCCCCCCCCCCCCCCCAACAATATTAAAGTGAACATCCTCCAGGATAAAGCACTGTACCTGAGTGGTTTCCCATCCACCACCTTCAGCACCCTCAAGGCACAGTGGCATCACTGTGTAAAAGATCAAGTCAGCATTGTCCTACACGACCATAGGACTGCTCTCTCATTCGAGAGAGATGTCTGGTAGTGGTTAACCTGAATATTACCACAGCGCAGGCAAGGGGAGAGGTTGAAAAGGAGAGTCCATTAATTGTGGATGGTTATTCTTGATGTGTATTTGGGGAGTCTGTTTAGCTCATTTGGCTGGATTATTGGTTTACAGAGCAGTGTGATGCTAACAGCATAGGTTCAATTCCCATCACAGGTTTGAGGTTACCATGAAGGACTCTCCTTCTTAATCTCTTTCTTCACTCAGCGAGTCGTTAGTTCATGGAATGCCCTGCCAGTAACAGTGGTGGACTCTCCCTCTTTATGGGCATTTAAGAGGGCATTGGATAGGTATATGGAGGATAGTGGGTTAGTGTAGTTTAGGTGGGCTTGGATCGGCGCAACATCGAGGGCCCAAGGGCCTGTACTGCGCTGTATTCTTCTATGTTCTATGTTCTATGAGCATCATCACTAACATTTTTGCAGTAATTTTACCTAAATTCAGTGCTTAAGGGAATCTTGTGAAAAGATTCATCATCATTAAAAAAAATACTGATTCCCATTGTTGGTTTTCGGGGGTGGTCCTGCACAATTGACTAAGATTTTGGTAAATGGTTCTTCAAAAACTGGTAACAGAATTAAAGGTGCAGGTTTAATGATGTTTGGGATTTCCTCACTACCTATCATGTACAATATGTTTGGCAAAATGTGGCTGCATCTTTATGTAATCTTGATCAATAAAAAAGATTAATATTTTAACCTGTGTTTTCCTTATACCCAAGTAAGATGCCTTTGGAATTTGGTGAGCCACTCAATATTTCTTTAAGATAATCAGATGAGACCACTGCGAATGGACCACTGCCCAATCCTCATTGACTGGTATTTGAGGTGGTTTCCATTACCTTTGTCTTTCAAGTAATAATACTTAGGTTTTAATTCTGACTCAACTTCTGAGTAGGCAGCTTAATATAACTCTTTCAATTCAGGATCTGCTTGTTGCATTTCTATTAAAGAAGATGGACTAAACATGCCAGCCTAATTCTCTTTATCATCATCCTTCTTAAAAATGGTATCTGAGAGCCAAATTACCAAGTCATCTGCCCATTTCATAGTGTCTGCTTCTTCTACTTCTTATCTGTTTCTTTTGGCTTGAAATTTAACCCCAATACAATCTAGAAGCTATCCAGGATGTTTCTCCTTTAACATTTCAGTTTCTTTTTCGTCCTAACCGTTAGTGAGGACAATATTTTTGAAACTGCAAGGCCGCTGTCCAAGATGAAATCAATTCCTCCTATTAGAACTTGCTTCATTACTCCAACTACAACTTCTCCATTTACTAAGTCCCTCTTAAATCCAACTCTATATAATGGAGTGGTTTGTAGCTATCATATTTACTTCCAATTAACATTTTCAATTCATTAGCCCGTCTGTAAGACAAATAGTAAAATCAGCCAGCTTCATTGATTAACTTGATCCAGTGTCCTTCAATATCTTTACATGTTTACCTCCTTGATTTGAAGCTTACAGAAATACCTCTGCTTTTGAGATGAAGTACTTAGAACCTCCAGTGATCTGATTCTCTGCCAATATTTGAAGAAATTTCATGACTGACTGGAATCATATCTCACTTCTTAATATAGTCTTTTAAAAAAAATTATTTTTGTACTGCTGCTACAGTTTTGATGTCCCTTTTCATTCCCATTGCTCCTTTTTCTGGGGATTCCTTAGTCCAGTCCAGCATCAGTGTTTCATTTAAAGTCCAGTAATTGAGTTGGATTTCTCCTTTATTTATTAGGCATTGTTACGTTTGTTTACTAAATTCAGTTCTTCTAACACTTACACATTTGCTATTCCTCCAATTTCCTTGTGGATTTCCATATGACCATCTCCCCCACCTGTAATTATCTCTGTGAGATGTAATAGGTATCTGCCAGACTGCTTCTCTGATCTTTGATACTTGACACTCATCTAAATATTTGCATAAGTTTGCAGGAATGCTATGTCTGAATTCTTCCATAATTTCTCTGGTGCAAGTTCATAGCAGTGATTATTACTCATTTGACGCTTCACACTCTGCGGATTATTCTTTTGACAGAGTAAAATACACAGTCATAGCTGTACTTGTCAAATATTTCTGTAATATTAAGGTTAAAATTTCTGTTGGCCACTTTATCTATCCAGTTACCTTCTCAAATGAGGTGAAATATTTTCATTCACAGTAAATCTAAGCACGAAGCATAGATTATTCCTTAAATCAAATTACCCACTGGAATCCAAAGCATCCCCAAGCTACTACTACTATTTCCTCTTTTACTTTAAGCTTTTCGATGGTCAGGTCATTTTTGTCAGCCTACCCTTTTTGGAATGCGAGCTTTTTAATTTCTTTATCCTCCATTAATCTCTGATTTCTCTCTCTTCATTTTACATTTTCCATATTCCTCTGTTTTTGTGTTTTTTTTTTCCAAATATCAGTCTTTTCATTTATAACTATCCTAGCAAATTCTAGTTGTGATGACTCAGTTTCAGATTTCTATTCTTCTAATTCCAAATGCTGAATAATCATTCTATGCATCTTTTCCTCATGAGATCCTACTTTTAATTCTATCTTAAATGTTTCTGATAACTTTTTCAGTTTAACTGTTGGCAAAGATTTCAAATTGGTAAAAACAAGGGCTGCAAATGACCTATCACCTCCATCCCCACCCCCATTCACCTATTGTACTCTATGCTACTTTCTTCCCACCCCCACCCCCCTCTCATTTATCTCTCCACTCTGCAGGCACCCTGCCTCTATTCCTGAAGAAGGGCTTTTGCCCAAAACCTTGATTTCCATGCTCCTCGGATGCTGCCTGACCTGCTGTGCTTTTCCAGCACCTCTCTAATCTAGACAAAGATTTCAAATTATCCACTGTTGTATCTTCTATTTCCAGAAAACTCTTAGCAGCATGAAAAACCATCTTCAAAGTCTGTGCAATAAATGTCACTCACAGCATAGCAATTTTATGTCCAGTCAATGTATCCATTTCTTTAAAGGAGACACAAAGCCATTTTAAATTCAGTGAACTCCGATCCTATCAAATGCTTCCACTTATTACCCCAGTTGCTATAATTATCTGACAAATCAGATCCTGGAATGATAATTGACTTGATAAATATATTTTATCTTTATTTAACATGGCAGTTTTTCAATGAAATGTAATTACACAAGATGTGGAGGTGCCGATGTTGGACTGGGGGGTGGACAAAGTTTAAAAACCTCTCAACACCAGGTTATAGTTCAACATTACACAAATAATTACACAAGTCTGTAGACTTGGTTTTGACAAATAATCAGAAGTTTGCAACTTGTATGCGGTTTTTTTTTCAGATAAAATCACATGACACAGCTTGAAAGATTTCAAAATTCACACCAAAACAAAATCAATCTACTACTTAGCAGCATCCTAGAGAAATGACTTCCCTATCAAATCTATAGGTTTGATTTAATTACTTCTTTTCAGTTCCAGCGTTGTGACCTATGAGGCCTTTTCCCTTGATCACTCACACATGTAATCTAATGTAATCTAATGTAACATAAAACTTACGGAGACATGGGGTGAATGTGCAAGCTCCAAACAGACTGTCACCCAAGGCTGGAATCGAACCTGGGTCCCTGGTGCTCTGAGGCAGCAGTGCTAACCACTCTGTGACTGTACCATCCCTATAAGTATAAGGTACCAAGGAAATGAGAAGGTAGAGTACCAGATGTTGCAAAGGGATATGGAGGTAGAGTGCCAGCAGGGTAAGTGGCATGAGTGGCAGGCTGCTAAGGCCATAAGGTGTCATGTGGGTGAGGGAACGCATGAGAGATAGAGAAGGAAAAATGGAGTCAGGTCAGTGGGAGGTACAGGTGAAAGATGGGGAAAGAGCAAGGGTGCCAGTTAGGTGGGCAGTCAAGGTACCAGATGGGTAGGTTTAGGTTGGCTAATTCAAAGAGTGGTACGTTCGCACTTTGGCAGTTTGGGGCTGCCAGATGTCCGTGAGGGAGTGGAGGCAGATGCGAAGGTGGGGGGGTGTGTTATGGTTCAGGATGAGCATGATAGTTATGAATCTGTGGGAGTCAGGTCAGCTCCAGGATTCAAATGGTGGATAGGGTGGCCACAAGGTAATTGGAGCATTTACATACAAACCCAGACAAGCAGATTAAGCTTTTCAGCTTTTGAATGATAATTGATTGCTCTCTTTGAAGTAAAAGAGCCTGAGTTCCACTTGTTAATATCACCCCATCAATGATGCTTCTTCCTTTGGTATGAGAACAGGAGCCCTTCTTTCCCCCATTGAAATTTCCATGAGAGCAAGAAATGCTTGCCATAATCACCAGTTAACAGTAAGCTTACATTGCTTTTAATTTCCACCTGGGACAGTTTTCAAAGCAAAATCTCTGCTGTCAATTCTGTTATGGTGAACAGCATTTTCCATGAAAAGATAACACAGCTTCTTGCCCTCGAAGCACTCCTATTTCTTCTTCATATCTAACTAAAAGATAAATTGTTTAAATACAAAATGTAAGCTGGATGTTTAAGAGTTTTTCCTACAACGCTGAAAAATGTGTTGCTGGAAAAGTGCAGCAGGTCAGGCAGCATCCAAGGAGCAGGAGAATCGACGTTTCGGGCATAAGCCCTTCAGCTCTGATCTCCAGCATCTGCAGTCCTCACTTTCTCCTTTTTCCTACAATGGCTTAGTGTAGCAGTCTCTCTACCTGGCATGATGGTCTTTTGGTGGTACATGGTTGTCTCTTGGCCCAGCGTGAATTTCCAGTCTCAAGGTAATTCCTCAAAGTGTGGTCCCACTGTGGCTAAGCACTTAAAGAAGGCTAACATTTGAATTTTCAACTTTATTTCTTTATTTTCTACTTAAAACTAAGAAAGTCTGCAATGTGTAACTTTTAACCTTATTTTGTATGTTTTACATTATACTATAAATTACTGCAATACCTTGTTTCTTCTTTCTACCTAGTTCTTAAGATTCTGTACATAGGTACTTGTACCTTGTGTGGTGATATTATAGCTGAAAATGTGTTGCTGGAAAAGCGCAGCAGGTCAGGCAGCATCCAAGGAACAGGAGAATCGACGTTTCGGGCATAAGCCTGAAAAAGGGCTTATGCCCGAAACGTCGATTCTCCTGTTCCTTGGATGCTGCCTGACCTGCTGCGCTTTTCCAGCAACACTTTTTCAGCTCTGATCTCCAGCATCTGCAGCCCTCACTTTCTTCTTGGTGATATTATATACTTGTTACTGTACTCCTGTATACATGACAATCAAATCAAATCAAATTTTTAGCTTGGTCTGCTGGTGTTCCCTCCTGTTGCATTAGTTGAATAGGTGACTAGCTTCCCCTCCACTGCCCTGTGTCCCAAAACTCCAGGTGCCTGCCCACGGAGTAGGTTGTGAACTTTCCTTTGGACCAAGACCTGACTGGAGAGGTTCAAACACCCACAGTGTGAGAAAATGTTCTTGGCTTGCAGCATCTGAATTGATGTGCTGCTGGTGTTTTAAATACTGCACCAGAGACAAGCACTTCTGCTTCTAGTGCAATTAGAATTCCCAAAGTCTGATTGCATAAATGATAAGGTAAAGAGCAGAAGATTATATGGGAAAAGTTGCTCAAAGTCATGGTGGTCTCTTGAATCTTATTTTACAAAGCATTTCAACTGAGATTGGAGAAGTTCTACCCATGGTCCAAAAATTAAATCAGGATCATGCAGTCAGTGTAGAACTCTCATTTGCATAGTGTAAAAAGCCTCTTGACTGAACAAAACAGATGAGAGCTTGTGTTGACATGGTAAAGGTCATCAAATGGTCTGCTGGATCAGATTAGAAATTAGTTGGCAAGAGCTATGCTGTATTTTTTTTCAGGATGAGAATATTATATCTTCAAAATTGGGAAATTTTGTTCTGAAACGATTAAACTTCTGTTTTCTTGTTAATTCATATGATGTAGGTATCATTGACTTATAGAACATAGAACAATACAGCACAGAACAGGCCCTTCGGCCCACGATGTTGTGCCGAACTTCTAACCTAGATTAAGTACCCATCCATGTACCTATCCAAATGCCGCTTAAAGGTCGCCAATGATTCCGACTCTACCACTCCCACGGGCAGCGCATTCCATGCCCCCACCACTCTCTGGGTAAAGAACCCACCACTGACATCTCCCCTATACCTTCCACCCTTCACCTTAAATTTATGTCCCCTTGTAACACTCTGTTGTACCCGGGGAAAAAGTTTCTGACTGTATACTCTATCTATTCCTCTGATCATCTTATAAACCTCCATCAAGTCACCCCTCATCCTTCGCCGTTCCAACGAGAAAAGGCCGAGAACTCTCAACCTATCCTCGTACGACTTCCTCTCCATTCCAGGCAACATCCTGGTAAATCTTCTCTGCACCCTCTCCAAAGCTTCCACATCCTTCCTGTAATGCGGTGACCAGAACTGCACGCAATACTCCAAAGTGCGGCCGCACCAGAGTTTTAGAACATAGAACATAGAACAATACAGCACAGAACAGGCCCTTCGGCCCAAGGTGTTGTGCCGAACATTTGTCCTAGCTTAAGCACCCATCCATGTACCTATCCAATTGCCACTTAAAGGTCACCAAAGATTCTGACTCTACCACTCCCACAGGCAGCGCATTCCATGCCCCCACCACTCTCTGGGTAAAGAACCCACCCCTGACATCTCCCCTATACCTTCCACCCTTCACCTTAAATTTATGTCCCCTTGTAACACTCTGTTGTACCCGGGAAAAAGTTTCTGACTGTCTACTCTATCTAATTCCTCTGATCATCTTATAAACCTCTATCAAGTCACCCATCATCCTTCGCCGTTCCAACGAGAAAAGGCCGAGAACTCTCAACCTATCCTCGTACGACTTCCTCTCCATTCCAGGCAACATCCTGGTAAATCTTCTCTGCACCCTCTCCAAAGCTTCCACATCTTTCCTAAAGTGACGCGACCAGAACTGTACACAGTACTCCAAATGTGGCCTATCCAA
>NC_057724.1:39766697-39820122 GCF_004010195.1 Chiloscyllium plagiosum
GGCCGCTGCTCCCACTCAAATGACCGTTGGTGATTAAAGGGTGAGTATTTATACTCACAGTTCTCCTTCCCGGCTGCCCCTCTGTTGGCCGTCACTTCCTCTGCTGCTCCCGCTCTTTTTGTGAAGAGAGAAAGAAAACACCGTTGCCCGCTACAGGTAAGTAATTTTGAAACAAACTGTTTTACCTTAGCTGTAGTCTCCCGGGTTCGCCTTTACTCGGCCGCTGCTCCCACTCGGCGAATATTTGCTGACTATTCCTAATTACCCCAGTGAATATAGTAGTGAGCAGTCTTCTTGAACCACTGAAGTCCTTAGTGTTTGTTAGGAAGGGTGTTCCTGAATTTTGGCCTGGCAGCAGTGAAGGACTGATAATATAATTCCAAATCTAGAAGTGCGTGACTTGAAAAAGAACTTGAAGGTGGTAGTGTTCCCATTTATCTGCTGCCCTCCTATTTCCAGGTGCTGGATGTCATGGATTTGAACAGTGCTGTTGAAGATACCTCGGTGAGTTACTTGGAGACAGTACAGACTGCAGATGCTGGAAGTCAGTAGATGTGAAGCTGAAAAAGCACAATAGGTTAGACAGCACCCTAGGAGCAGGAAAGTCAGCATTTCAAGTTGAGAAACCCTTCAGAACTGGGGAGTTGGGGTGGGGGTGGGGGGACCCAGAAATAAATGAGGGAGAGGTGGAAGTGGGCTGGGGGTGAAGGGTAGGTGTGATGGTGATAGCTAGATGCATGTGAAGGGGGTTGTAGTGATTGGTCAGTGGGAAGAGTGGAGTGGATAGGTGAGTAGAAAGATGGAAAGGTTAGGTCAGGTTATGGAGGCGAGGAGTAGGACTGGACATGGGATAAGGCTGGGGTTGGATGGATTTGGAAGCTGGTGAAGCCAGTATTGAGGCCCTTGGACTTTAAGCTTCCCCGGTGAAATATCAGGTGTTGTTCCTCCAGTTTACATTTGGCCTCACTCTGGCAAGAGAGCAGGCCAAGGATGAACATGTCGCCACGGGAGTGGGAAAGGGAATTTAAATGGATGGCAACCAGAAGGCCGGATTGGTTGATGCATATAGAGTGCCGATGCTCTGCGAACCAGTCTCTGAGGCTGCACTTGGTCTCCCCGATACAGAGGAGACCACATCGGGAGCAACGGATACAATGCATCAGATGGGATGAAGCGCAGGTGAATTTCTGCCAGATCTGGAAGGATTGGTTGCGGCCTTCAAAGGAAGTGAGAGGGGAGGTAAAGTGGCACATGTTGCACCCCTTGCAGGGAATGGTACCAGATATGTTGGAGAGGTTGGTGAGGGGTGTAGAGTTGACGAAGTTGCGCAATGAACGATCCTGCGGAAAGTGTATAGGGTGGGGAAGGAAGTACCTTTTTGGTGATGGGATCTGATTGTAGGTGGCAGAAATGTAGGAGCATGATGTATTGGATTCGGAGGTTCCCTTAGTGGGACTCAATCTGTGTTGTTGAGGGGGGGGCTTTGGGAGCAGAAGTGCAGAAACTGGAGGAGATGGACTTGAGGGCATCCTTAATTAGCGATAAGGGCCCTAAAGTAGCAAGACATCTGGGATGACCTGGAGTAGAACGTCTCATCCTCGGAGTGGAGACAGAGGAATTGAGAGTATGAGATCGCATTTTTGTAGGAGGGTGGTGAGAGAGATGTAGGCGAGGTAGTTGTGCAAGTCAGTGGGTTTGAAAGGATGTCAGTGGTTAGTCGGTTTCTGGAGATGTAGATGGAGAGGTCCAGGAAGGGGAGGGAAATGATCCAGGTTAATTTGAGAGCAAGGTTAAAGGTGTTAGCGAAGTTGATGAACTGCTTGAGCACCTTGTGGGGGCAAGAGGCAGCACCAGTGCAGCCATCAATGTAGTGGAGAAAGAGGTGAAGGATGGTTTTGGTGTAGTTGTGGAAGAGGGACTGTTCCACGAATCCTACAAAGAGGCAGGCATACCTCTGGCCGATGTGGGTGTCCATGGCCATCCATTTGATTTGTAGGAAGTGGGAGGAATAAAAGGAACAATTGTTGAGGGAGAGGACCAGTTCTTACCATGCAAATGAGTGTGTCAGTGAAGGGGAACTAGTTGCACCTCCGGGAGGGGAAGAGAAGGAGAGCTGTTAGGCCCTCCATGTGAGGGATACAGGTGTGAGTGAGCCTGTAAGTCCATGGTGAAGATGAGGTGTTGGGGGCCAGAGAATTGAAAGTTTTGGAAAAGATGACTTACTGTAGTGCACTTTGTATATGGTGTAAAGTGCTACCATTGAGTATTGGTGGTGAAGTGATTGAATATTAAAGGTGATCAATTCAAAAACAGCCAACCAGACTGCTTTGCTCTAACTCACATTGAGCTTTTGTTCTTGCTCTGTGCATGTCCTCCTGTGCTGGTAAATGACCTGGAGAGATACTTGAGTTGAACAAGGAAATGGCGGAGGAATTGGATAATTAGTTTGCGTCTGTCTTCACGGTGGAAGACACGAGTAATTTCCCAAAAATTCAAGAGAGTGAGGAGTCAGAGCTGAGTAAGATAGCCAGTACAAGGAGAAATACACAATGACCTGGAAGTGGATAAATCACCTGGACCAGGTGGACTGCACCCTAGAGTTCTAAAGGAAATAGCTGAAGAGATAGTGGAGGCATTAGTAGTGATCTTTCAAGAATCAGGGAGGGTCCCACAGGACTGCAAAATCACTAACGTGACACTCCCTGTTTAAAAAGGGAGTAAGCCTAACTTCGGTCATAGGTAAAATCCTGGAATCCATTGTGAAGGATGAGATTTCTGAATACTTGGAAGTGTATGGTAAAATATGGCAAAGTCAGCATGGTTTCATCAAGGGGAGGTCATACCTGATAAATCTGCTAGAATCCTTGGAGGAAGTAATGAGAATGTTAGACCAAAGAGAGCCAATGGATGTTATCTACCTGGACTTCAAGAAGGCCTTTGACAAGGTGCCACATAGGAAGTTACTGAATAAGATAAGGGCACATGGTGTTAGATGAAAGGTGCTAGCATGGATAAATGTTTGGCTGTCTGGCAGAAAGCAGAGAGTGAGGACAAAAGGGTCCTTCTCAGGATGGCAGCCAGTGACAAGTAGTGTTTCGCTAGGCTCAGTGTCGGGATCATAACTTTTCACTTTATACATTAATGATCTAGTTGAAGGAACTGAAGAAATTCTAGCTAAGTTTGCAGACAACACAAAGATAGGTAGACAAACCGGTAGCACTGAGAAGGCTCAGAGGCTGCACAAGGATTTGGACAGGTGAGGAGAGTGGGCAAAGGAGTGGCAAATGGAGTACAACCTAAAAAAGTGTGAGGTCATGCACTTTGTTAGGAAGAATATAGGCATGGACTATTTTCTAAATGGGGGAGAAAATTCAGAAGTCTGAAGCGTAAAGAGACTTGGGAGTTCTAGTCCAACATTCTTTCAAGGTAAACCTGCAGGTTCAATCAGTAGTTAAGAAGGCAAATGCAATTATGGCATTTATTTGAGAAAACTTAAATATAAAGGCAGGGCTATACCTCTGAGGCTTTATAAGGCTCTGGTCAGACCACATTTGGAGTATTGTGCGCAGTTTTGGGTCTCATATCTCAGGAAGGCCCTGGAGTGTGTTCAAAGGAGGTTCACGAGAATGGACCCAGGAATGAAAAGCTTAACGTATGAGGAACATTTGACGACTCTCGGTCTATATTGGAGTTTAGAAGAATGAAGGGGGCCGAAGGGTCTGTTTCTGTGCTATGTTGTTCCATTTTCGCAAAATCTGCTTAGAATTTGTAGGGTTCTGGTTTGCACTTAGTAATTTGCTGATTTTAGGTGGTTCTAATCACCTCCAGATCCCAGGTTCTAAACACAGGACTCATTTAGGAATGTGAAATGAAGAAAGCAGTAGACAGGTGTTTCAGGGCAAAAAAAACTCTGCATTTATTTAAATACAAACAGAAAAGTATAATACAATAAAATTAATGCCAGAAATTATATAGAAGGCAGTAATTAGATACACTATTAAATTAAACACAGATTAAACACTATTAGAACCTGAACAGCAGGTTTAATCACAAACTTTAATCAGGCTTCCTATCCTTGGGTTCCCTGCACTGTTACGACCTGCTTTCCTACCCCTGCCACTCGGTTGGAAACTTTGGGGTCATGGGAGTTTAAGCTCACCACTGGGAAAATCGAGGTTTTTACGTATAGCTGGCTGTTCTCGCTTGCTGTACCCGGTATCTCGATGAAGACTTTGGACTGTTTGGCCTTTAGTCTGGGTTGAGTGTACTGATGTGGTAGCTTGAGTATTGGACTTATCGGGCGAGTGCTTGGTTTTCCTTACTTTCTGGTGGTTTTGTGGACCAGTTTTAACCTCAGAATGTGTCGGTGGTTTTTGAAAGTGTTGGTCGTGGTTGGTTGCCATTGGTCCCCGACGTGGAACACACCTGTGTCAGTAGTTTTCCGAATTGCTGTCAGGATCCCCTTTCTGGATATATTACTTGGAAATAGCTGTTGGATTTCTTCTGGGGAATAGCTGTGGGGCTCGCTGAATAGCTCCTTCAGATGAGATTGAGACCTGCAGTTATACTGATTGTGGACCTGTTATCTTTGTGCCAAATCTGTGCTTGCCATTGTGTTTTGGTGTTCCTTTTGAGGTCAGTTGGCTTCCTGATAGTTAAGAGCATTTGTAAATGTATTTTGATTGAAGTTGAATGTCAGATATATCTGTGAATGGATTTTGATTGAAGTTGAATGTTCGGTTTCTGTGTAGGCCCCATATTGTCTCTGCTCTGTAGCCCGAGGTGTAAAAGTTAATTTTGCTTAGGTTTGGTTGATTGTTCTCTTAAAGTGGAGGTGTAAATTGGAATAGTAGCCCCAGACACGAATAATTCTGGTTTTCTTGTGGGTTTGCAACCTTAGTTGAGGATTTTGTCCAGTATTTTAAATGTTATTAAATTCCAGGGTCTTATCCAGTATTTGAGATGATGAGGATTTTTGCTCAATTGTACAAATTTAATATTTATCTTGCTTCAGCCTGTACAGGAGCTAAAGGTCTGTGCAATAAATGAATAGGCCTCTGATTTATTCCTCAGGCAGTTGGTACCAGCATTGGCTGAACAATGATCAGAATGTGCCACTCATTTTATCCATTAAATAACAAAGCATTTTCTGAAAAGGATGAAAAATAAAGGAGGTTCATTGTGTTTATTTGTTCCTTTAAGGATTGCATAATCTAAAATAGCAACTGAAAGCTTGCCATCAAAAGACCTGCCAAATCCAAGTCTCTAAATTGCTTTGGGCTTTTTGGTGTATTCCTCAAGTAACTTAAAAATAGTAATCCCAAAAGCGAGTTACAAATTATGTGTTAAATCCTCTGAGCAGCAACAGTGCTGTGCACATGAATGTTGTTCCAGTTGATTCTGCCACACATTTCTCCTGGGACCCCCTGATCGTATTGTGGAAGTAATGCATCATCCCTACCAGGGAACTACATAAAAGCAGACAGTGCAAACTACATAAATCGTCAGTGTAAAGAGAATACGCCCCCATATCATGAAAACATTCAAGTATCATAAAAAGCAAATCTTTTGAGTGTAGGTCGGTGTTATGGGTTAGTCAGGTTTGGATGTGGGAGCAGTCGAGTTCAGTTGAGCAAGATAATCAGAACTTCCTAGGTCTGATAAAAGGTTGTCACATTCGGTTGGGTCACAAGAGTTGTCAAATCTAGACCAAGTTGGGGATGATGGTTGGATTATGGGAGTTGTTTGAAAATAATTGGGTTGGATGGATGGGGATTATTAGTTCAGATGGGGGTAGCTGGGTGCTCAGGGCTTTGGTTCGTCAAGTCGGGAGGTTAGTTGAAGGGTGCTGTAAGATGGTCAGCCATGTAACGGAATTGGGTTGGGTGACTAATCAGGTGCTTGGTGGGTATAGTCTGGTCTTAGGTAGTATTCGAGTCGAGTTGGGGGGACAGACAGGAACTAATTGGGTTAGATTGATAGGAGGTGATTGAGGAAATACATAGGTATTACATGTAGTTTTAATTTTTCTAACATTTTCTGGGAAAGTGTCAGTGTCATTTCTACAATCATAGAGTTAAACAGCATGGAAACAGACCCTTTGGTCCAACTGATCATGCTGACCAGATATCTTAAACTAATCTGGTCCCATATCCAAGCATTTGGCCCATATCCCTCTAAATCTTCCTGTTATGATGCCTTTAAATGTCGCAACTGTACCTGCCTCCACCACTTCCTCTGACAGCTCGTTCCATACATGCATCACCCTCCATGTGAAAATGTTGCCCCTCAGGTTCCTTTTAAATCTGTCTCCTCTGACCTTAAGCCTATGCTGTCTAGTTTTGGACACTCCTACCCTGAGAAAAAGACCTTGGTTATTCCCTCTATCCACGCCCATCGCGATTTTATAAACCTGTATATAGGGTCACCCTTCAGCCTCTGACGCTCCAGGGAAAATAGTTTCAGCCTCTCCCTATAGCTGAAATCCTCCAATCCTGGCAACATCCTTGTTAAACTTAAAAGGGTTCAAAAATGATTAACAACATCTTTCCTATCACAGGGAGACCAGAATTGAACATAGTATTCTAAAATTGGCTACACCAATATCCTGTAAAGCCACACCATGACTTCCCAACTCCTATTGTCAGTGCACTGACCAATGAAGGCAAGCATGCCAAACAGCTTCTTCACCACCCCGTCTCCCTGTCACTCCACTTTCAAAGAACTAGGCACCTGCATCCCAAGGTCTCTTTGCTCAGCAAGATTCTCCAGGGCCCTACTGTTGACTGTCTAAGTCCTGCCATGATTTGCCATACCAAAATGCAGCATCTCACCTTTATCTAATCTGCCACTCCTAGGACCATCTGATCAAGGTCCAAACATACTCGAGATAACCTTCTACATTGTCTACTACATCACCAATATTGGTGTCAGCTGCAAACTTACTGTATCTCATCCAAATCATTTTTATAAATGATGAAAAACACAAATCTGTCCCAAATCTCTACTGTAGCTCAGAACTGAATAAATTTCCATGGGTCTCATGCTACAGAGAAATTGCCCATTTGGGTTTCAGCTTCTGAAGCAATTTCTGCGTGCATCCAGAGATCAGGCTCCTGCCATGCAACTTCCACCATTTATCAGTTGTTGGTTATCTGGAAACTGGAAGATTTGAGCCCATTTCAACAGTGATGAATTCAAAACTCTTGTGATATTCCCCATACGATCTACCTTTTCACTCCTCATGACACAAAGAACCATTTACTTGCTTCCCTATTTTAATAGGACAAAGTTTTATTGATGTTGACTACTTATTACATTTTAGCATTTGATACTCCGGTTCATTCCAAAATAGTGTTTTCTAATCCTATTAAAATAATTACTAATGTTTGGGCATTTTATGCTTTGTAGATTAATAAATGGGTGTTACTTTGAGTTGGGTTTATTACATGACTATTTCTCAAGGTATGCGATCTTATGACACAGTTCTGAGTAATGGCTTTCTAGTATTTACAATAATTTGGGATTTTGGATAATTAGGTGGGGAGGAAGCTTGAACACCTGACCTATCCATCTTGTTTTTATTGATACATGCTTGTTTTAGTCTGAATGTTTACAGAACTTCACATTTTTTCCAGCTTTCAGCATGATGCCATAGTATTTAAGTAAAAATGCTGTAAAACTTTTTTTGCACTTGGTGTATAGGATATAATGAAGATGTTAATTGAATTGTGTTTTACAGATGATAGGTCTCTACGCAGAAATTTTGGATAGAATGGACAGAGAAAAGAAGGTACTCCCTGTTGAAGAATAACAGAATAGTAAAGCATTTCCTTTCAGGAATGTGAGGATATGAATTCTTAATAGTTAACTTGTATCTAAATTATTAATTTTGTTTGTTCTTTTAAGGTTTTTTTGTTGACCATATTTACATTGATTTCATAGATGTTCCTAACTATGGTAAGTTCAGTTGAAAGAATGCCAGAGATGTTGACTAATATGTGGTTCATATGAAATTTGTCAGAAGTGGTGCAAATGTCGATAGGATATCTGCAGAAAAAAACTCGAGATGGTATTCTGGGGATAGCTTGTCATATTTTGGATTGTGAATGTAAAATTTGTAACAGTTCTCTCATTTGTAGACGTGTTTAGAAAATGTTATGGAATAAAAGATTTATTAGGAGGTAAAACTTGACCGTCAGACTGATTTCATTTGCATTGTAAATGCTTTGTTGCCAGACTGTCACTGTGTGCAGTGTTTTATAGGTGACTTTATGTAAACGGACATGTTTAAAATAAAACCAACCTTTCTGTTGAATGACTGATCATTGTTACAAATTGCTTATATGTCTCTGTAAAAGTGACATTACAGACCAGGCATCCTAAAGATGTCCTAACCCTTAAATTTGAAGGACAATTCAGAATACTTATTGACCTTTGTGAAATTGTAATAATTACATCTCGACATTTTCAGGTAAGCAACCCAAATGGGATCAGTTGAAGCTCCCATATTCACTGTCTCCATAGTGGCAGAATCAGATTACACTGTCTCATGTATTCTAGTTGTCAAGGAGACTATAATCGGGTTACAGTAACTGTTTCATTATGGTTTTTGAGATTCCAACTGCCATGAGAAGCTATGTTATCATCTTTGTTGGTTTCACTTAATATGTTTTGAATTGAAATCAATATGTTAAGCACCTCCTTTTTTGCTTAACCAGCATTGCTTGCAAGACCAGAGATTAGTTGCCCATCTGTAACTGTTTGAAAGAAGTCTTGGTGAGCTGACTTCTTGAACCATTGCAGTCTACCTGGTGAATTACTGTTAGGCAGAGCCAATTTGTTTGCATATAGTATATACCAATTTTTATATTATTCATATCAACTCAAAGGTACAATGTATCATACACTTCAGGCCAGTATTCTGGGTCACTCGTGCACTTTTCTGCCTCTTTACTGGCACTTCTTAAGTACCACTCCCAGAGCTCACATAAAGATCAAACATTTTTCTGAATGGGGATGAAGTATCAATCTGAATAATTATATATATTGTTTACCGTTCTATAATTGAAAGTGTGCTTTTATCTTAGTAAATTAATCCCAATTATTTCGTAAAACGACAATACAATTATCTCTAATCCTTTTGAGAAAATAAGATTAGATTAGATTACTTACAGTGTGGAAACAGGCCCTTCGGCCCAACAAGTCCACACCGCCCCGCCGAAGTGCAACCCACCCATACCCCTTACCAAACACTACGGGCAATTTAAAATGGCCAATTCACCTGACCTACACATCTTTCGGACTGTGGGAGGAAACCGGAGCACCCGGAGGAAACCCACGCAGACACGGGGAGAACGTACAAACTCCACACAGTCAGTCACCTGAGGCGGGAATTGAACCCGGGTCTCTGGCGTTGTGAGGCAGCAGTGCCACCGTGCCGCCCACAAATATGGATCTCAAATATGGATAAAGTTGTGGTTATGTAGCTGTGTTGCTAGGTACACAACATCCCAATAAAGTATTATAATGTTGGAAAGGTGGCAACCAGTTTACACACAGCAGACACAAAAATGTGATAATGAGCAGGTTTGTGGTGTGAGATTGAGTTGAGGGCTAAATAATGACCCAAATCAAGGGAGTAAACCCCACCCCCGCTCCTCAACTTGGGACCATAGGACCTTTCATATCACCTGGAGAGCAAAACAAAAGTCTAAATTTGATGCTTTACCCAAAAAAAAGTTCCTCTGAAAGTCAGTACTGCCTCAATATTTACTGGTTTGTCAGCTTTTATTTCTGTGCTAAATCTTCGGACTGGGATATAAATATTCCAATCTTCTAACAGAAGCATAAGTTACCAGCTGAACAAGAACTGATGATAATGGAATCCTTGAAGCAATTTCTGATCTAGTGCTGGATTTTGGTCAGCAGATATATAAATGTAGGTTCAATGACAGTATATCATTGTCAGGACATGCCTGTAACCCTAGAGGGTGAATTGTAAATGGGGATTCTAAGCACCAGTCTTAAAAAAATGGAAACCTGGAATACAGTAGAAGTGACTATACAGGTATATAAAGAAAAACTGGCAGTGAAAGAAAATGATAGCTTCATTGAAGCAAGGCTAGCAAGTTTTATCTTTATCAAGATTTTAAATAAGATATAGGACATATAGAGCAGGAGACATTCCAGTCACTGGTTTGTAAAAACTAAAATAGTATATAAGTGATTGAGAATTTAATGAACTCAACCTGACAACATATAATTTATGGGCTTTAATACAAAATGCATTGTGCAGTAGATATTTCCTTTATATTCTGTTAATAAAGGAGATGCATTTTGCAATTTATGTTGACATAATAGTGCATTTCTTTTATTTATAATTACTTTCTCTAACAATGCTATGAATTATGATCACTTATTTGTATTGTCACAATTTAGCACCCACTGCCATGATAAATTTATCAATAAACCGAGTATCTATCTTTTATCCTACTATCTTTAATAAACACCCCAAACTGTTTTTCATAGACAAGTTATAATTGAACAGCAACACTGAGGACATAGCAGCACTAGAGTTGGTAATAAATGGAATGGTTAAAAAGCCAGGTCTCTGGCTTATCTTAATAAACCTCTCTACTTGTTTCTCCTCTCGAAAAACTGGTTACCTGTCATAATATTTCCTATAGTTTGTTACCAAATTGTTTTTGATGACACTTTTGAGAGGGCTTTGAGACTTTCATTATGCTAAAACTTCTATATAAATGCATATTGATATTCAATGCAAATCCATTGTTTTATTGATAATTGGAATATAGAAATTCAGAAAGAACACAGATACAAATTAATGTGATTAAATGGCACTAAATATCTACTGAATTGTACTTTTTATTTTCTTGATGTTTCTACTCTCCTAGAGTCTTGAAGATGCTAACTTTGTTGAGATAAGAGATGCCTGACACAACTGACAGCATTCTCCCTCTGATACCTTGCAAGCATAGGATTGTTCAAATACAAGATCACATGGCTTAATACCAGGCTGTGTAACCATGGAGGGTGCAAACCCAGTGCAGTCCACACACACACAATGTGCATTTTTCAATAAAGACTGTTATACAAGTAAAGCAGGAATCCTATTTAATAAACTTCGTCTATTTTCGCCTTAAACATGTTCAATAATGGAGCATTTGTAACCTTCTGAAATGGACAGTGCGAAAACTACACGATACTTCTGAGTGAAAAAACTTACCCCTCACACTCTTAAACCATTGGCATCTAATGCTGAGACAATGCCTCCTGTGTTCTAGATTCCCAAGCCAAGTGTTAGAACCTCTGTTTCTGACAAGCCGCTTTAGAATCTTGTGTGCTTCATTTATATAATTTATCATTCTTCTAAATTTGCTGAAGATCCAGTTTACAGAGCTTGTCATTCATAGGGCAATCCTTTCATTTCAGGAACCAATGTGAAGCTCCATTGTACCATCTCTAGTGCAAGTATTTAAAATGCATGCTAAAAATGCACAAAATACTCAAGGTGTAGCCTTATCACAACCCTTTACAAGTGTTCTTAATTGCTTGCTGAATTGTACTTTAAATGCTAACATTATGTTTCCTGTACAACTATACCCAAGTCCCTCTGAGTGTCAACATTTACAAGTTTTGCACCTATATAAAAGAAAACTTGCTTTTCTAGTCTATCGAAGTGAATAACTTACACTTCCTCTCCATCTGGCACCTTGTCCATTTGCTTAATCTGACTATATTTCTTGGAAGTCTCTACGTTCTCACAACTTACGTTTTCAGCTAGCTTTATATTGTCAACAAACCTAGGCATATCAATCTTTTTGTGTAGGCCATTAATAACAATTTTAAATAGTGAAAGCTGCATCCAGCATTGTTAGAACAAGCTAATTAAAAATGCCCACATATCCCAACTGTCTGTTTCCAGTTTGTGAACAAACCCTTCACTCATGCTAATATATCATACCTGACTCCATGAGCTTCCATCTTATTGAATACCATTTGGAAATTCAAGTATACTATATTTTATAGTTTGTCCTTAATTTCCCCTTCTAATTACGTGTACTTAAAAAAAAAAGTTCTAATACATCTGTCTTTTTTGAAGTGCTTTGTTATAGATTCCTAAGCTGCTGACTGATGCCAGGTTAACTAGCATGTATTTCTTTCTCCTCTTAACTCTACTACTTAAGAAAGCAGGTACTCCTGTATTTGGAGGTTGCAGTCTTTAATGTTGTCATTAATTTGCAATGACCTCAAAATACTGATATTAGCCAAGATTCTATTTGGAGTTAGTATTTATCTATCAATGAGATGCCAAGGTGCCATTTTATAAAATTTAACAGTTCCAAAAAACTTAAATCAGATTAGCCAGTTAGTGCAAAATTAAAGCCAGCATTGACTTTGCCAATGTGTTGAGGGTCGCATCATCAGTTGTCCATTCCTACTGTTGATGATTTGTTTTTATTCAGCAGGAAAATGGCTTTTGACTAGGTGAGGTAAGAGTTGGACACTACTTTTATATTTTTAAATAACCACCCGTAAGTAAATGTTGGATTCAGTTAGTTTTGGGAAGTTTTGAAAATACAGACAGCAACAATTTAACTCAATTTAAGTAAAGTAAACTGATTTTATTTTTATTTCCAGAGCTGATTTTTTTTAAAATAAACAGGAATTATTTTATTCCTTCGATTTGCCAATGTTTCAACCGTTTGAACCCTATAGATATTCCACATTACGTAATCCGGGAAATAACAAACATCTGTAACCAGAATGTCTCTTACCATCCCTCCTGGGTTACAAAAGACCGATTTCAAAATGTGGAGCTTCTAAAAGGAAAAGATAATCAATCCATTTACATGTCGCTGCAGGAAAGAATGGCTGCATCAGGATAACTAATCTACCACAGGAAATGCCCTACTACAGCTACAGTTTCTTAACAGAATATACAATGTTTATGCCCAAGGACTGATATCCCAGGGTGTAGTCTACTTTTTTGGCAGCCATGACTCTGCTAGGCACAAGAATTAACACAACAGAAATGTGATCCCACACCAACTTACAGGTATAATTTTAATTTTGTTATCTATCATATTTCTGATCTGAACATAGCAAACCTGGAACTGCTGATGAATAGGAGTGCCTCATCCTAATGTGTATAGTATACCAATCCATTCAACTATTAATTTGCCTATTTATTTACCAATAAAATAAAAGCTAATATGTTTACACCTGAATGCTAAGTGAATTTTCATTTCAACTGTTTACCAAAGGTAAGTAAAGTATCACAGTTACTAAGAGGTGTTACTAATATCAGTACTTTGTTTCTACATTGTACTTTCAGGCCCTTGGTGATTTCTGTTGGTCTGCACATAATGAATGAATAAAACTACAACTCTGAGTTTTACTTCATGTTATTCTCAAAAGCAGGATAACATAAATTCATGCTCACTTGTAAACTATCTTCAGGTGAGGCCTTGTTGGACCCATTATTCCACAATATTTACAACCTAAAGGCATCAGAGCAAAAATGTCATCTGGGGATGTTCTGTATAGACTACATTTCAAAATGGTCACAATTCAATCTATTGTTAAGCATTTGATTACTAAGAATTCAACCTTTTTTCAAGATTTGACTCTTTGTGATTGAAAATCCGGCTCGTTGATGCTGTGACTGCAGAATTTAGCCCTTTGAATTACTTATATTTACTATTAGCTGGCTAGAATTATTGAGTATTGATAACAGAAATGAGATGAATCTCCATCTATTTTGATTTAAAAGCTATAGGCTATGAAAATAGTTTTTAAATGGAGATTTTTCAAATATACTCTGGTCCCAATGTATTTGTTGGTCTAATAATAATAAAATGTTAATATTTCCTCAATTTAAATGAGAAAAAATATCTTGCACAGTGCTTAACCAAGTTAAAACATTTTAAATGTCATTTGAATATTTACAGCTGTTTCAAACCTAAAATAAATCTTCCACAGCTTATACTTTAGTGTGTGGTTCACATAAAAATGTCTCATGACTTAAGTCATACATTTTCTTTACCCTATAATTCTTTAGAACACCATCAAATTACTTAAGATTAGAAATTCCAACAAAAAAAAACAGATTTGCTCTTTAAAGACTGCTTTTTAATCTAATGTCACTATGTACTGTAAACAATGATCAAAGTAGAATAAATTGAAATAGACAGGGCAACCGTCTCATTATTCCAAAGTTCAGTTTAGTTTAAATCTTGCTGCTCTAAATATTTAATGTGACTTTTTAAAACATAAATTATTACTGGCCCTAAATGTTTAAATGTATTCCTGGTCTGGTAGCTGAAGTTTATGATTTTCAAAATTTATACATTTATATCTGTGCATGTACAAGAAAATAATCCTTATCAAGTGGAGGAGGCCATCAGGTATACAGTATACAGCACATTTTATCTTAGACATTACACAGCTTTACTTCTAATATAAAGAGAGTAATACTTTTGTTAAAAAGGGGGGAGAAAGAATTTTCATACACTAAGTGCAGTGCAAAATCTAGGCCTTGATGATCATACAATAGATTAGGCTGCATATTGCAGCTATGGATGGGAGTGTTGCAAGAGAAGCAAATGCCACTCAAATGAGAAATTGTGGAATTATAGATAAATCTTGGACAATCAAATCTTGTGCAAAAACCAATCAATAGTGTAACTTCCAAACCTTGGCATGTAACATGCAGTTAAATTATGATGTGTTTGAAATGTAATAACAAGTAAATATAACTTTTACATTTAAATGTGCCAAGAAAAACTCTAAACAAATGGGCAAGATAAATTAACCTAAGCCATGGCCCTTTTAAAAATAAGAACAAAATGAATACTAGTTTCAGCAATAAAAATATGAGATACTTTCAAAAATTAGTGTCATTGGAAATCCAACAGGTAACTATCATTCATGGGCAAAAAGAAAAATGTAGAGGCATGACAAATGAAGCTTAATTTTTACTAAATATTGGGATGGAATTGATGTTTCCTTCAAGTAAAGGTTGAGGACCATTTCTGACTATTTCCAAATTTGAAAATATAATATTAAACTCTGTTTAATCTGTGCAAATTACAAAACTTTTAACTCAGCATGTTACTTGCCAGATTTCATGGGTCATTGATGGACAGAAATGCTCACATAATCAAGTTGAGCTATTGTGAAGTCAGCAAACATAACTATGGCTACAAGTATAAATTTTGAGTAACTGCGTGGAAATTGATCAAAATGTTAGTCTGCTTGAATGTTAGTTTACTTTGGGAAGAATTATCTATAAAAGACTAATTTCTGGGATGGAAAAAGTAAAATATTTACAAAAATAATGTGAAGAAAATGTAGAGTCCATCTGCAAAATTTTAACAAGAAGAACCCTTCAACTCATGAAATGGAAGTCAGCATTCCAATCTGATCTCATTGCTATTACTATATATACAGTGACTTGGCCGAGTTAAGAACAGGCACACAAGCCCCACCCTAGAAGTGGAATTATTTACCATGCTTGGGCTAATTATCAAAGGTACTCCATTGGAAACCCTGAGAGTTTAAAAATATTCTTAATTGTAAAATCACAGCCTGAAATATAAAGCCCATTCCTGTAATTTATGTATCTAGGAGGAAGCAAAACCCAACTACAAAGTGGAGCATTTAAAAGATCACAGTGCTGTGCCACAGTACAGAGGGGAAATGAATCCAAATGTAGAATGGCCTTAAGTATTACAACATAGGCACTTGATCTCCCCTTCTGCTAACAACTTGACATGAATAATTTACCACACATTGTCACTATATGAGAGTTGGACTAAATAAAGAGAAAGATGGCACAGGTTTCCTGTCTTACTCTCAATCCATTCAGTAATTGTCCGATGTGTCTCTCTGTTTTGTTGTGCTATACTCTTCCAACTACCATTTGAAAATAACATTTTTGCAGTGTAATAGATAAACTGCTATACATAATACAGTAGTCCATAATAAGAGGCCAGGAATAACTGCACTTATGTGTTGACACAGTCACCTTGTGGGGAATCCTACTGGATAATTTGTTTGTTGATAAAAGTTGGAGCTTGACTATTTACACTAAAAATATGTAAAAACTGGTTTTACATGCAACATTAATATCTTATGGAGTGCAACAGTGATCACTGATCAGATTTATGAACAAGAGTCAGTGAAGGATAGGAGCAAGTAATTCAAGCTTTCCCACCCCACCCCCCCAAGATGAACAGACTAATCCCTCGCAAGGGAAACTGTAGTAAATTAAGAGCTCTCGATCAACTCCTTTCATGATTATTCAAAAGCAACAATCATGAATGTCTAAAGATGAACCACATTCATGTGGTTTATACATATTTCAAAAATTACATCCTGCATCACAAACATCAATAGTATGTTCTGTGGCAAGTAAACTCATATTTCGGTCCCCTGCCTGTTCCTCACATCCACCCAACCCACACATAAAAGATCCAGAACTCTTTTTAAAGTAATAAAAATCATACTACTACTAAAGTTTGTACTCACTGTTGAATTTGGATAGCATTGTTTTTGGATTGAACACTGCCTTTGAAAAAAGTCAAACTGTTACAGCCTCCTTATGCTTTGTAGGTAGAACTCACTCAGTTGGTAAAGACTTTCATGGTTACAACTTACATCTTTCACATTCTGTTCAGTTGTTTTACTTTCACCTCGAAAACTTAAAATGCAGGTATCTTGGTTCCTAAATTAAAGGGGACTATTGTACAACAACTGTATGTCAATACATGAAAGGAACCAATACTTGCATTGTGTACCGACAAGTTAGATAGATTTGATTTATGATAAAAGTGTAGAGAGGTGTAAAGCAGGTTACTTGACGTTACAAATTCAAATTAAATCCAGTTGTTAAAGAATGATCGATTTCACTAAATGGGAGACACAGGGTTTAGGTAAACACAAAAATACATTTCAAACATTTCATTCATACAAAGTCACATCAACAGCATCAATCTGAGCAATTGATACATTCTTTATCATTCACCTGCTCAGTTCTTATTGGAATCACTTTTCTTAAAAAAAACAGCAAAAAATGTAAAATGTCCATGCAGACAACCATGTTTTCATGTGTAAAACAATGTGCAATTTAATATGTTGAAAATTTTGTATATTTTCATCTACAGTACCATAATTATGATTTAAGATTCTTTTCCGATTTTCATTCTCTTATTCTCCTCTTGCAATGAGGAATTGTGTATGTCTTTAAAAGCACTGCTATGTGTGATCACAGAAGAATAGTGGTTTTCTCTTCTTTCAAACCTATCTGTATTAGGAAATTTCAGATAGATCTTTTTTGTTAAGGAATGGCACCAACAGAATCCCCTGTGAACACAGGTTCTTTAAAACCACTGCTTAGTCGATATGAAACTCTCCAAGCTGATCTTCAGGTAATATAAATGTACAAACTTGTTACCAATCCTGGTCATGTTTCCTGAAGATGTTCTGTAAAATATTCAGGTGTGCATTTCCATGTCTTTGATGGAATTCCATAAAAACCATGCAGAATGGAAACAGCCACAGCGACGGTGAGGATTCATAACATAATGAGAAAGATAAAACTCGATATGCAACATATCTTAAAAGGAGGACTTTTCACCTCCCAACAATATCTTCCCTCTAAACATTGGGCCATGTTTAGAGTTTTTCAGATGAAGGAATCCAGATGTAGGGACCAGATTGTTCTTCAATAACCTGTTTAATTTTGTTGTAGATCTCTTCTAATGAGTCTCCCTGTACAATGGCTGTAGAAAAGAAAAATATTACTATATTAAAAGTAAAGCACAGCAAGTGTTGAAAACTTGCAAACATTTTTTAAAACATTATTTTAAAATTTAGATAGTCAAATCAGCAATGAAAATTTGACCTTTTAAATAGTTGTTCTATAGTATTGCTGAAAGAAGACACATTTTGTCAAAGCTTTGAGTCTTGGACTTCTTGGGGAAATTTGCGAGAATACAAGGTTTGGTGCTTGCAGTGATAGTTCCTCCAGTTCTAAGCCAGAGGGCCCAGGTTGAAGTCCACCCTCCACCAGAGGTATGTACTAACATTGTTGAACAGACTAATTATAAAGTATCCACAAATTTAAGAGTACAACCAACATATACAGTGCACAAAGAAGTGATTGTGCTACTTGGCTGACAAGTAGTTTCTGATTGATAGAATTGAACCAGCAAATAGCTGTACTTTTAAAAATTGAAACAACATACACAGTGTGTAGTTATTCTGCCAGCAAAGAAAAAGGCCCGTTGTATTAAATTTCCAGTACACACAAGTGCACTATGCTGCAATACAGACTGACAATCCTAAAGTGGTTGTCAGTTTTCTTCCAGACTCATTCAGGATTATTTGATAAACATTGTCAAATTACAGAGTCACATTTAATGTTAGATATTTGTGTTGCTAATATTGCAAATCTGAACTGCTTGAGTACAGTCAATACATTGGTCATTATGAACAGCAGAAATGTCATAATGTTTTGATACCTTAGTTGAGAAATTGGACTGAGGGTTTTCTATTACTGTCTACTATAAACCTAGCTTCATTGGTCAGCATTCATGTTGGATTCTTACAGTTTCATGCTCTGCACAATTGGCCTTAGTGGCAAACTGGTTAATAGTGCTCAAAGCATTATTAACTGTGTAACCATGATGCTGAGAAAAGGTGCATCAAAGTCATCTGGCAAAGATAATGGTGACCCTGATTAAATCATTCCTCACGATGTATCGTGCAAACTCATGAACAGCCCAAAAGCAGTTACTCTTGATCTTGACTACCTTGAAAAGGTAAGATATCTTAAATATTTTGAGCAACAGATAAAACCAGCTGTTAGATGCTACTGCAATGCAAACCAACACTAACTGGCTGATGTCACACAAATGTGTAACGTGGTGTATAAATTTTGTGACAGTTGTTGCCAGGTATGTAGGTTATACATCCTAAAGACTTGGCAGATGGTATCAATTTGGACATCACTCCCTTGAGCTCAACAATTCAATTAGGTAGCAGGAGCGATGGAAATTAGGATTGAAATCTTCAAGTTTAGTAAATTCAAGAACAAGATCTGGCAAAATAATTCAGGTCATCCAAATTCACTTGCATTTCAATCTTACAGAATTCTGTCCTGAAAAAACACACCATTTAATTTCAAATCCGATGCCCATGTTTTTCAGATTTTCTTGATACATTTCTCTCTCCCTACCCTTTTACTGAACCAAGGATTATAGTTGATGGTACAATCCAAACTGTTTACTGATCAACTGTGTATTTGTTTTATTACTATTATGCTTTCATGTTTTAAAGAAATACTGCAATTGTCCTTGTATCTAATGTACTTCTATTTTGATACTTATAATTACAGCATTTTCAACAACCAGACAGGCTTAATTTGTGTGTCATTTTTTACATAAATATATTCTCCTGTGAATTTTACAATTGGCCAGTGGGCTCTTCCCTTTACAGTATGAATTCCTCTGGGAACCAGCTGTGGACAGTGATGAAAGGCCCTGAAACAGTGAGATGCTAAATGCCAGCACTATTTAGCTAAATTATTCTATTCGTGTTTCAAATCCATTTCAGTTAACAAATTCAAATATTACTCGCAAGTCTCAGTTCAGTTAAACCCATCAAAATGCAGGAATTTGCCTTTCACTGATCTCAGCAGGTATCAGATTACATGCAATGCACCTACCTGTGAAATACTCTCCAAATTCTTGCTCTAACTTCAATGCTTTATCAAAAGTTTTGGTTGCTTGTTCTTCAGTTTGACGTTTATTCATCTCCCTATTAAAAAAAAATCAAATAATTGTATCCCCTTTTGCTTCTTTTACAAGTAATTGAACAAATTATTTAATAATAAGACTTCTAGTGGTGGGATGGATCACATGCCCATTTATATGGTTAGAGGAACTATGAGGAATTTGGTTATGCTTTTGGTATACACACTGCGATTAATGAATAAAGGCCAGTTCGGGCAAATGCTGGAGGTGTGATGTTGAAGCAGAAAATTGGGCTTTATCAATAATACTTAGAAGACAGCCAGTTGTACCTCTTTACAGTGGGAGGCGAACACTAGCTTCATGGAGCTCGATGGTGTTTTAAAAAAGCTTTCAATTAAAAGATACATGAAAATTTCATGTATTAAAACTTACATAAGACTAAAAGCACTATTGAGTGAAAATTGTTTTTTTGTCAGCAACGCGTACTTTAAACTGCAAAATATAACAGACATTTTCCTTTTTATCACATACCACCCCCTCAGATTTACAGTCCTTGCAGCAAGTAGCCAAAAGTTACTTCTGCAGTCTCCATTCTGCTGAGTACTAACTGTGATTGCATCTTTGCAAAGTGTTTTTTTCAGTTATTTAAATCTACCACTAGGAGTGAAATCTGTTCCGTTGATACTTACCTGTGGCCACGCTAGAACAAATCTCCCAGATTCAAGAGAAAGTTGGAGGATGCATCTTTTCAACAAGCCACCACTGCCCCCTGCATCTAGCTGTGGTAGCTCATAAAATTGAGTAGCTTTTTTCTCTCTGCTCTCTGTGATATTCACTTATTTATAGGCAGATTTACGACTAATATCCTCCTTCCTGGTAGCAATCCACAAGGCCTGCTTGCTGTAGTAAATATAGCAAAACTCTACCGTGGCGAGACCAAACGTAAACTGGATAACCGCTTTGTGGAATACTTCTGCTCTGCCTGCAAGAATAATTCCAATCTTCCAGTTGCTTAGCATTTAAATAAACCACCTTTCTCCCATTGCTAACATTTCCACCTTATAGCCTGCTAGTGTGTTCCAATGAAGATCAACATAAGCTAGAGGAACAACACTTCACTATATTTTTTGTGTAAGACCTGTACCTAGGTACTTTGTACCTAAGATGGTACCATATGGGGTGACATTGTAAACCTTTCACTTCCATACTTAAGTATATGTGACAATAAAGGCTACTCTAAATGAATGCAGTTCGATTTAAAACATGTGTAACAGTCACCTAAGCTGGCCAGGATGCTGAGTTTTTCAGTTATTTCATTAAGATTGTTAGTTTGTTCTTTTAATAGTGAAGTATCTGTGCACCCAGAAGAACAGGCCAGAGTGGATAGCAGTAGGAAGATGTCAAGTGCAGAGGAAAATAAGAGAAAGGGGAAAAAAGGGCATTGTGAGCAAACAAGAGGTGGGAGAGAGAGAGGTGGGTGGCCAGATTTTTGTGGTCAAATCATTTGGGAGCCCTTTAAAAATGGTAGCCTGGATTGCTGACCCCATTCCTTGATTTACCAGTTTTTAACCAGGATCTTCCAAGGACACTGGCTGATTCTAACTGCCTCCAATGTGAAATCTGCAGTTTTCACAGACCAGATCTTTAAAGGGTCATGAGGGAAGGAGTGGGGAGTGTTGGTTATACCAGCAGAAGTCCAGGGGCCATAGGAACCAGCACAGATTGAGTTCCAGAATCTCCACAATAATGAATAATAATTACAAAGCAAATTTTCTTAAGTGACATTTTTCATTCAAAGGGAAAAATTACAAATTGTTTGTTTCCAACTGCCTTTTCTTCCCCCAGTCTTCTGTTTAAATAATTCATTAGTTTTTTCCAAACATCGACTGGGACTGCCATAGTGTTAAAGGTTTAGATGGAGAGGAATTTCTTAAGTGTGTACAAGACAATTTTCTGATTCAGTATGTGGATGTACCTACTAGAGAAGGTGCAAAACTTGACCTATTCTTGGGAAATAAGACAGGGCAGGTGACTGAGATGTCAGTGGGGGATCACCTTGGGGAGAGCGACCATAATTCTATTTGTTTTAAAATAGTGATGGAAAAGGATAGACCAGATATAAAAGTTGAAGTCGCATATGTCTGTTACAGACAGGATAGATCGAGTGAATCCTAAGAAGAGTATAAAGAAAGTAGGAGTATACTTACGAGAGAAATCAGGACGGCAAAACGGGGACATGAGATAGCTTTGTCAAATAGAATTACGGAGAATCCAAAGGGGTTTTACAAATATATTAAGGACAAAAGAGTAACGAGGGAGAGAATAGGGCCCCTCAAAGATCAGCAAGATGGCCTTTGTGTGGAGCCACAGAAAATGGGGGAGATACTAAATGAATATTTTGCATCAGTATTAACTGTGGAAAAGGATATGGACTGTAGGGAAATAGATGGTGACAGCTTGCAAAATGTCCAGATTACAGAGGAGGAAGTGCTGGATGTCTTGAAACGGTTAAAAGTGGATAAATCCCCAGGACCTGATCAGGAGTACCCGAGAACTCTGAGAAGCTAGAGAACTGATTGCTGGGCCTCTTGCTGAGATATTTGTATCATCGATAGTCACAGGTGAGGTGTTGGAAGACCAGAGGTTGGTAAACGTGGTGCCACTGTTTAAGAAGGGCGGTAAAGACAAGCCTGGGAACTATAGACCGGCGAGCCTGACCTCAGTGGTGGGCACGTTGTTGGGAGGGAATCCTGAGGAACAGGATGTACATGTATTTGGAAAGGCAAGGACTGATTCGGGATAGTCAGCATGGCTTTGTGTGTGGGAAATCATGTCTCACAAACTTGATTGAGTTTTTTGAAGAAGTAACATAGAAGATTGATGAGGGCAGAGCAGTAGGTGTGATCTATATGGACTTCAGTAAGGCGTTCGACAAGATTCCCCATAGGAGACTAATTAGCAAGGTTAGATCTCATGGAATACAGGGAGAACTAGCCATTTGGATACAGAACTGGCTCAAAGGTAGAAGACAGAGGGTGGTGGTGGAGGGTTGTTTTTCAGACTGGAGGCCTGTGACCAGTGGAGTGCCACAAGGATCAGTGCTGGGCCCTCTACTTTTTGTCATTTACATAAATGATTTGGATGCGAGCATTACAAGTACAGTTAGTAAGTTTGCAGAAGAACCAAAATTGGAGGTGTAGTGGACAGCGAAGCGGGTTACCTCAGATTACAACAGGATCTTGACCAGATGGGCCAATGGGCTGAGAAGTGGCAGATGGAGTTTAATTCCGATAAATGTGAGGTGCTGCATTTTGGGAAAGCAAATCTTAGCAGGACTTATACACTTAATGGTAAGGTCCTAGGGAGTGTTGCTGAACAAAGAGACCTTGGAGTGCAGGTTCATAGATCCTTGAAAGTGGAGTCACAGGTAGATAGGATAGTGAAGAAGGTGTTGGTATGCTTTCCTTCATTGGTCAGAGTATTGAGTACAGGAGTTGGGAGGTCATGTTGCGGCTGTACAGGACAGTTGGAATATTGCATGCAATTGTGGTCTCCTTCCTATCGGAAAGATGTTGTGAAACTTGAAAGGGTTCAGAAAAGATTTACAAGGATGTTGCCAGGATTGGAGGATCTGAGCTCCAGGGAGAGGCTGAACAGGCTGGGGCTGTTTTCCCTGGAGCGTCGGAGGTTAACGGGTGACCTTATAGAAGTTTACAAAATTATGAAGGGCATGGATAGGATAAATAGACAAAGTCTGTTCCCTGGGGTCAGCGAGTCCAGAACTAGAGGGCATAGGTTTAGGGATAGGGGAAAGATATAAAAGAGACCTAAGGGGCAACGTTTTCACGCAGAGGGTGGTACGTGTATGGAATGAGCTGCCAGAGGATGTGGTGGAGGCTGGTACAATTGCAACATTTAAGAGGCATTTGGATAGGTATATGAATAGGAAGGGTTTGGAGGGATATGGGCAAGGTGCTGGCAGGTGGGACTAGATTGGGTTGGGATATCTGGTCGGCATGGACTGGTTGGACCGAAGGGTCTGTTTCCATGCTGTACATCTCTATGACTCCATTGGATCATCTTCCTTTTTCTGTCTCTCAAAAATAAAACAACATTGCTTGTCTGTCTCATCTCTCCTTTCCTAAAGAATCCCTGTCCAGGTGGTTCCAATTCCTTCGATTACAGATTTCCTCTTCCCTACTCTTAACTGCTCGTCCGGTGACAGATTTAGTTCGGAAGGAGCAGCAAGATTGGGAGAAAGGATCTCTGGTGAGAAAGACAGAACTTTAATTAGAGGAATAGTCCCATTTTTCCTACAATGTCTGCTCCTTGAATCAACTCTGCAATGAATTTGCGCTGTCACTGATCTGTTCATGAAGTCCTCCGTAAGACAGGACAAATATTTAAAATGGAAATTTCTGCTCAGAGACATTCATATACAATGACTACTATCCAAAGACCTGTTGTTGATGTGGCCTTCTCCTTGCATGTATTCTTTGCTGCTCCACCCCAACCTTATCCTCAAAATAACTATATTCATAAACTGTTTTAAAGCCAGCAAACAGACCATCCTACCAGCAAAAACTCTGCATAAGTCAGAATTACTTGTAGTTTCCTTGGTGAGTAATTTTTCATACATTTGACATCATAACTACAAATGATAAGAAACTAACCTCATTAAGGTCAGTTGGCTACAGCAAACCTTCGCACAGTTCCAAAATTACCTCAAACTAAGCCAAAGTTGAAACCAGCTTCCTTCTCCAACTGTGGAAGAGAAAAGAGAAATCCTCTCCACAAGATCTGGACCAAAGCTGCAGAAATTTTCATATCCTTCAGCATCTGTGGATAATTCACTGCTGTTTATTAACATACCTCTCACCAGTGAATAGTAAATCTGCAGTTGGCGATGAAGTAGATAATATAAAGGTACAGAACTTGATCCACATATTCTTCAGGATATTTAGTTGTTAGTGACTGCCTTGTGTGAAAATAGTTCAAAACATACCAATAGTATATGAAGAATTCCTATTTGTTTTTTATAGCAAATGTATGCATTAAAGAATTCAGGGCTGCATTTTAGTCCAAACAGTATTCAAATTCGTTTAATTTTTTCAGTACTTTGATCATTTAAAATTGGCCTTAAATTATCAAAGAAGTAAGCCCCTTTAAATTGTATAGTGTACATTCCTGCTTGCATATTAGTGTTAAAGGTTGCCAATTAAGTCTACCATATGGTGAGTCAGTCACCCAGACAAGCTAATATCAACCATAGAAGTCTTAGTTAAATAGTTCATCAATTATTTTTCATGTAACCTGCACAAATTCTGGAGGCATTTTCAGTAATTCAATCCAATATGACATTTAGTGGACTGTCATATGCTTACTATCAGCAATACTTGACATCAGATGCTCAGTTTAAACTGATAATCTATTCATTGTCATTGAAATTCAAGGCTGATTATTTGTGTTGAAATTACAAGGACATTATCTTACAGGAGAACACAATTCTAATACTCTTCTTATAAACTGGGGCAATATATAATTCTTAGCTCTAACAACAGATTTATTGGAAGCTGTCCTGCTGAGTTAAATAGGTGTCTGACTTGTTGATGTACTGACTTCTGAAACAGTTATTGTTCACACAGTTTTAGAAAAAGTAAAAATGCACAGCAATAGTTAATGTAGTGTGTCATTAGTGAGTTTTCTGCAGACATCACAGTCTTTCTATGTAAATAACTAAGTTTTCCACAGTGGAAGAAAGAAAAAATTCTGAAAGAACATTACTTTTAAATTCAATAGCGTGGAATTTTGCACTTTCAAACTACATTTATTTAGTTTCACAAAAAGATTTAATAAGTCACGAGGAAACCTTTAAGAATCAAAAATATCTGCCTTTCCCCAAAAGCATTCATGATGGCATCATTTAATAGAATGATATTCAATAAATCTCCCAATATTCTGATAGTACTGCAGTGATTAAAGAAAGCCACTCACCACCAATTGTTTATGGTCAATTAGAGATAGGCAATAAATGCTGGTCTAGCCAGTGACACTTACAGTTGCTAAGCAAATTTTTAAAGTTCTAATTTGCAGGCAGTCAGAGAATCTCATACTTACATTAGGGATTGCACAGATTTGGGTTTGATGAAAATGGCAATTGAATAGAGTAGTGCAAGCTGTAACCTCTTGATTGCATTTCCAGACACATCAAGTATGCAATGTTTTCCCTACAAAGATAGAAACAATAATCTCAATAACAAATTATTAAAAATGAATTGCAATTCTTGAAATTAAGATGATATCTACAAAAATGGGAACAGTTCAGACCATGAAGAGTACATTGTTCTGTGTTCTCCTTAAGGCTGTGAATCTTGCTGGTTCAAAGCTCCAAATATACATCTTAACAGGAAGCATTGAAAGACAATTGAATTGCAGAAGCCTAAAAAGTCTGGCTTGACACTATCTCACATAAGGCATGCCAGCAAGTATCATTGGCCAATATTGAAAAGCTAACATTCAATTGATATTCTTTCTTGCCCTCTCGAGCTAGAGAAATCCTCACTGCTGCATATATGTCATAAAAACAAGGTTTTTCTTGGATTTGTATACATGTCACCTTACAAAATTAACAATAGATGATAAGCAAGCATAGTAAGCTCATCAGCGTCCTATACCGCCCATTCTTCTTGGGATAACTCATTTCAAGAAACATAAAGCCAAGTTATAAAAGCTAATTTACTTTGAAGATTGAAAATTACTGGGTAAATTGGTGGCTGCGGTGAGGGGGTGGGAAAGAGAATAGACTACTTCTCCCCTGCCCTGTAAATTCAGCTGGAAGCTGACTCAACCATTAGAAGTCCAGCTATCCCACTGCCCATAGCACATTGTGGGTGGGCAAAGTTACTTTATCACAAGACTATGTCTTTCTTGAGAGAGTAAATCCTATCCTCACAATCTGCCAGCTAATCAGATTGGCTGATAGCTTATGATATTGGCCAGTATTACTGGAGCTAAGTAATGGGTATTATTGGTACTGTAGGGCAGGCCCCTGAGGTGATTCCATGAAACATATCCAGAGGACTAGTTCAAGGATGTGTTTGAAAAGCTTAGGAAGAGAGGATTAGGTGATTTATTTTTAAGAGGAGATGGGTAGGGAAAACAGGGAATACTATTTTTAGGGGATTCCCTCCACCTAATCTGTAAAGTGCATTTCCTGAAGACAGCACCGACTTTCCCCTCCTTGTATTATACACTTTTTACAAAAAATGCAAATCCCACTCCCATCCACCTGTTCATGCCAACTGTTGTCCCATGACTCACGATTCTTCCAGTACTAATTAAAAATACTTAGCTGTATTTTCAACACAGTTTGTTTTACGCAGAGTCGAGTGAATTTTGGTACTGAAGAATGATTATCTAAACTCAAAGGAGAACTTATGGGAAATGTACCATCGTGATGAACAGTATTCCACTGTATGTACAGTTTGCACAGCAATTTAAGAATAGATAATGCATAATCCTACTAATGGTCCAACTAGCTGTTAACTTCCCTTTAACCAGATTTTTATTTAACTGTACTCACCCTTTCAGCAACAGCTCTAACAGACTGAATACTTGTCCCATACAGGTTGTCATTATATTGGCCAGCTTCAATGAACTTATTGTCCTGAATATCTTTCTCCATTTGCTCCCGGGAAGTCACAAAGTGATAATCCTGCCCATCAATTTCATTTTCACGTCTTGACCTGGTGGTGTCTGCAAGGCAGAGACAGCAGTGGATTAAATTGTATTTCATCTGATACAGTATGAATTAATTGAATTTATAGCACTGAACCAGGCCAGTTGGCCTAAAACCATATGCCAGTGTTTATGTTCAACTTGAGCTTCCTCCAGCCTTTCCTAACTTAACTATTGTGATGTAAGGTACACATTTTAAGATTATTTATTTTCGGTTTTGAACTTTGAAATGGTGACATTGTAGTTTTGGTATGAAAGGTTTATTGATTTAACTTCTCAGTATTTCTGGAGCTATGATTTAAACAAAAATAGTATGAAAAAGGGAGTCCTTAGGGTGATAGTACGTATTTATTCACATTGTAAGAGTTTTCCAAACAGACACAGGAATTTTTTATTGGGGTATTTAGGGGAAAATTAGTAGCTTGTCAACCTTTTGGTGCTCAGATCACAGAGATTCTCATTAAAGTTAGTAATGTAAAACACAATTTCTACTAAGAAAGGAGATTTGTTAGAAAATAGACTCCCTAAGTGTAATGACTTTAATTCTTAAGTTCCAAACTGGAAGTATTGAGGTAGAACCCTGAAAGGGTATTCAAAATTGAGATAGACTAAGTTTAGTTGTGTGATTAATCAAGGAAGAAGTCACCAAACTCAAAAGACACAGAACTGAAAGAAACAGTAAATCATTTAAGTTCCATTCTGAGAATGTGTCACAATCCAAAACGTTAATTCTGATTTTCCTCCACAGATGTTGCTAGAGCTGCTGAGCCTTTCCAGCAATTTGTTTTTGTTCCTGACTTCCACTATTCACAGTTCTTTTAGTTAATTATATAGATGTGTTACAGAAGGAAATTTTCTGGTGTTTGTGCAGAGGTGGTGTTAGGATAGATAGGATTGTTATTTTTATTTTACGTCTTTAAATTTTTCAAGTTGTCTTTTATGTAAATGGCCTCACTTATTCTATTGTACTTTCTTTTAAGCAATAAACTATTGTTAAAACCAAATCTGCAGCATTGCATACCTATTTTTCAATAGAAGATCACCTTATTAAATAAAAACAAAAAAAATGATGTACCAAGCGAGATTTAATTCTCGGATCTGACTTGTCCAGTTGTAACATCAGCTAAGACCTTACTATTATCAACGTAACACTTTATTCCCTTCTCTCATGTTTTTCTAGCTTGTCCTTAAATACACAAACACTATCTGCTTCAACTGCTCTGTGCGGTGACACTCTCATCACTGATCTTGATTGATAAAATGCTCTTTTACATAACCTACACTGTATCTCCGATTCATCAACACCCAACTTAAGAACTTAACTTGAACATACAATCATGATCTCATACAGGGGTTTAATTTTAAAGACCCAACGTATGAACATTTCCTTTAATTACGAACAACTGCTTTATACTGTCCTTCATAGTGTTCCATTTTGTATACAAATTGACTTGTGAATGGGCTCCAGATCAAAACCCATTCGCAACTCAGGGACTGCCTACATTTGATTTCTCAGAATCATAGAACCCCTGTTGCAGACAGAAACCCTGCATTCACTATGGTTTATCCACCTATCCTGCACATTCTTCAACACAACCGGGCCATTCAGCATAGCCAATCTATCCACCTTGCACGTCTTTGGACTGTGCAAGAAAACCAGAGAACCTGACAGAAATCCACTCAGACAGTCATCCAAGGATGGAACCCAGGTACAATGAGGCAGCAGTGCTAACTACTGTGCTGCCAAGCTGTCTTGTACTGTGATCACAATACAGTTGAAATCCACGCTTTTCTAATTTCCTCTAAGTAAAGTGTATTTGTACAGGTGCCCAAGTATGAGATTTGGTAATGCTGTAAACAAAACCTTCAGTACACAATGGAACAAGCCCTTCTTGTTAGAAGCAAGAACTGAAAACACATTTAAACCTGTGAATGGGCCACGTATAGTTAAATAATATCAAACCTTCATTTAAAACAAATTTCAAATATAAAAAGGTAGAGATTCCTCATGCACACAAAAGCAATTCCTTCTACACATGACCCAGAGTCTCTAGGTTTTAGATCAGGTAACAGCCTTGGTTTTTATTTGGACACAAAAAAATGCAAGAACAGTGTAGGCAGATGTCCTTGACATGAGGCAACATTAACTTGAAAATGCTGCCACTAAAAGAATGACTGGAGACATGAAGATAATGAACCTCTGCTAAAAATATATGAAGACGTGGAATACCCCACCATCAGTGATAGCTTCTAAAAGGAAAACAAACCTGAAGTTTAAACCAGATATTGGCAGACAGGAGAATGGAACTAAGTGGCGATCTCTTTCCGAGAGTTACAGTTTGTACATAATCTCTAAGCTGTAAAATTCTATAAAGTTTATTAAATACTAAAATCCTGCCATAATTTGACCACAAGGTGTCCTCTCATACCAGTGTTTTATTGGGGCATTTATCCCTGGTTTGTTTCATCTTTAGCTAGGAATCCTCTCAGAACACTTATGTTTGATTTTGGCACTATCGTTTTATCAGAAGTACAGTGGAAACATTAACAATTTTTCACTGGATTTTATGGATTTACAGCAGCAAGAGAAGAACAGCTCCAAGGAAATTCTTGGGTTTTGAATTAAATCCAGATTGAATCCATCCATAGCTGATGAACTGAGATATGCTTCTGTCTGGATTCATATTATTTTTGTCATAATGAACAAAAGCATCAACATCCCTCTTTATGTATTGTCAGGTTCATAGTTGATGTTAGCACAGCTGTCAAACTAAGGGACTTAGTAGGTGCCTGGAATAATTGGATTTTTGTACACTTGTATTTTTATTGACTAGCACTGTAGTGTTATCATTAAACACCAATAAAAAGCCATGATTATTTGCATAATACACTTTTACAGAATGGGATTTCTGGGTAAATATCAATATTTCTAGGAATCTGTTGTGATTGCCTATGATATCTTAAAGAGAACTGTAAAGATCACATCTTTTAATTTTCTTCATTTCAGATTCTAAACCAAAATGGGAAAAGGACTACTTTAAACCAAGGACTGCAGAAGGAGTTACTGCACTTTTAAAAACAAGCTACTGAGTTGAATTTACACCACTAGTTTGTTTAAGCAATGGGAGAAGATGTGTGTGTATTCAGAGAAAGCTTCATCCTGAATCATCAACATAACAACAACTCTGACTGCCTCCAAGCTAGCTTTTGTGTGAACATTGCAGAGACAGATCTCCAGATTGAAAGAGACAGCATCTTTTTTTCCCCTCTGCAGTGAAGTAAACAAAAAAGAAAGACAGTTAGTTAGCCGTTCTTTCTCACCATTTGCCAAAAGCTGTTGCCTCTATTCAGTGACTGAAAAACTGAACAATTAGTGTATCAATCCCTCTTCCCCATGTCTTTAGCAAAGAAAAGGGCTTGGCTATGACAATCAGAAATCTAAAGGATTAGGGATATCTCCATGAATCTTATGGACCTGCCAATGAATGGTATTTCCCCTTTTTTTTGCCCCTTCACCCATAACATCTGTATTTATTTGTTTGCTTGTGTGCATGCGTGCGTACAGTTTCAGCTAATCAAATTGTTTGTTAATAATTCATATTTGTGTTTCCTTCTGGTTAGAATTGATTTATTTATAATAAATAGTAGTTCATATTTTCTTGTGTTAACCCGAATCTAGAAGACATGTGATTTGGGGACTTCTAGTATTGTGGTCAAAGCTTTAACTTTTGTGACAACCCTGGGAGTAATGGAGCTGGAGTATCAATGCACTTTCCCCAAGTGAATTGTGTCAGAATGCACAATGGGTTATCACTACTTTGTATCCAAAAGTAGATGTTTAATGGATAAGATGATATTTTTGAAGTACTTACGTGGTACACAGGAACCAAATTTATTTGGAAACTCTGAAATCAAATCATCATTAATTCTGTCCTTCATTGGTCCCAGAATTATTATTGGCCGAGCATAGTGAACTGAAATTTAAAAACATCAATTAAAAAAGAATTAACTATTACATAGAACGAAACATATTAAATAGCTTAAATATCACCACTCCTACCATTCCGCAATTATTTACGATCTACAAAATGCACTGCAGCATATCATCAAGATTTCTGCAGCAGCAATTCCAACTTCCTTTCCAAGTCACTTCTTATCCAGAGATGGATGTAAGCATTCCTTCATATAACTGCATAAAAATTCTGGAAATCCCTATTTGAAAAACAGTGATAGCCTTCGCCATTTCTCTTTTCTGTTCATTCTGCATTTTGAATTAATCTCCTTGTTAGCAAAAATGTGTTCTACTACACAAACTGTAAGAAATATTTTTGAACCAAGAATAATTTAAATCAGATGTTAATAAAAATGTCCATGAAATTGTTCATGCACCCAATGTGCCAATTTATCATTTTTTTACTGAACAATGTGCATTTAAAAAAATCATTTTCTCACTTGTTGGAAGAGATCTGTAAAAGCTGTGCTTATCATTAACTTTTACCACCATTCAAATGTTTTATAATTGTTTTCAGTGCTCCTATCTCCTCACATGTATCGGAAGACAAAAGACCAAGGTAACAAATTGTACTAGAGGTGGATTATCTAATTATTCTAAGAAACAGCGATTTTTTAGAAGATTTGTAGCTCAGGTTGATGCTAAGTATGTATGTTAGCTTGCTGAGCTTGAAGGTTTATTTTCAGATGTTTTGTCATCATACTAGGTAAAATCATCAGAGAGAGTCTCTGGTGAAGCGCTGGTGGTGAGTACTGCCTCTCTATTTATTTGAAACTGTACACTGTCAACAATATCCTGACAGGCAAAACAGTTTACAAAAGAGGAGAAGGATAACAGACTCCCAATCCTAGACGTGACAGTTGAACGTACATTTAACGGAGAGCTTCAAACCAGCGTCTAAAGAAAAACAACAAACACAGACCAAATACTTAACGTAAGAAGCAATCATCCCAACACCCAAAATGGAGCTGCATCAAGACATTATTTCAACAAGTCACATCACACTGCAGCACCCAAGAACTACACAAAGCAGAAAAATATTTCTACAATGTTTTCAAGAAAAACGGGTACCCAATAAACATAATCTGCCGATTCCTCAGAAACAAACCCAAACAAGCAGACACAAGGCAACCAAAAACTATAGCCACATTACCTTACATCAAAGGCATATCAGAAATGACTACCAGACTACTCAGACCCATTGGCATCATGGTAGCCCACAAACCTACTAACACACTTAAACAGTGACTAATGAACCTAAAAGATCCATTAGATACTACCAGCAAAACTAACGACATTTACAAGATACCATGCAAGAACTCTAAAAAAACACTACGTTGGACAAACGAGCAGGAAACTTGCCCAGGATACATGAACACCAACTGGCAAACCAAAAGACACGACCCACTATCACTATTTTCTATACATTCAGACAAAGAAGGACACCACTTTGACTGGGACAATACACACATCCTAGGACAGGTGAAACAAAGACATGCATGAGAATGTTTAGAAGTATGGCATTCTAACCAGAACTTCATTAATAAACACATTGATTTAGATCTTATCTACCTTCCCTTGGAAAAAACGAACTGGAAATGACACCATCCACCTTAAGAAATCAAGACCTATAAATAGAGAGGGGGGACATACCACCAGCGCTTCACCGGAGACACTCTCTGATGATGTTACCCAGTATGGTGACGAAACGTCTGAAAACAAAGCTAAAAGATAACTTACATTCTTATTCGAAGAAACAATATATAATGGCAGACTGGTTGCCATTGAATACAGAGATCCTATATAGTTCAAATAGACCTGAGGTTATAGGGATAGGACTGCAGAAGTAAAGAGAGCTCTCGTTACTTTTGTTTCCAGACTTTTACAGAGGATTCCTTAACAGAAAATTAATACAAAGAATATTGCAAACAAGAGCAATATTTATCCTTGAAACATGGCAGTTCCAGAGGTAAAAGTGCTCTCATGTGGTCACGTAGGGAGTTCCAGCAATGGAAAACAGCAGGCAAAAGAAATGGTGACATGATCAAGTAAGGATAGTGAGTTACACAAAAGCAAAATAGTGTTGATGGTGGAGATGGAACTGGAATTAGCTGATGATGTCCCATGCACTTGCTATAGAATAGCACTCAAGCTACCAAAAAAAATTAGGCTTACGTCTAGATTTAATAGAATGTCACAAAATAGAAGGAACTCATTTGGTCTCTTGTATTGCATGCCCACTGATCCTATGTGATGGGATTAGGACTTCTGATTATAACGTATTAGCACAGTAACTTCCTACACATTGCCAACTGAATACTTTCAAACACAATATTATAACTTTCTACAAAAGTGGTTTGATCTGAAAATGTCTACTTACTCTCCAGGCGAGTCACTGCTTCATAAGATAGAACAGTATCATCCTGACCCTCTATGAAGGAGGAAAGTAGAAAAACATTACAATCAGCTGAAATCCTCCTCACTTAAACGATGCTCACCCCATAACATCCTCTTGCGCCTGAATTTCAACTGCTTTTCATCCATTTCTCTACAATCTGTCAGCACTAGCTTAAATCTAATCCATTAGGAATTCAGCTTGAGACACAGTTGGAGAATACAAAAGGGAATTATAAGTCAGTCAGTCAGTGTAGGTGAAAATTCATCATTTATATTAAGGTATCCATCTTACTGGTAAGTCTGGTGAGTATCCCATGTTATGGCAGACTGGGGCTGGAGCAAATAAAAAGCAACAATGAACTGCATCTTTATGAATTCCAGGACCATTGACCCAAGCACAGAATATGTGGAAGGTGAGCAGTCCAGACTGTCCTGCTCATTGCTGGATAAATGCAGTTTAAATGGTGTATGTCAACTATTTGATTAATTTTAAAGAGACTGAAGCTGGAGGCTCCAACTCATAAGGTAGAGTGGTGACAGCCAAGAGAGCTTGGGCTCCAAGCTCTTCTTTAGTGCTAATTAGGGCTAAGGTCCTGATTGTCTATCCAAACAAAAATCAATTGAATAGGTTGATGGCCTCATGATAAGGCTATGCAGGTGGTCAGTGTTCCCAACCGTTTGTCCCACCTGAAGACAGGACCTGTGGAGACAAATGACCTGCAAAGGGAGAAGAAAAATAAATGAAGGAACCCAAAGGGGTTACTTACTGGAGCTGCTTTCACTGTCACTGGTGTTGGACGTCATACACTCTGCAAAAAAGCAAGGTGCCAGAGTTTCATGTTATAAAAGGAGCATACAACAGATGGGCAGACTGTCCTTTGTTACGTGTTTCTGATTACAATGTACTGGCATAGTAACTTCCTGAACATTACTAACACTGAATATTTTCATGGAGGTTTGGAAAAATACACTGATCAAAAATCTTAGACTGATTCTTATTAGATTTTTGTTTACTATAAAACATTTATTGTCCCCTGTGGGATATGATTCTGCTGTTAGGTCTGAATATATAAAGCTCTTGGGTATTCACAGCTATTATCCTTCATTACTATGGTGAGGATAATCTCATAGGCTGATATTCTAATGCAGGATACTTCGTTCTGTGTTGCATCACACAGATGAAATGTACTTCCCTCATGCACATCATTGCCACCACAACATACAAGATCCTAGCAAGTGCAGCAGTGACTTTCTTAGAAATAAAAATTGACTTTCAACCACCTGTGCACTGCCAGACTCATCCAGCACCTTCATCAGCTGGACTATCAGTTCTGCCAGAAAGAAAACCTGGTAGAAGTGAGATCAAGAAACCAAGGAACGAATCTTACGAGGAGTAGCAATAAGTCAGATTGTCACTACTCTTTTTCACTTACCCTGCTTCAGAGCTCCATGATTTGAGCCTCTTCAGAAATGCAAAGTGTTCCTGTTCAGGAAGCCTTCTAGCACAGTACAGGATCAATGCTAGAGGCCAAACTACACCGCTTTCTACAGCAGTAACTTCCATATTCCAATAGTTAACAGCTGAAAAACTCTTTGACAAGGAGAAAGGGTAAATGCGTAACATAAATGGATGAGAGAATAGGATGACTGCTGGTTGGGCAAGGAGGAGTTGTTCAGTTAGGTGACATGTTCAGTGAAAAATAGAAAGGTGAGAGGATGGGCAAATAAGTGAAGGGATACAGGTAGCAGGCAAGTGGATGAGGACATGAAAGATCAGAAATTGCAGGTCAGGGTAGCATGGAGGTAATCAACTGGGTACCCAGAGAAAGGATCAGTGAGAGTGATTTGAGAGGCCAGATTAAGAGTTAGAATAAGTTTAAATTCCTCTAAATTTTTGTGAATAACTATTAAGGTTGGTCTCCAACGCAGAACTGGGGACTCTGTCTGAGGGTTCCAAGCACTGGGCAACTGCCCAACAGAAGCTTAACTTTTCTAAGCAATTACTGCATCAGGACTTCTAAGAGGTCCATAATGCATTTTTCAGGGTACATCTGCTCTCTAGGTATCTGGAGATGAGAAGTTCTAAATCTGAGAAAGGATTCAAACTGAGGATTTAATATATGTTCATACAGTAGGAGTGAGTGATCAGTTAATTATATGCAGTGAGAAAGTAATAAAATAACATCATAGCAGCACAGGTCAGGGATTGAGTTAAAACATGCCAATGTAAGAGATGTAAGCAGTTCTTTACATGGGTAAACTGATATCAGAAGGTACTACTAAAAATACCACTATTCCTGTTGATCCAAGACTATTTCCACATTGGAGTCTTGGAACAAAAAGCAAAGATTTGTTCGAGAAAGATTAAAATGGATAATTAAACTCCAACTATTTACATCCTGGTTGATAGCTCTGATGTCCTGAGCTGCAGCATCCAATGTGGCACTTCGCCATGTAGTTTACGATAGACAGCAACTAATCATTTGCAAAAGCTAAAAACACAAACTAAAATCATCCCTTTTTAATTCTCTTTTTATAAATCATATGCATTATAAACACACAAAGTCTCTCAACTTCGACACAAATTTTTTAATGGTGCACAAAATTATAAGGTATCAGTTATGTGATTTACATTGCATTAAACGACTGAGTGTTGATTAAGAATTTATTGTACAATTAAACCGATAAAATATTAACTTGTACCTTAGTTTAATTTGCAACACTGAGTCATCATTTTGGAAATTATCAGAGAGAGGCAGCCCTGAAAAACTAGTGTAAAAATGGACTTGAGGCACTGGCAATGCTAATAAAGTTACTCGGGATTACAGCAGAAGTGAAGAAAAATCAGATGTTCCAAGATATGTGTTTGTGATTTCTAGATTCACAAATGTTGGTCTCTCACTTACTCAGGTTCTTCATCCCGTAATAGTCATCACTTAATCCAGGGAACTCCTGGATCCAATCACCGGACAGCAAAAATTTAGAAATAACACGGAAACAAAAAGAGATATAGAAACAGGAAAGGAGTGAATTAGCACCTGGACTCCTGCACAGTGATAGAGCAGAATAGAAGTAGCTATTGGGGCCACTGCAGTTACTGAGGACTTCATTGATTTTAACTGTTCCACCAAATGGAGACTAGGGAATATTCAAATAGAATTGTTCGTCTGTTAAATTGAAATTGCATTAGATATATTCAGTGTTAACCCAGATTCAGCAGACATGATATTACATGAATTTTGGGAATGTTATTAATGTTTAAAATAATTACAACTTGTTAATTCTGCAACATAGACACTAATAGCAGCTCTCACTCTGCTCACTGTCATACAGAGCAGAATTATACCTCAGTCTGGAACTGCCGAGACCCCATTTGATACATCCATGGAAAAGCATTGGGAACACTGGAACCATTGTACAGACATGTTAGTGTTTGCACCACACTGAGTTAGTGCTTACAGAATGTTGTTCCCTCTGATCAAACTTCATGTAAGCCTACAGTTACTTACGGCCATGATCACCTGTGTGCTCCTGTACAATATTCTCCTTGCTCCTGTAGAAGGTAAACTTTCGAGACAAGATGCTCTTTTTACGCTTGGCTCTGGATGACTGTGAAGGAGAAGAGGATGGATGGAGGACATAGGAGGATGAATGGATGTTTCATTCATGCAAAACACATTGTAAATGTGGATCAGCAGTGACATGGTGAGCAAAATCAGATAAACAAGGCTTTACTTGACTGCACTGGATGGCATCTTCTCTCAATAACCAAATTCTTTCACTTAACACAATCAGCCAGCCAAGTTTCATTAAACCAAAATTTGCCATTACTTGTTAACAATCTGGGCTCTCCAACAGCTCTAGCTCAGTACTTAATTCCTAATCCAATACATTCCAACACATACTATATTTCATGTCAAAATTCCAGACTGTAATGAAACTATAGGCTGATGTGTTGCTGGAAAAGCGCAGCGGGTCAGGCAGCATCCAAGGAGCAGGAGAATCGACGTTTCGATAATAAGCCCTTCTTCAGAAATTAGGAGGGTTCATTCTTGAAGAAGGGCTTATGCCCTAAACGTCGATTCTCCTGCTCCTTGGATGCTGCCTGACCTGCTGCGCTTTTCCAGCAACACATTTTTCAGCTCTGATCTCCAGCATCTGCAGTCCTCACTTTCTCCTATAGGCTGATGTGCCTATTTACTGCTTAGACATTTGTATCTAACAGCAGTTCAAATATTGGAATGAATCCTGATAATTACTTAAGATGTTTATGTGTCTGGAAGCAGAATTTATGGATAATTTAGTGCATTCATGCTGGTTAAAGATGCCCTTATCAATTGGTAGCACATGCCAGAACTTCCAATACACACTTGACTTGGATTTTTCAATTACTGTCATAATTTTACCAGTGTGCCATCTCAAATTGTTACGTATGCCTAAATATGCTTATTGGTAGGTAAGACTTTCTCCTTATTGGTAGGTAAGACTTACTGCCTCTAGTCCAGAATCAAAGTTACCCTAAGAATATAGTCTCTGTAGTATTAGATACAATGTTCATATGGATCTGGAGAAATGACAAATAAATCAAATATAAGGGACTAGATATTCACCTGAATGTTGTTTCCAAAATGTTAACATTCACATCCTATTGCAGAATGGCAGAGGTTAAGTTCTGTACTAAAATGTTGAAATTGATTGCAATAATCTTGACCGTTATTGTGACTTGTGAAGCTCTCCAACTTGGACAGGACTAACTCAACCAAGATTTGCCCATCCCCAGCAGTATTAGCAAATAGAACCTGGTACTTGATGGTGCCATGTACGATGGATACATTTACCCCTTGGATTTTACAGTCATTGCATCACCATGTTTACAACTTGTAAAGGGAAATGTTTGAAATGATAACATTATGGGAAAAATTAAATAACAAATAACAAATGAAACTATCCCAGACCAAGCACACACACTCCAGCCTTTGAGACAGTATTGTATTAGACAGACTAATATCACTGAACACATTTAATTGAAGCACTGTGAAGGTCAATTTCAGTCTTTGCGTTTCTGTTTAGTCTGAATCAAATTCTCCAATTTACATTAAAGCTTTAATGGAAACTGTGATCTCAAAAGACAGAGGACGTCATTCAACCTTTTTATTCTTCTCTCTGGTTGAAGTTAAAGTCTACGATCGTAGGAATTGTTGGAACTTAGGAGACAGGAAACATCAGAAAATCTAATGCACAGCCCAAGTAGTAATAGTAACTAAATTACCAAGCCTAAAAAAGCACACCATTGATGTCTCACTAGTTTCACCCCACCCCAGTGTTGATACTGCCAGGAAGTACACCTCGGCAAATACTACCAATCAATGGAATCAAATCCCATATTGCATGTAAAGTTAATTCCTCTAGATGGCACTAATACGATCTAAGAAATACATGCTCAACCAGCTTGCCAAAACTAGCCATACAGTATTAATATCCCTAAAGAATCCATGGTAGCTTCTGAGAAGAATGTACAACTTCCCCCTCCCGCCTCAATAATATTAATATTCCCTGCATACATGCACCAGCAACAATCCAAAGTGTAAATGTCCCTGTTAATACTGAAGTCCTCAGCTTTATATGGCACAATATCAACAGCACACGAAGTGCCAAACCACTCCCCAACCCTCCTGTTACAGCCATATCCTAATTCATTTCTGTAACCAACTCCAGTCTTCCGAATTCCTCTCCCAACTCCAGGACCTAATGGGGTCTATTATCCTTCGTTATGGTTAGCTGGTCTGGAGAGAACAAACAGTTTATATTTTAAAGTCAAAACAGCCTGATAGTTTAAAGATAATGAAAATTGAAAATAATGGATATTAAGTGCTGCAATGCTGGTATCAGATAGATGGAATGTGAGGCAGCAATACTATTTATTATTAGGAATGTAGATCTGTGATTTTGACATTTTAAAGGACCTCCTTATTTGCAATAAATATTCTATTAGGTATGAGCACCCCACTACCTTTTCAACAACTTATATTTGTGAATCACCTCTAAATGTAAAAATATTACAAAGCATTTCAGACACTTCATCAATAAATATCAATGCTAAATTAGAAAAAGGATGGTAAGCAAAGATGATCCAAAAAAACTTGGTCAGATATAGATTTTAGGAAAATCTCAGACATTTGGATACAAATTACTAAGTCCCAAGTGGTGAAGCAGAGGGAGAATGTATAAACAGCTAGAATTGAGGGAACAGAAGAACTGGTTACAGGAAGTTGAAATTCTGGTATTAGAAGGAGTTGCAAGACAGATTGAATAAAAACCAAAAAAAAACACCAATATATGATTGTAAATGCATGGTTTTGGAGGTGAGATTCAATGCAAATGTCACTGCTTGTGTTGATGACAACTTCCTGGATGCAAATCCAACCCATTCTCTTTGACAAAGGTCACAATAACCTGGGTTGCAAAACCACACATGCAAGCTCAGAATTAACGCAGCTACTATCATTCTATTAGCAGCTTTGTACATAAGCACTAAACAAACCAAAGGAGGCTGGAAATCAGAACCAAAACACATAAGCACTCTTTCAGCAGTCTGGGCCTCAAAAATCAGAACAAAAACATTGCATAGGACTGATTTTGTGATCTGCACATATCAGAAAGACAAAGACTAAGTGAATAGGCAAGAACATGGCCAACAGAATATAATGCAAAAAAAGCGAGGTTAACCATTTTGGTAAGAGGAAATGATGGAACAAATTTTTAAATAGGGAGAGATTGGGAACTATTGATGTCCATAGTATCCTGCATGTCCTTGTTCATAAGTCACAGAATGCAAACATGCACATGCAGCAATTGAGAAAATAAGTGTTAAGTTGCCCTTAATTGCAAACAGATTAAAGAGGAGAAAAGATGCCTTGCTTCAACTGTATAAAACTATGCTGCGACCACAACTCTAATATTGTATACAGTTTCGGATCAGGGATTTGGATTCCTGCCCGAAACATCAATTCGCCTGCTCCTTGGATGCTACCTGAACTGCTGTGCTTTTCCAGCACCACACTCTCGACTCTGAGTGCTAGGATCTGCAATCCTTAAGGAAGGATATACTTGTCACAGAGGAGTGCAAAAAAATACATTCTTAGGATGACAGAATTTCCTATGAGAAAACTGGAATGTATTCTGTAGAGTTCAAAAGAATGAAATGATCACATTAAAATACACAGATTTTTTATAGGGTTTCATAGGGTAAATGGAGGAAAGAGTCCTAACAACACATCCCCATATACAGTAGCCCCTCCCTTACTCACCCCAAGCTGGGGAAGTTAAATTCCAGGGGAACGGAGTTACAAATTACAGCACAAGCTTTTTAGGACTGTGATGAGGAGGAATTTTTTAGGTCAATGAAGAGTAAATCTTTGGAATTCTATACCCAAGAGGGCTATGGAGTCTCAAGTATTTTAAAAATAAAAATCAATAGATTTCTAAATATCAAAGACTGAGATCACTCTTCCCTAAATGTTCTTTCAAAATAATATTTTCAATTAGCCCTCTTTTCATTACACGATACTAAATAGCATTTCCTGTAGTTAGTCTATCAATATACTGCTTTAGAAATCCACCCTTAACATATTTCAGAAAGTTGTCCTCCAGTTTAGTGCTCAGTTGGTTTACAGGGTCCATATGCAGATTGAAGTCACTCATAATAACTATGTTGTCTGTGCTATATATTTCTCTCGCTAGCTAATTAATACCACACTCCAGCTCTACACTACTGTTACTATCTCGTGGCTTCTAAGTAAGTTCAATTGATGTCTGCTACCTCATGCAGTTTCTTAGTTCCATGTAAATAAATTCTACATATTCTTCTTACAAATGTACTGATTCCATCCTTTATTATCAATATGACTCCACCTCCTTTTCCTTCTTGTCTGTTCTTCCTAAATGTCAAATATCCTTGAATATTCAGTTCCCAGTCCTGTTGACCATGGGCCATGATTATATTATGGCAATTGGATTGTATCCATGTATCCCCAGTTGTGCCTAAGGATCATCTACCCTAGTGCAAATGATGTGTACACTCAGAGAAAGTGCCCTTAACTCTGTCTTTTTGACATCATGAAGCGAACTCAATGCTTGGCTTAGTTTCTCCTGTTTTCTATTCTCCTTAGCATCTTTACAACTTTCTGTTCTCGGCATGCACAATGCACAACAGACATCTCAAATCCAGAGGAAAATTCACCAGCAATGCATCTGCAAATCCAATAGAAAGGTAGAGGCCCCAATGTCAGTGGCTTCTTTCAGGACAACATCCCTTGCTTCAAGACAATAGTTATTGTCAATCCACTGGGTTGAGTGGGCCATATCATCCACATGCTCTGCCCAAAATTTCCAAAACAAGTTCTCTATTCCATGCTCAGTTAAGGCAAGTGGCTACCAAAAGAGCAATGAAAGCATTTCAGATGTCCTCAAAGCACCCAGCAAGAAATGCAGCATTTCCACTAACTCATGGGAATCTCTTGCCCTAGACTGCCCGAACTGGAGAAGAAGCATCTGTGAAGAAACCCGCCATCTGGAACATGAGTAAATGGGTGATTATGTCAGCAAAGAATGTGACAGAATGGATTTGCATGGGAGAGTGACTATAAGATTATGAATTAAAATAACCACCAACTTTTAGAATTACCATCTCACTGATGCAATAGATAGACTTCCTGTATCACAAGCAAGAATAGTTCAATATGACTACATTTAAGCAGAGCCATTTTTTTCAGTTGTAGTTTCAAGTTCCAGTAAATACAAATAAATTAATTACTTGTCTGAGTTTATCGAGGTTTCATTTGCAAATGCACTACCTGCTCAATCTTGTAACTGAGGTTTATGACATTCTACTGCCCTGTTTTTGGTATGGAAATGCTACAGATTGATTACATGTATTGAAACACATCTGGGGCATTGTCAGTTGCATCAGGATAAACTAACATATGAAACACATTCAGAAGCATAGTTATTGTGTTAAAGCAGAAAACCAAGGCTTTTGTATTTTTTATTCTGCTGGAACAGAGCAGTTCTAGGCTTCTGAACAGACTAGTCAGCTCAATGCCATGTTCAAAGTCCCAAAGGGAGTTGGATTCAGGGTCATCCAAGAGATAGAGGTGCTTTCAACTCTAGTATAAAGAAAACAAGAAAATTTGATCATAACTAATTACGCTTTTGTACCAATCAGAAAAATAGTTATATGGTCAAGAGAACAGTGAAGCATTTGGCTCTCAATTTTGCAGGCTGCAAGTAAGTGGAAAAGAAATAAGGTCAACAATCTTGGCACAGTTCTCAAATGTTAGTCTTTTTTCAAGTAGTGTTTTCTCCCCCTCCAAAACTTACCCCTTTCATTTCAATAACTCCAGGCCTGGCATGGAATTTTACGGTTTTTAATCTTGCTCGCTCTTTCTTCTCAACGCTGAGAAATAAAAACACAAAATGAAATGTCAGAAATCAATAACTAGAACCTTCTTGGTCATTATCACTAAAGTCATGTTCCTCTTTGCATACTGTACAGGAAATTACACAGAAAGACATGCAATGCTGGCTGAGTAGGCTTTGTAACCTTGGATCTTTGTACTTATGCCAGTACAGACCAATGATATGTCCGTCTATCAGGCCTAACGGAGATTAAATTGAACAAGAAAGCAATATCTCAATTTTTAAGATGGCTTTCTGCAACAGGCAGCAGAAAATTATGTTCAGAACTTACAATAAAGTTCACCTTTTTCACTGAGTCAGGTTAAGGCCATTATTTTGATAAAGCTTCATGCTGTAAGTTAATTAATCTTGAGAAGAAGACATCATCTAGGGTGACATTACAGTGCAGTTATGAAGGTACTGCTACAGTGCTGAGGATGAAACATTAAAGCAAGAAGACGTCTGCCTGTTCAGGATATTCACGATGGCACAATGAAAAATTAAACAGCATGGACTTTACTTTCAGCAACTAATAACAATTAAAACAAATTTAATAAGCATACATCTCATTCTTATTCCTAAGACCTTGCAATTTTGTCAATAGCTATCATATTTGTTGACACAATCCATTAGGAGTGCTGAGGGCTAGTGTGATCCACCATAGAAGGAAACTAATTGATAGCCATCCCAGTCAGCAAAGAAGTGTAAATATTCATTTTTTAAATAAACTAAGCACCCCCACTACAAAACTAGTTGAAAAAAATGTATAAAATGACAAAATATAGTAAATAGAGATGTCTAGGTTGAAATTTTAAAAATGAGCAACATAACAATTTTTTAGATTAGATTACATTACAGTATGGAAACAAGCCCTTCGGCCCAACAAGTCCACACCGACCCGCCTAAGCGCAACCCACCCGTACCCCTACATTTACCCCTATACCTAACACTACGGGCAATTTAGCATGGCCAATTCACCTCACCTGCACATCTTTGGACTGTGAGAGGAAACCGGAGCACCCGGAGGAAACCCACACAGACACGGGGAGAACATGCAAACTCCACACAGTCAGTCGACTGAGGCGGGAATTGAACCCGGGTGTCTGGCGCTGTGAGACAACAGTGCTAACCACTGTGCCACCGTGCCGCCCACAAATTTAAATCATAAGCTTCCAATAATGTAACCAGAAATGTGATGTCAGAACAAAAATCAGAAATATCCTAAATCTCTTCACATGCAATTAATTAATTTGTAAGACAAATACTTTATATTAATAAATATGGTCAATCCTTGGTCAATAGACAGACCCAGAGATGAAATATGTAGTTCATTATGTGGTGCTGGTTGCAGAAAATGAACTCACTGCCCTTCATTTTATGATGCATGAAATATTCAACATCCACTTGTACAGTAAGTAGTTTCAAGTTACATTTCCAACAATACAGTACTTCCTTAAGATTCAATTGCAATGTCAGCCTTGACTATGTCTTCTTCAACTTAGACAATGTACTTAATTAATTTACTGATGCAGATAATAGCATTATTAATTAGGCTAAGCTGACCTCCGAGATTTAACTTGCAGACTATTTTTTTTGAACAGCTGTTTTCTCAAGATTTGTTGTAAGAGATAAATATTTTAAATGTAGTACGGTATTATTTTACAAAGTATCAAAATACTATATTCACACAGATATTCAAAGACTGAATTTGACTGTTTTATCACTAGCAATACAACTTGACTTATGATAACCTAACTCAATTAGTGGCAAAAAAAAAGCTGGAGTTAGGTAAGCATCTTAAAATCAAGACGTGTGACTTTGCTATTAGCAGGTTGGGATATTGTGTGTTGTCAGTGTATACAGGTGCCACCAGTTAAGATCACCTTATTTTAACACGGACAATACATTCACAATTTTATTTGTGTAGCCTACCAATAGCACTGGAGACATGATTTCCTAGGGCGAAGTAATAATTGTGCAAGTTAACTTGTTAAAGCAATATGATCATGATATAACAGATATATTAAACAGCCTTTTCACATTGATTTTTACAACAGAAGATTGTGAGCAAACTTGAAACATGCAGTAAAAGGATAAATAATCTGTAATACTCAGAAGCCTGTAAGTGTATCTGTAATACACCATAAAGAACACCACTGTGCAGAAACAGAGGTTTAAATGTCAACAATGCTTTTAAGTGATATGGGGTGTATTTTAAAATTCTCAAAGAATTATACACAGAAAATAAGTAAAGCTATGTTTGATAAATTTCAGAAATCATTGATTATGAAATATCAAAAAAGAATAGGAGGAAAGCAAATATAGTTCCTTTGGAATACAACACTGATGTACAGACTAATGGATTAGCGGTTTCCAGTTTGATGAATCAATTTGCCCCTAATCATTCCTTTGCATGTTCATCTTAATGTTGAGTAAACCTGCTTAATGATTTGGTGCAATTCTTGTGCACTGGGAACACAATTCAATGAGTGAAGAAATATTTACAAAAAAATACATGCAAAGGACAGATAACTGGTTTAGATTACAATTTTTACATATGCAGATTTTACTGTTATACCAGTCGATGGAGGATATTGCAAGCCAGCTCTTACGCAAAGTAAAGGTTAGCTGCAAGAACAACTGACACTGCAAAAGACAATGCAGTTTGTTCAGCAAATCAGAATTCGTAACGTGGCCTCAATTCAGAGATCGAAGATGGTACTGTGTATTATACATAGAGTCAGAAGATGCATTAAATACACAGAAGAATACAGGCCGGATGAACGTGAGATGGAAGGAGCATGGAATCTCAAGAAGGGTAAAAAAATCTGATTAAAAACTGGTTAGAAGGAGGAAGAAGGTAAGAGTTAAGAGATCAGATTAGTTGAAAGAAGGCTTTTACATAGGGACCTGGTTCCTCTTTTTTTCCCATTTTTCCTACAGCTAGGTCCTTTAAACAACACAATGGAGAGTTCCATCTAAGAAAATAAAATCATGATATACCCGAGACAATTGGCATTAAAACAAAGTGTCCCACTTCTATAGCCAAAAACCAGCAGAACATTTGAGAAGTGCCTTTTCCTGTTAATGTGTGCATTGGGTTAATATATGAAGCCTACTAATTTCAAAGATTTCATCTAAAATGTCCTGTACACTTGGGAAAACTTGCAAGGTTAAACTTCTCTGCCCTCTCCATTACTGTCTCATTTCCAATATGAAAGTATTAAAAGTGCTTTGCTGAGCCAATATGCAAAAGTCATTTGCTGTACACAGATATAAACTGCAGACTGACTTGTCTCCAGTGGGCGTCCTCAAAAGAAAATGCTATCCAAAATCAAACATGGTGACTTTCATAACTGTGGGACAACTTTGAAGATGTCATTGAGTCAATTTGCAGCGAAACAAATGTTGCACAGACACCTCTCTGCTGTAGTCATGTCCCACCTGTTAAAATGCATGCATGAATATTGATAAGTGTAAATGTACTACAAACTTAATATGCTTGTGAGCCGATCTGCATTTCATTAATGTTACTCAGAAAAGAGACAAAAATATTTAAATCCATTTATCTTTGTTATGTACGTCTTGTAATTCAGCATTGATTAACCATGTTCCACAAAAGCATTAAACCACATGCACACACACAACGTATTTGTAAAAAGTTCATTACAATGCTTATGAAAAATCATTTGTATATAATCTGAAACTTCAATATTTATGCTTTAAAAATTAACCAAAGACTGTCATGCCAATTGAGCATACATGTGCCTATCTTATACTGATCATGGCACCTCATTCATAGTTGGGAAGATTAGAGTGGGACTTAATTTGAACAATTTTACTATTTAAAATGGTTTATTCTTACCACAGGTGCTTTTCCTTCCTTCCCCATAAATCTCAACTCTCAATTTGACAGACAGGGTGGTATACCAGATATCACAAGATAAAAACATCACCAGTTGGGCTCTGCCAATCGTGGCTCAATTGGTCGAAGTTTCACCTGAGCCGTAAGGTCCTAAGCTCAGGTCCGTCATCATGCCTCAACTATATATATCAAGACTGACAATTCATTGCAGTATTGAGGGATTACAGCCCTACTGGGGTGCCACCCTTTGGATGAGACATTAAACTGAGGCTTCATATGCCTGTCAGTTGATGCTAAAGGTTATTTCTAAAGAACAGCATAGGAGCTATCCTTGGACTCATAGAATCAGAATGTAATTTTCAAAACAGAAGCAGGCATTGGGCTGCACTCCCCACTTCCTTCCTAGTTCCCTGCAGTGTACTCCCTTCAAGCGTCCATTCAAGTTTCTTTCTAAATTATTGTTTCCACATGCACCATCCTTGGAGTGATTTCCAAGTTATTACCATTTACTACTGAAAGTAGTTCTTCCCTTCTCAAAATCTGTATCCCGTAGTCTCTTTAAAATCAGCAACAGGAAGAGTTATTTTTTAGTCTGCTTTACTATGTCTAGCATAATTTTGTTCACCTATATCAAATCTCCTCTCAGTCTCCTCTACTTTGAGAAGAATGATACCAGCCTTTTCAAACTAACCTTGTAATGAAATCCCTAAAGCTCTGGAATTGTTCTGGTAAATCTTCTCTGCATTCTGTCAAAGACCTTTTAGTATGGCTGGATAGGTTGGGACTTTTTTTTTAACTGGAAAATAGGATGTTGAGGGGAGACCTTACAGAGGTTTATAAAATGGAGAGCCATAAGTAAGGTGAATGGTCAAAGTTATTTTCCTTTGGGTTGGTGACTTCAAAACGAGAGGGCATAATTTTAAGGTGCGAGGAGAAAGATTTAAAAGGAACCCTAGGGTAAACTTTTTTTACACAGTAAATGGTTCATATGTGGAATGAACTGCCTGAAGAAATGGTAATGCAGGTACAGTTACAACATTTAAAAGACATTGGATAGATATAGGAAAGGTTTAGAGGGATATGGGCCAAATTTCCCAAAGTAAACTAGTTCCAGTTGCCTGGAACTAGTTTACTTTGGGAACTGGAACTAGTTTACTTTGGAAAATTTATTTATTGGTCTACCACAATTCACAGTTTTTTGACCTTCAGTCAATTTCTTTATCCAACTGTACACTGGCATTTCAGTTCCATAGCCTCACCTTTATAAAGTAGCCTGTTAAGTGATACTTTGTCAAACACATTCTTAAAACCTATTTGGACAACATTCCCTTCTTAAAAAACTAATCAATTAGATCAGTCAGGAATGACCTGGCTTTTACAATTCTATGCTGGTATTCCTCAATTAACTCAAACCTCTCCATGTTCCAGTTGATTTTTTTTTCCCAATTAAGGATTCCAAATACCTTGCCCATCACTAATGTTAGATTAACTGGCCTGGAGCTATTAAGACTATCTGTGCAACCTTTCTTACGTAAGGATGTCACATTTCCCTGGCCAAAATATATCCCTCAGTCAACTGGTCATTGTCACATTGCTGTTTGCAAGAAATTGCTGCCGCACTTCCAATATTACAACAGTGACTACATTTTAAAAAGTGCTTCCTTAGCTGTGAAACATTTTGAGATATCCAATGGTTCTGAAAAGCACTATAGAAATGCAAGTCTTTTTTTGTTCTGCGCTATCAGCAGAGCAGTAAATACATTTAATTTCTTTCACAAAAATAATGTAATTTCTTGGGGTTATTAGATTAGATTACATTACATTACAGTGTGGAAACAGGCCCTTCGGCCCAACAAGCCCACACCGACCCGCCGAAGTGCAACCCCTGCATTTACCCCTTACCTAACACTATGGGCAATTTAGCATGGCCAATTCACCTGACCTGCACATCTTTGGACAGTGGGAGGAAACCGGAGCACCCGGAGGAAACCCACACAGACACGGGGAGAACGGGCAAACTCCACACAGTCAGTCGCCTGAGGCGGGAACTGAACCAGGGTCTCAGGCGCTGTGAGGCAGCAGTGCTAACCACTGTGCCACCGTGCCACCCACAACCTTTTTCTTGAAAACTTTTTTCTATTAGAAAGAATAGTACATTTTACAATTTTGAAAGAAAGGCTGAAATGAAATAATTTGTACACTAAAGAAAAATTTGCTCTAAGCAAGTACCGTTAACTAACATAGAGCAAATACTGCAATATCAGCGATTAGAAAGATGAAAAAAACCTATATTTTTCTTCAATTAAGAAAAAGGCAGAATGACAACTTCACAAAAATAACCATTTATCCTCTGGGCCAAGAACAATGACTTGTGTTTATAAACATCCCGAGGCACTTTTGCGGAGTATACAACCAGATAAAAATTGATACCAACCTTAAAAAAAAGCTATATTAGGAAAGTGTGGTGTGAAAGTGTGGTGAAAAGAAGTAAATATGGAGAGTTACTGAGAGAGAATTACCGATCTTGGGGCCGAAATAGCTCAATGCAGAGCAATCACTGGTGAGGAGAAGGCAGTGGGGAGTTGACAAGTTGGAGAAATGCATAGTTCTGTGCAAGTTATAGGACTAAAGGAGAGTACTGAGATGGGAGAGGTGAGACCATGGAAAATGGAAACATAAAGATGAGAACTTCAAATTTAAAGTAGTGCTGGGCAGGGAGTCACAGGAGTTCAGATGACAGAAGACAGATAGGCTGGCACGGCTTTACCCAAGTTAGGGTGTGAAAAGCAGAGTTTTGGACATTTTCAAGTTTATGGAAGTTGGAAGGTGAGAGACATGATAAAGAATATTGGAACAGTAAAGTCTGAAATTAACCAAAAGCATGAAAGAGGATTTCAACAACAGATAAACCTAGCTAGGGCAGAGATAACAAGGTTACAGAGGTGGATGTTAAAGATCTTTTGTGATATAGAGGTTATGGGATTGCAGGTTTATTTTAGGGTATAGCATTGCAGGTTTATTTTAGGGTATAGCATTCCTAGACTGTGAACAATCTGGTTCACCCTTGAGACAGTATGAGTAAGTTAGATAGAGTTGTGAAGTCTTCGCTGGGGGATTGATGTGTGTGACATCAAAATTTTTTTTGCTTTTCAGGAGAGATAAGAAATTTTATGAATGATTCAATGCACTGAAATGTTAGTAGAAAGGTTTCTCACTCACCGTTTCTTGCTTGGTATGACACCAATCTGCTCACTCTCGCCATGAGGTGTAACAAGTCGCGCTTGCCACCATTCATCATCAGAGGCATTAATGACATGTAAAATATCACCATACAAGAAACTCAGCCCTTGACTTGGCAGACAACTGTCTTTGGTTCTATCGTAGTCAAAAAGAGCACTGCAAAACAAAAGGCAAAAGATATACTGTAAGCTCAGAATACTTTTGACAACTATTACAGGGTGATGAGAAAGAGCACACACACGCAGTAATGATGCACATTTAAGGTCTGGGAACTATCTCCCCAGAATCCCCAATGTCGGTATTAATCACATTGAACAAACATAAGGATAACTGGGCTAGAAATAAAAAAGAAAAAGAATAGCCTATTTAGTCTGCTCTGCCATTCAGTTAGATCATGGCTGACCAGTACATTATCTATATTTATCCATTTTGGTCTGTAGCCCTCAATATTCTTATCTAACAAAAAATTACTTTACAATCAGTTGTTCAATCTTCTATTGACACAGCCTCATCAGCCTTTTTCTCCTTCATGGTGGGAATGGGCTGAAAGCTCCAAATTTCCATTAATTTTTGTGTGAAGAAGTGCTTTCTGACTTAACGCCTGATTTCTCTCAACTATTAAAGTTATATCCCCCTGTTCTGATCTTCTCCTCTAGAGGAAGTAGTTTTAATCAAGTCCTTTGATCATTTAAAATGTTTCAAGAATTTTACCCTTTTCTCTTCTGCATTTAAGTGATCTATCCTTATAAGTCAACCCTTTTAGCATGATATAATTCTGGTGAATCTGCAATAAACCTTTCTCAGCTGCTGATAAATCATTCTATTGGTGCTGTCTTCAAAACAGTTTTCAGGTTCTTGGCATTTAGAAAATATTCTTGGCTATCCTTCCTAGGTCTATTTTTCTACATTGAATGGGCAAAACCGACAAGCGAAAACCAACTGTCAATATTCCTTTGTAATTTTCAGTAAGTATTACTAAATCATGGAATCACATCCAAAATTTGACATTATGCTTTTGAATTTTAAAAGCATAGGCTGGTTAATTATTCTAATGCACCTGAAGATTTTTCTAGTTTAACCATTCATGGAGATCCCTCTTTACCTCAGAACTTTGAAATCTCTCAACACCTAGATAAATTAATTTTAAAAAATTATTCCTGCCAAAGTGGACAATTCCACATTTTTTCCAATCACACTTAATTTGTCAGATTTTTTGCCCACTCACATGACCTTTGTGGCTTCCTTAAAATGTCCTCCTCACAATTTACTTTTCTACCAATCTTTCTGTCATCACGAATTTAGCAACCCTTATCCAAGTAATTCATATAAATTATAAAAACTTGAGATCCAGCACTGATTATGCCTTCTCTTTGTTTCCTGTTACCGAGCCAATCTCTTATCCATGCCAATATTATCCGCTACACCATGAGTTTTTATTCTCCACAATAACCTTTGATGTGACAAGTTTTCAAATGCCTTCTTTAAATTTAAATGCAGTACATCCACCAGTCCTTTTTTTTTTTAAACTTTTAGCTATATTAATTTGATTAAACAGTATTTCCCCTTGCACAAATTCAAATTTAGTCTGCCTGTTTATCTTGGAAGTTTTTTTTTAATTTCCCAGCCATAGCTTCTTTACTCATAACTTCTATCATCTTCCCCATGAAGATGTTGTGTAAACCAGTCTGTACCTTCCTGCTTTCTGTCCCCTTCCCTTCTTAAAGGAAGGAATCGTATTTGCCACTTTCCAGTCTTGTGGAGCCTTCCCTCAATGTCTGTCTTCTGAATATTTATTTGGGGTTACTTAGACTGCATACTTGCATTATTTTTCATTTTGTTCATTTGGGCTTTGAGTGTCACTGTCAGGGCCAATATTTAATGCACATCCCTAATTGTCTTGAGAAGGCAGTGGTGAGTTGCCTTCTTCAACCACTGCAGTCATTTGATGTAAGTAGACCCATAATGCTGTTAAGAAGGTTGATCTTGTCCTACTCAATGGTAGAGATTGTGGGTTTGATCGGTGTTGTGGAATATGATTTGATACAAGGCATATTGTCAGTAATGCACACTGCTGCCAATGTACATGGAATAAGCGAATGTTGCAGGTTTTAGGTAGTGAGCCAGTAAGCAGATTGCTTTTTGAGGATGGTGTCAAGTTTGAGTGTTGTTGGAGCCTCAAGGGTAGTAGTATCTGGATTACTCCCAGTGCTACGAGCTAGTGAGGGCAGGAATAGGAGGATAGAGCAGATGAATGCATGGCTGAGGAGCTGGTGTATGGGAGAAGGATTCACATTTTTGGATCATTGGAATCTCTTTTGGGGTAGAAGTGACCTGTACAAGAAGGACGGATTGCACCTAAATTGGAAGGGGACTAATATACTGGCAGGGAAATTTGCTAGAACTGCTTGGGAGGATTTAAACTAGTAAGGTGGGGGGTGAGGGACCCAGGGAGATAGTGAGAAAAGAGATCGATCGGAGACAGGTACAGCTGAGAACAGACGTGAGTCAGTCAGGGCAGGCAAGGACAAGGTAGGACTAATATATTAAACTGCATTTATTTCAACGCAAGGGGCCAGGGAACGCAGATGAACTCACAGCATGGTTAGGAACATGGGACTAGGATATCATAGCAATTACGAAGACATGGCTCAGGGACTGGCAGCTGAATGTTCCAGGATCCAAATGCTACAGGAAGGATAGAAAGGGAGGCAAAAGAGGAGGGGGAGTGGCATTTTTGATAAGGGATAGCATTACAGCTGTGCTAAGGGAGAATATTCCTGGAAATACATCCAGGGAAGTTATTTGGGTGGAACTGAGAAATAAGAAAGGGATGATCACCTTATTGGGATTGTATTATAGATCCCCTAATAGTCAGAGGGAAATTCAGAAACAAACTTGTAAGGAGATCTCAGCTATCTGTAAGAATAATAGGGT
>NC_057724.1:39822213-39831015 GCF_004010195.1 Chiloscyllium plagiosum
TATTGGTCAGAGTATTGAGTACAGGAGTTGGGAGGTCATGTTGCGGCTGTACAGGACATTGGTTAGGCCACTGTTGGAATATTGCGTGCAATTCTGGTCTCCTTCCTATTGGAAAGATGTTGTGAAATTTGAAAGGGTTCAGAAAAGATTTACAAGGATGTTGCCAGGGTTGGAGGATTTGAGCTACACGGAGAAGCTGAACAGGCTGGGGCTGTTTTCTCTGGAGCATTGGAGGCTGAGGGGTGACCTTATTGAGGTTTACAAAATTATGAGGGGCATGGATAGGATAAATAGACAAAGTCTTTTCCCTGGGGTCGAGGAGTCCAGAACTAGAGGGCATAGGTGTAAGGTGAGAGGGGAAAGATATAAAAGAGACCTCAGGAGCAACGTTTTCCCGCAGAGGGTGGTATGTGTATGGAATGAGCTGCCAGAGGATGTGGTGAAGGCTGGTACAATTGCAACATTTAAGAGGCATTTGGATGGGTATATGAATAGGAAGGGTTTGGAGGGATATGGGCTGGAGGCTGGCAGGTGGGACTAGATTGGGTTGGGACATGTAGTCGGCATGGACGGGTTGGACCGAAGGATCTGTTTCCATGCTGTACATCTCTCTGACTCTATGTCAATCCAGATATTCCATCATGTTTCTGACTTGCTCCTGTAGATGGAAGGCGGGCATTGGGGTGATAAGAAATGAGTTACTCCTCATATAATTTCCAGCCTCTGCCCTGCTCTTGTAGCATCTGTTTTTGCTGTTGGTCCAGTTCAGTTTCTAGTCAATAGTAATCCTCAGAATATTGATAGTGAGTGATTTAACAATAGTAAATTCACTTGAATGCCAAGGGGCAATGGTTAGATTTCCCTTGTTGGAGATCACTTATTGTAGCACAAATTATTTGCACATATCAGTACAAGCTAATTCAGTATCTGAATAGTCACAAATAGTGCTGCATATTGTGCAAGCCTTGGCAAACATCACCATTTCTAACCTCACCATCGAGGGAAAGACTTTGCTGAAGAAGCTGATGATGATTGAGCTTAGGACCCTCCCAAGAGGAGCTTCTGCCGTAATGTCCTGGGACCACAACCATCAACGTTTGTGCAAGTTATGTCTCCAACCCGATTGCCATTTACTCCAGTTTTGTTAGTACTCCTTGATGGCACAGTCTGTGTTGACGTCAAGGGTAGACACCATGGGAAAAAAAAACCTGTTTTGTCAATATTTAAACAAAGCTGTAATGAAGTCAAGAGCTGAGTATGCTTGGCAGAATGCAAACCGAGTGTCAGTGAGCACGTTATTGCTAAACAGGTGCTACTTTATGGCACTATTGAGGACCATTCCCATCACATTGTTGATGATGGAAAGTAGAGTGACAGGGCATCAACTGGCAGGGTTAGGTTTTTTTGCTTTTTGTGAACATCATATACCTGGACAATTTTCCATATTGTCAAGTAGGTGCTAGTGTTGTAAATGCACTGAAACAGCTTGGCTAGGAGTGCTGTTAGTTTTGGGAACATATCATCAGCACAACTGCAGGACACATTGGATACAGTCCAAGAAGATTCACTATGTTGTTTCAGGGTAAGGAGGGATTTTCTTATGAGGACGGTGGCACAGTGGCTAGCACTGCTGCCTCACAGCGCCAGAGACCCGGGTTCAATTCCCGCCTCAGGCGACTGACTGTGTGGAGTTTGCATGTTCTCCCCGTGTCTGCATGAGTTTCCTCCGGGTGCTCCGGTTTCCTCCCACAGTCCAAAGATGTCCAGGTCAGGTGAATTGGCCATGCTAAATTGCACATAGTGTTAGGTAAGGGGTAAATGTAAGGGTATGGGTGGGTTACGCTTCGGCGGGTCGGTGTGGACTTGTGGGGCCAAAGGGCCTGTTTCCACACTGTAATGTAATCTAATCTAATCAGTATGAGTGGGGAGGGTTTGTACTCATTGGAGTTCAGAAGAATGAGAGGAGACATTATTGAAAAATAGACAATCCTTAGGGGGATTGACAGGGTCATTTCAGAGAGGTTGTTTCTCTCTGGGGATAGTGTTGAGCCCCAGAAGCACAATCTTGATTAAGAGGTCACCTATTTCAACAGAGATGAAGAGGATTTCTTTACTCCCACAGGGTAGTGAATCTGTGGAAATCTTTACTGCAAAGGGCAGTCAAGGCGGAGTTAAATATTTTTAAGACTGAAATTGGCAGATTTCTATTTACTGAAGGAATCAAAGGTAATGGGGTAAGGCAGGAAAGTTGGATTGAGGATTATGTGGTTAGCCATGATTTCAATGGATTCATCGAGTCTTATGGGTGAACACCCAGTGCTTTTGGCTGTTTCTTGATATCACGTGGAATAAATCTGATTGATTGAAGACTGTGATCTGTAATGCTGAGGATCTCAGGAGGAGGCCAGAACTGATCATCCACATAGCAACTCTGGCTTAAAATGGTTGTAATTGCTTCAGGATTGACTTCTTCATTGAAGTACTGGACTCCTCATCATTGAAGCTGGGGATACTTATGAGAGCTTCCTCCTCCTGCTTAGCAATCCACAACTGGATGTAAATAAACTTTGCAGAGCTTAGGTCTGATCTGTTAGATTTGAAATCATTTATTCTTGTCTGTCACATACTGTTTCTGCTGCTTGTAATGGAAGTAAATCTGTGTCATGGATTCACTTTGTTGCCACATCACTAATAAGTATGCCTGGTGCTGCAGAACCAGCTTTGATCCCCTACTTAATGGTAATGGTAGATTGGCATGTATGCAAAGTCTTCAGGTTAAATTGTAGCTCAATATAATTATCCAGCTGTTTTTGGCCCACAACACCTCATGGTTACCCAACCTAAGTTGTTGGGTCTATTTGAAATTTCTCCAATTTACTGCAAGGGCTGTGCCACACAACATGATCAATGGTATCCTCAATGTGAAGTCAGGACTTTGATACCATAGATACTCCGCAGTTGCTACCCTTACCAATACTGTCTCATGACAATCAGTGAGAACGCAAACACGTTTTTCTCTTATGGTTCACTTACCACCTAACATTGATCCAGCTATGTCATTTAGGGCTCAGTGAGCTCCATCGGTAGTGGTGCTACCAAGCCACTCTTGGTCCCCCACCAAGACCCACTGACATCCTTGCCATCCTCAGTGCTTCCTCCAAGTAATGTTCTGATCATCAGTCATGAAAGGCAGTTGATGGTAATCAGCAGGAAATTTACTTGCCCACGTTGCACCACATACCATGAGTCCAAAAGCAGTGCCCAGAACTGACATGGCAATTCTTAATCTTGTGTTTTCTACTGTAAGTTCTATATACCCAGTGTAAATTTTAAAATGCTCTTATACCACACTGATTTCTTAATTTCTCATGGTAGAAGCTGAAATAGATAAACTCCAAATTATTAAGATGACAAGGAATCAGTTAGGAGCCATGCTTCTATTGTCTTCTTAAATATTCTAACAGTTAGATTTAACTTCCCCTTTAGGATGATAGTAATACTGTAAGCTGATAAGTTAATTGAGACTCCACTGAAAACAGGAGTTTATTTAGAAATAAAAATTACTCAATACCTGGTCACATCAAAACAACTCAAAGCACTGAAAAATGAATTATTTTGAAGTGGTGGGTATAGTGTCAATTATTATGTAATAAGTGCAACAACCTGACTACAGTTTCAAAAGGAAGTAAGTGAATGAGATACCCATTTCTCGATTAAACTACTATACTATCTCTTGCTAACTGAAATCCTTGAGTGTATCCAAAAAGCATATCCACCTCCTCATCTGTATAAAAAAAACTTACCGGACATAAAGCGAGCGTTTCTCACTGGTCCGTAGGGAGCCGGATCCAGAGCTCATACTGCTGTTCATCATCTGTTCCCGAAGGTCATGGATTTTAGACTCAAAACGGCTGTACTCTTAAAACAAAACAGAATTATAGATTGGCAGCAGAACTAAAGCAATATGAAGTAATTAACTAGATGATTAGATAGCACTCATGGAGTTCTTCCCGTGGCCTCTCACTCGATGCTCCTCAGTGACTTTATCTGAAAACACTTTATATTCCACATGTGTGCTGACAGCACCCAGGTTCACCAGCAGCTATACCCCTCTATTGCTTCTGATTTGTCATACAGGCTGTCTGGCAATCAGTACCGGACAAGTGGAAATCTCCACCAGTTAAGTATTGCAAAGACACAAGCCATTAAATTCAATCCAGAACTGCTGGGACTAGATAGTCATTATGTTATTCTGGTTTGCAAAACACTTCCAAATCCTCATCACACTTGATGCCAATAAATCGAGTGCCCAGTTCAAGAGGTTATGATACAAAAGAACAAATCTTTGAATTCCATTCCTGATGTGAAATTATGCAATCAGGTGTGCACAGGAAGAAGTTAGGTTTGTAGGTCAACAATCCCTGCAACATTGTCTACTTTTAATGTTGGCCAGATTGTGTAGGACTGAATCAAATCTCATTGCTACTGTGGTGTGGTAAATCTTGTGCAGGGGTAAGCAATGTTTGGCAGATATCATACAGCCACTTGGGCTCCAAGGCAACACTATTAGATTTTGAAATTGCTTCCAAAAGTTTCAAATGACCAAGCAAATAAGACAGTCCTAAACCTGCTCACCAGAACACCAATGTGTTCGCTAGCACCAGTTGAGATGCAGGAACCAGTGAAGGAGAATCAATATCTAATCTAACACAAATGATGTTTTTTTAATTCACAACAGGTGGGGTGAGGCAAGGGGGACTTGTGTTGGGTTTGTGGAGAGGGAAAATCATCATTATCTTTTAAGATAATTTCACCTGAACATTTTCAATAGTTTCTTAAAATGCCAACTTTGCTTTTTTGAGGAATTAAAGTATATTTTTTTCCATTGGTCTCTCCATTATCCCAAAGACTAAAACACCCTTTAGTGGCAACTCCATCACTATTTCAAGGCCCTTCCCTTCCAAAGCAGCACTGGTGTCCTTTTAAGGCCTCAAAGTTCCTCCTACATGGAGTGGCCCTGTTATTCTCGAAAGTTTCATTTTGCTGCTTATTTCCATCTGCTATATTTGTTTGTACAGAGACAAAATAAGAGTCCTGAAGAAGGGTTACACCCAAAACGTCAACTTCTCCACCTCTTGATGCTGCCTGGCTTGCTGTGTTCCTCCAGCCTCCTGCTTGACTTCATTTGTTTATATGTCAGAGTCAATGAAGTTCAAAGGAATTCATTATACATGAAGAATTTTTGAGATATAGTTTGCTGACATGTCAAAATGCTATTTAAAAACAATTCTTTTCTCGCTTTTGAACTACATCCACCAAGAAATGCAATTAATCAAATTAAAGAACATACAACAACTTGCACTTATAAACTTTCTTTGCTATAGGAAAAAATACATTAAGGCACTTTTGATATGAACAATAAAAGGTTAAGATATACATCCTTGGACAAAGAGGCGAGGTGCAAATAATGACTTGAAAAGAAGACATGCAGAAGTTTTCTCACAGTAATTTCAGAGTAGATTTGAGGAATCTGAGGACACTTACCAAATAAACACCTAAGAACAAAGCCAACTGTTGCACTGATCAGTTACAATGTTACCGGGACTCAAAGTGCATACCATCAGCTGCAGCACTACAGCTCGATGAGTTCCACAATTGGACCAATCCATTCCACCACTACACTTTGTCAAGTTGCTGAATGATCAGCCCCAGCATTACAACTGGTCAAACCACAGTCATTCACAGCAGTGACACTGTAGTGAATAGAACAGGTAGTTTTGCAGCACATTAAGCAAACCTTGTCGCAATCAATATCACATCACAGCTGGTAGTATTTTCTGGAGAAGTTGAACATTCATTATTATTGAAGATGTTAATCTAATCTGTCTCACAAAGAATAAACTTATATTTTGTATAAGAATTCATGCTAACTAACAGCAAAAGATGACCTTGCTGTGTGATAATATTCTAAAAGCAATCAACATGAAAAATAACAGCATTTTGATACAAACTTATTTATCAACAGATCTGAGTGGTGTTCTAACAACTTGCTGCCCAAAATCATTTACTTAGGAATGTGAATAAACACATTTCTTTCTATTTCAGGGACAGCATCCAGTCACAAAATGTTTATATTTAATTTGAAATGCACCATCTTTACAGTCAGCACTTGGATAAACTCAAGCTCTCCAATACATCGATATATCGAGGTGAAGTTTAAAGATAGTTATTATGTAAAGTTGCCTGTTAAGTGCTGGAGAGCTCAATGACAAACGTTGTTACAGGTATTTTATGGAGTTATTATTGCATTAGGGATTACATATTTCAATACTTCGACTTTGCATTTCCCTGAATGTAGTTCCTGGATAACAGACACGATACCAAGATGTACAGTATGTATGACAGCAAACTGCACTTTTCCAAAACCCAAAATACCATAAAGAACAAAAAAGTCACCAAATGATTTTAAGCTGTAGCTGTATTCTGGGAACACAGCAGTAAAGAAAGGACGCAACGAAGCACAAATACGACATCGGAGTGCAACTGGGAAAATGAACAGTGAAATTCACAATTAATCTTGGAGGAATTGTTGGGCAAAGTTCACAACACAGAATCAGATAAGTTAATTGCTGCTTTAAGTCTGTCCAAGAGAAAGGCTGTATTAGTGACTACAGTGGGTTCTTTCTTGATAATATGTTTTTGGAGATAAGTCTCTTGATTAAACTTAAAATATAAGCCATAACTATTAATTTAAGCTGGGGCAGTGTTTGTAGAGGAATAAGACGGTGTTATTTTCTGGGTCTGTAGTTTGTGAAGGAGCAAACATGGCCCTTGCAGTGATATGTACTTCTTGTCAGATGTGGGACTTTAAAGAGAGTTTAAGGGTTACTGCAGATTATATCTGCCATGAATGCTATTGGAAACGAATCTTATCAGATCGAGTGAATCGGTTGGAGAGACAGATAGAAGCGATGAGGAATTTGCAACAGTATGTGATGGATGACAATTACAGGAAGGGGGGAAAGTCTCAGATACAATCACATAGATGGGTTAACTCCAGGAAGGGTAAGAGAGGTAGGCAGCTAGTGCAGGAGTCTTTTGTGGATATACCCATTTCAAACAGGTATACTGTTTTGGAAAATGTAGGGGGTGATGGATTCTCAGGGGAACGTAGCACAAACAGTCAAGTTTCTGGTATTGAGACTGGATCTAATGCAACGAGGGATACGTCAGCTTCCAAGAGATCAATTGTGTTAGGGGATTCTGCAGTCCAAGGTACAGACAGACGTTTCTGTGGCCAGCAGAGAAAAAGCAGAATGGTGTGTTGTTTCCCTGGTGCCAGGATCAAGGATGTCTCAGAGAGGGTGGAGAATGTTCTCATGGGGGAAAGGGGCCAGCAAGAGGTCATTGTCCACATTGGAACCAACGATATAGGAAGGGAAAAGGTTGAGATTCTGAAGGGAGATTACAGAGAGTTAGGCAGAAATTTAAAAAGGAGGTCCTCAAGGGTAGTAATATCTGGATTACTCCCAGTGCTATGAGCTAGTGAGGGCAGGAATAGGAGGATAGAGCAGATGAATGCATGGCTGAGGAGCTGGTGTATGGGAGAAGGATTCACATTTTTGGATCATTGGAATCTCTTTTGGGGTTAGAAGTGACCTGTACAAGAAGGACGGATTGCACCTAAATTGGAAGAGGACTAATATACTGGCAGGGAAATTTGCTGGAGCTGCTTGGGAAGATTTAAACTAGTAAGGTTGCGGGGGGCGGGGAACCCAGGGAGATATGAGATCGATCTGAGACATGTACAGCTGAGAACAGAAGTGAGTCAAACAGTCAGGGCAGGCAGGGACAAGGTAGGACTAATATATTAAACTGCATTTATTTCAATGCAAGGGGCCTAACAGGGAAGGCAGATGAACTCAGGGCATGGTTAGGAACATTGGACTGGGATATCATAGCAATAATGGATACATGGCTCAGGGATGGGCAGGACTGGCAGCTTAATGTTCCAGGATACAAATGCTACAGGAAGGATAGAAAGGGAGGCAAAAGAGGAGGGGGAGTGGCATTTTTGATAAGGGATAGCATTACAGCTGTGCTAAGGGAGGATATTCCTGGAAATACATCCAGGAAAGTTATTTGGGTAAAACTGAGAAATAAGAAAGGGATGATCACCTTATTGGGATTGTATTATAGACCTCCCAATACTCAGAGGGAAATTGAGAAACAAACTTGTAAGGAGATCTCAGCTATCTGTAAGAATAATAGGGTAGTTATGGTAGGGGATTTTAACTTTCCAAACATCGATTGGGATTGCCATAGTGTTAAAGGTTTAGATGGAGAGGAATTTCTTAACTGTGTACAAGACAATTTTCTGATTCAGTATGTGGATGTACCTATTGGAGAAGGTGCAAAACTTGACCTACTCTTGGGAAATAAGGCAGGGCAGGTGACTGAGGTGTCAGTGGGGGAGCACTTTGGGGCCAGCGATCATAATTCTATTTGTTTTAAAGCAGTGATGGAAAAGGATAGACCAGATGTAAAAGTTGAAGTTCTAAATTGGAGAAAGGACATTTTTGATGCTATTAGGCAAGAACTTTCAAAAGCTGACTGGAGGCAGATGTTCGCAGGTGAAGGGACAGCTGGAATATGGAAAGCCTTCAAAAATGAGATAACAAGAATCCAGAGAAAGTATATTCCTGTCAGGGTGAAAGGGAAGGCTGGTAGGTATAGGGAATGCTGGATGACGAAAAAAATTGAGGGTTTGGTTAAGAAAAAGAAGGAAGCATATGTCAGGTA
>NC_057724.1:39832375-39855702 GCF_004010195.1 Chiloscyllium plagiosum
AAAATTATGAGGGGCATGGATAGGATGAATAGACAAAGTCTTTTCCCTGGGGTCGGGGAGTCCAGAACTAGAGGGCATAGGTTTAGGGTGAGAGGGGAAAGATATAAAAGAGACCTCAGGGCAACTTTTTCACGCAGAGACTGGTATGTGTATGGAATGAGCTGCCAGAGGATGTGGTGGAGGCTGATACGATTGTTACATTTAAGAGGCATTTGGATGGATATATGAATAGGAAGGGTTTCGAGGAATATGGGCCGGGTGCTGGCAGGTAGGACTAGATTGGGTTGGGATATCTGGTCGGCGGGGACAGGTTGGACCGAAGGGTCTGTTTCCATGCTGTACATCTCTAAGGCTCTATGACTCTAAATACTCATTTATAAAATAACTTTCACAATTCAATAGCCCCTATATTCTGAAATGTAGTTTATGGACATTTGTAGTGCTACCCAGGAGGCTTTAAACTAGGGAGATCCTAAGCAATAGTGAGGAAGGAGAGAATGTTGAGGATAGCTCAAAAGTTAAAGAAAGCAAGTTAAACAGTCAAGATAGGCATGAGTGCAGCAGAGAATGAGGTAAAACTGAAGAATTAAACTGCATTTATTCCAATGCAAGAGGCCTGTCAGTTAAGGCAGATGTATGGGAAAATGGGACTGGAATAAATTAGCTTCATAGAAACGTAGCTCGCAGCTCAATGTTCCGAGTTACAGATGCTGTAGAACAAAGAAACTTACAGTATATAGGAACAGGCCCTTCAGCCCTCCAAGCCTTCGCCGAAGGGTCTGTATCCCTTTGCTCCCTACTTATTCATGTATTTGTCGAGATACATCTTAAATGACGCTATCTTTCCTGCCCCTACCATCTCTGCTGGCAACACGTTCCAAGCACCCACCACCCTCTGCATGAAGAACATTCCACACATATCTCCCCTAAACGTTTCCCCTCTTACTTTAAACTCATGACTCCTAGTCACTGATTCCTCCACTCTGGTAAAAAAGCTTCTTGCTATCCACCTTGTCTACACCTCTCATGATTTTGTAGACCTCAGTCAGTTTCCCCCTCAACCTCTGCCTTTCTAATGAAAATAATCCTAATCTACTCAACCTCTCTTCATAGCTCACGCCCTCCATTCCAGGCAACATTCTAGTGAACCTCCTTTGCACCCTCTCCAAAGCATCCACATCCTTTTGGTAATGTGGTGACCAGAACTGTATGCAGTATTCCAAATGTGGCCAAACCAAAGTCTATAGGAAGGATAGAAAGGAAGGCATGATTGGGGAAAACATCACTGCTGTATTTAGGGAGAATATTCCTGGGGATCATTCAGTGAAGCTATATGAGTGGAACTGAGAAATAAGAAGGGGATGATCACATTGATGGGATTCCCTCAAAATCAGGGAGAAATTGAGCAGCAAATATGTAGGAAGAGCTCAGATATGTTTAACATAATAGATTTATTATAGTAAAGGATTTTAACTTTCCAAATACTGGAACTGTTATAGAGTTAGGGCTTGGCTGGGGAGGCATTTATTATGTTTATACAAGAAAACTTTCTTTATCAATACGTAAATGTACCTACCAGAGAAGGAGCAAAACTCAACCTTCTCTTGGGAAATAAGGCAGGACGCAAAACTGAGATGTTAGTGGGACACAACTTTGGGGATCAGAGACCATTATTCTATTAGTTTCAAGATAGTTATGGAAAAGGATAGGCCTTGTTTAAACTTCTAAATTGGAGAGATTACAAGCAACATTGATAGTATTAAATAGGAACTTTTAACTAGTTAACTGGGGTATGCTGTTCGCAGGTAAAGAAATGACTGGTAAGTGGGGGGGGGTTTCAAAAGTGAAAGTGTTCTGAGACAGTACTTTCCTTTAGAACAAAGGGCAAGGTTGGTAGGAGTAGGGAACACTAGATCACCAAAGATACAGAGGCTCTGGTCAAGTAAAAGGAGGAGGCATATGTCAAGTATAGAATCACTACAGAACTATTAAGGCAGTAAAAGTACACTTAAGAAGGTAATTAAGGAGGGCAAAAATGGATATGACATAGCTTTGGCAGATCAGGTTGAGGAAACTTATAAGAGATTCTACAAGTACGTTAAGAGCAAAAGAGCAAATAAAGAGAGAATAGGGCCCTTTAAAGATCAATCAGGCAGTCTCTGTGTGGATCCACAGGATATGGGTGAGATACTGAATGAATATTTTGCATCAGCACTTACTGTGGAGAAAGACATGAGAAGGTAGTGAACTAGGGAAATAAACAGTGGTGTCTTGAAAACAATTCACATTATAAAAAAGGTGGTTCTGGAGGTCTTAAAGCGCATAAAGATAGTTAAATCTCCAGAACCTGAGCAATTGGATGTGAGCATAAGAGGTATAGTTAAAAAGTTTGCAGATGACACCAAAATTGGAAATGTTGTGGACAGCGAAGAAGGTTACCTCAGATTACAACGGTATCTTGGTCAGATGGGCCAATGGGCTGAGGACTGGCAAATGGAGTTTAGTTTAGATAAATGCAACGCACTGCATTTTGGGAAAGCAAATCTTAGCAGGACTTATACACTCAATAGTAAGGTCCTAGGGAGTGTTGCTGAACAAAGAGATCTTGGAGTGCAGGTTCATACTTCCTTGGAGTAGAGTCGCAGGTAGATAAGATAGTGAAGAAGGCATTTGGTATGCTTTCCTTTATTGGTCAGAGTACTGAGTACAGGCGTTGCGAGATCATGTTGTGGCTGTACAGGACACTGTTAGGCCACTTTTGGAATATTGTGTGCAATTCTGGTCTCCTTCCTATTGGAAGAATATTGTGAAACATGAAAGGGTTCAGAAAGCATGTACAAGGATGTTGCCAGGGTTGGAAGATTTGAGCCATATGGAGAGGTTGAATAGGGTGGGACTGTTTTCACTGAAGCGTCAGAGGCTGAGGGGTGACCTTATAGAGGTTTATAAGATTATGAGGGGCATAGGTTGGATAAATACGCAAAGTTTGTGAGAAGATTTGTAGCTCGGGTGCTCGTTGTTGTGGTTCTGTTCGCCGAGCTGGGAATTTGTGTTGCAGACGTTTCGTCCCCTGTCTAGGTGACATCCTCAGTGCTTGGGAGCCTCCTGTGAAGCGCTTCTGTGATCTTTCCTCCGGCATTTGTAGTGGTTTGAATCTGCCGCTTCCGGTTGTCAGTTCCATCTGTCCGTTGCAGTGGCCGGTATATTGGGTCCAGGTCGATGTGCTTGTTAATTGAATCTGTGGATGAGTGCCATGCCTCTAGGAATTCCCTGGCTGTTCTCGGTTTGGCTTGTACTATAATAGTAGTGTTGACCCAGTCGAATTCATGTTGCTTGTCATCTGTATGTGTTTTTCCACCCACTCCAATTTAAAAATATCCTTCCTATAGCAAGGCGACTAGAACTGTATGTAGTATTCCAAAAGTGGCCTCACAAATGTCCTGTACAGCTGGAATGCAATGTCCCAACTCCTATACTTAGTGCTCTGCCCAGTGAAGTTAAGTGTGCGAAACGCTGCCTTCACCACCTTGTCGACTGGGACAACACTACTATTATAGGACAAGCCAAATAGAGAACAGCCAGGGAATTCCTAGAGGGAACAGAATAGGAAGGATTTGGAGGGATATGGGCCAGGTGCTGGCAGGTGGGACTAGATTGGGTTGGGATATCTGGTCGGCATGGACGAGTTCAACCGAAGGGTCTGCTTCCGTTCTGTACATCTCTATGACTCTATGATTCTACGTGGATCCCAGAGCATTGTGGGACTCAGCAAAGATATTTGTATCATTTACAGCCATGAGTAAGGTGCAGGAAGATTGGAGAGTGGTTCATGCTGTGCAATTATTAAGAACGGCTGCAAGGAAAAGCCATGTAACTTTAGACTAGTGAGTCTGACATAAGTAGTGGGTAAGCTGTTGGAGGGGATTCTGACAAACAGGATTTACAAGCTTTTGAGGAGGCAAGGACTGACTAGGGATAGTCAGCATGACTTTGTGCATGAAAAATAGTGTCTCACAAACTTGATTTTTGAAGACGTGACTAAGATAGATGAGAGTACGGAGAAGATGTTCTCTATATAGACTTTAGCAAGGTCTTCAACGAAGTTCTGCATAGTAGACTAGTTACTAAATTGAGATCACATGGGATCCAGGGAGAGCTAGCCACTTAGATACAAAATTGGCTTGATGGTAGGAGACAGGATGGTAGACGAGGATTGTTGTTCCAACTGTAGGGATTGGTGCTGGGTCCATTGTTGTTTGTCATTTATATAAATGATTTAGATGCAAATATCAGAGATATGATTAGTAAGTCGACAGATGACACCCAAATTGATAGTGTAGTGGACAGTGAAGATTATCTCAAAGTACAGCGGGATCTTGATCAGATGGGTCAATAGGCCGAGGAGTAACAGATGAAGTTTAATTTAGATAAATGTGAAGTGGTCAATTTTGTTAAGATAAATCAGGTCCGGTCTAACATAGTTAATGGTAGGCCCTGGAGTGTGTTATTGAACAAAGAGACCTATAGGTTCAGGTACACAGTTCCTTGAAAATGGTATCATAAGTAGACAAGGTGGTGAAGGCAGCGTTTCGCACACTTAACTTCACTGGGCAGAGCACTAAGTATAGGAGTTGGGACATTGCATTCCAGCTGTACAGGACATTTGTGAGGCCACTTTTGGAATACTACATACAGTTCTAGTCGCCTTGCTATAGGAAGGATATTTTTAAATTGGAGTGGGTGGAAAAACATTTATGAGGATGTTACTTGGACTGGAGGATTTGAGTTATAAGGACAGGCAGGATATGCTGGGACTTTATTTTCTGGGACATTGAATATTGAAGGGTGACCTTGTCGTGGTTTATAAAATCATGAGGGGCATAGATAAGGTGAATAACAAAGGACTTTTCCCTAGGGTAGGGGAAGTCAAAATGAGAAGGTATAGGTTTAAAGTGAGAGAGGAAATATTTAAAAGGGATACTGGGGGCAACTTTCCCACACAGAAGGTGGTCCTTACTTGGAAAGAACTGCCAGAGGAAGTGGTAGATGCAGGGACTGTCACAACACTTAAGAGACATTTGGACATGTACATGAATAGGAAAGGTTCAGAGGGAATTGGGCCAAAGGCAGGCACATAGGATTGGTTTAGTTGGGAAAACTGGTTGGCATGGACAAGTTGAACCGGAGGGGCTCTTTCCGAGCAGTATGACTTTATGACTTGCACAGAGCAAAATCCCACACGGAGCAATAAAACAAATCAGATAATCTGTTTTATGGAAGTTAACTGAAAGACAAGTGACAGCCACAACATCTGCACTTTGTCCGAGTACCAATGGACGCTTTATGTCAGATAAAATAGCTGCTAGATTCTACATGCCATCTGAAAGACTGCACCTAATAGTGAAACACTTGCTTAGGTTTTGCAACTGAAAATGTTATATGACAGAGTTGAAGTCATAAACTGGGAAATTCAGTGATGAAAATAACTGAAAGCATAACACAACATGAGTTACAATCAAGAACATTATAACACAGTAAGCACAATAGCTAAGAGCCTAATAACACAGCAAGGGTTACAAATGAGAGTTTTATTACACTGCCACGGTTATAACTAAGAGTCATATAACAGAACTAATTATAACAAGTCATGATTTGTAGATGCCAGTGATGGACTGGGGTGTACAAAGTTAAAAATCTCACATCAGGAGCGTCGCTCCGAAAGCTAGTATGCTTCCAATTAAACCTGTTGGACTATAACCTGGTGTTGTGTGATTTTTAACTAATTATAACAAGGAGTATTATAACAGAGTTAATTTTATTGTGGAACCCTATAAACAAAAAGTATGTGCCAAAGTTTGCAAGTAGTATGCTGGCCTACATAGGGTCAGGTTTGAGTACTGGAGCAGGATGTCTTGCTGAAACTGCAGAGCATAGGTAAGACCACACCTACAGTAGGGTGTGTAGTTTTGATTCCCTTATCTGAGGAAGGATATAAGGCTATTAAGGGAGTGCAAAGTTGGATTACCAGATTGATTCCTGGGATGGTCGAACTGATGTAGGAGAAAGATTGGATCAATTAGGACTATCTTCACTAGAGTTTGGATCAATAGAACACAGAAGAAAACAGCACAAGAACGGGCCCCTTAGCCCATCATATCTGCACTGACCATGATGACAATCTAAACAGATATGTTCTACTTTCTGCTAATTCCATTCATAAAGCAGTATGAAGAGGGATCTCATACAAACATAAAATCTCTAACAGTATTAAACAGGGTAAATACAAAGAGGGATTTTCTCAATAATCTTGGAGTCCAAATTAGATTAGATTACTTACAGTGTGGAAACAGGCCCTTCAGCCCAACAAGTCCACACCGACCTGCTGAAGCGCAACCAACCCAGATCCATTCCCCTACTTTTACCCCTGCACCTAACACTACGGGCAATTTAGCATGGCCAATTCACCTAACCTGCACATTTTTGGACTGTGGGAGGAAATCGGAGCACACCCACGCAGACATGGGGAGAATGTGCAAACTCCACACAGTCAGTGGCCTGAGGCGGGAATTGAACCCAGGTCTCTGGCGCTGTGTAGCAGCAGTGCTAACCACTGTGCCACCGTGCCACCCAGAACCAGGGGTCACAACCTCAGGATAAGGGGTAGGCCTTTTAGGACAAAGATGAAGGGGTATTTCTTCACCCAGATAGTGGTGAGCCTGTGGAATTCTTTATCACAGGAAACTATTGAGGACACAATATTGAAGACTTCAAGAAAGATGGACATATAGTAGAGTCATAAAGATGTACAACACAGAAACAGACCCTTAATCCAACCCGTCCATGCTGACCAGACAACCTAAATTAATCCAGTCTCATTTGCCAGCATTTGGCCCATATCTCTCTAAACTCTTCCTATTCATATACCCATCAAGATGTCTTTCAAATGTTGTAATTGTACCAGCCTCCACCATTTTCTCTGACATGCCATACATGCACCATCCTCTGCTTGAAAAAATTGCCCCTTTAGGTCTTTTTTAAATCTTTCTCCTCTCACCCTAAACCTATGCCCTCTAGTTCTGGACTCCCCCATCCCAGGGAAAAGACCTTGTCTATTTACTCTATCCATGTCCCTCTATCAGGTCACCTCGCAGCCTCTGATGCTCCAGGAAAACAGCCCAGCCTAGTCAGCCTCTCCCTATAGCTCAAACCCTCAAAGCTTGGCAACATTCTTGTAAATCTTTTCTGATTCCTTTCAAGTTTCACAACATCCTTCCTATTGGAAGGAGACCTGAATTGCATGCAATATTACAAAAGTGGTAAACCAATGAACTGTACAGCTGCAACATGACCTTCCAACTCCTGTACTCAATGTTCTGACCAATAAAGGACAGCATACCAAACGCCTACTTCACTATCCTATCTACCTGCGACTCCACTTTCAAGGAGCTATGAATCTGTACTCCAAGGTCTCTTTGTTCAGCAACCCTCTCCAGGAGTTACCATTAAGTACATAAGTCCTGCCCTGATTTGACTTTCCAAATGCAGTACCTCACATTCATCTAAATTAAACTTCATCTGCCACTTCTCGGTCCTTTGGTCTATCTGATCAAGATCCCATTGTATTCTCAGGTAATCTTCTTTATTGTCCACAACACTTCCTATTTTGGTGTCATCTGCAAACTTACTAACTGTACCTCCTATGTTCACATCCAAATCATTTATATAAATGACGAAAAGCAGTGGACCCAGCACCAATCCTTGTGGCACACCACTGGTCACAGGCATCCAGTCTGAAAGGCACCCCTCCATTACCACCCTCTGTCTTCTTCCTTTGAGCCAGTTCTGTATCCAAGTGGCTAATTCTCCCTGTATTCCATGTGATCTAACCTTGCTAACCAGTCTACCATGAGGAACCTGGTGAAATCCGAGTTCATCCCTTGTGGTTGGAGGACTAATCAGTCCTTGCCTTTCCAAATACATGTAAATCCTGTCCCTCAGGATTCCTTCCAACAATTTGCCCACCACCGATGTCAAGCTCACCGGTCTATTGCTCCCTGTGTTATGAAGCTGAAGGCATGTACTGTACATTTAAGAGCGTGAGAGAATGCTGGTCTGAACTGAGAGATTACAAGCAACATTGTATATGACTAGATGGCAGTCCTAGATTATATTGAAAAATTTAAAAATACGTAACATTTGGCTGGAAATGGATACCGGAGTTGGCTGCTGTTTTGACAACAATTTGCAGTTAATCAATTAGTTTAAAATATGCCCAAGGATACCAAAACCCAACTGAGTTTGAATTTATTATTGTGCCGACATTGAACCAATGAGACAATCCAATGTTGGGGGTATAAGAATACGGACATTTTGAAAATTGGTCAGCGAGCAACTGCCATAGAAAGAGAAACTCATGGAGAGCTAACTGCTCATCTAATATCTTGCTCTCAAAGTAGAAAATATTCTCTATCAAAGGTACCTTTTCATGTGAAACATACTAGCAGTAAAAAGAATGAAGATGAACCAAGGGGTCAGAAACTGCAAGGGTGAAGACACAGAAGAAGATAAGGACTGTATGAGTTTGAAATTAAGTTGATGTAATTCTACTAAGTGTCATATTGGAACAGCATATTGTTACAGATATGGAGACAGATAGTAAGCAGTTAAGAGAAAGGGGGCGCTTAGATTTGTGAATAGTTGTTGTTTAATGTTCACTTTTAGAGTTAGAAAATAAATTGATGTTATTTTCTTTAAATAGTGGAATTTGGGAATTCGCTGTCATTCACATTTTAACAGATTATGAGCAAGGTGTTTAATTAATAGAAAAGGTTCACCTCTGTGTCGTAACACCTAGCTTGTCCTTACCACCTTTCTTGAACACTGGAACCAACCACCAGTCTTCCGGCATCTCACCTGTGACTATCGATGATACAAATATCTCAGCAAGAGGCCCAGCAATCACTTCCCTAGCTCCTCACAGAGTTCTAGGGTATGCCAGATCAGTTCCTGGGGCTTTATCCACTTTTGTGCATTTCAAGACATCCAGCATCACCTCCTCTTGTAATATGGACGTTTTTCAAGATGTCACCATCTATTTCCCCATATTCCATATCTTTCATGTCCTTCTCCATGGTAAACACGGATTCAAAATACTCATTTAGTAAATCCCCCATCTCCACACATAGGCTGCCTTGTTGATCTTTGAGGGGTCCTATTCTCTCCCTAGTTACCTTTTTGTCCTTAATGTATTTATAAATTCCTTTTGGATTCTTCTTAACCCTAGTTGCTAAATCGATCTCATGTCCCCTTTTTGCTCTCCTGATTTCCCTCTTTAGCATACTCCTACTGCCTTTATACTCTTCTAAGGATTCATTCAATTTCCGCTATCTATACCTGACACATGCTTCCTTCTTTCTCTTGACCAAAACTTCAATTTCTCTAGTCATCCGGCATTCCCTACACCTACCAGCCTTTCCTTTCACCCTTACAGGAATATACTGCTCCGGACTCTCCGTATCTTATTGCTGAAGGCTTCCCATTTTCCAGCTATCCCTTTACCTGCGAACATCCACACCCAATCAACTTTTGAAAGTTCTTGCCTAATACCATCAAAATTGGCCTTCCTTCAATTTAGAACTTCAACTTTTAGATCCAGTCTATCCTTCTCCATCACTATTTTAAAACTAATACTTATTGTCATTGGGTCCAACATGTTCCCCCACTGACACCTCAGTCACTTGCCCTGCCTTATTCCCAAGAGTAACTCATGGTGGCTCAGTGGTTAGCATTGCTGCCTCACAACACCAGGGACCCGGTTCAATTACCACCTTGGGCGACTGTCTGTGTGGAGTTTGAACATTCTCCCTGTGTCTGCGTGGGTTTCTTCCGGGTGCTCCAGTTTCCTTCCACAATCCAAAGATGTACAGGTCAGGTGAATTGGCCATGTTAAATTGCCCAAAGTGTTAGGTGCCTTAGTCAGGGGTAAATGTAGGGGAATGGATCTGGGTAAGTTACTCTTCGGAGGATCGGTGTGGACTTGTTGGGCCAAATAGCTGTTTCCACACTGTAGGGAATCTAATCTACCATAACCACCTTATTACTCTTACAGATTTGTTTCTCAATTTCCTGCTGATTATTGAGAGGGTCTACAGTACAATCCATTCCTTATTTCTCAGTTCCACCCAAATAACTTCTCTGGACATATTATCAAGAATGTCCTCCCTAACTGAGAATGTGTATAGGGTATGAGAGGGTAGGGAAAGAGTTAAGTTTTGAATTTTGTGAAACAAGAGGTTCAGCTGAGCATGACTCAGATCAGATAAGCACTTACAGTTAACAATGGGGTGTTGGAGACAAGGGTAATGGGGTAACAAGGTGAAAAGTATTCATTATGTGAAGCCAGTTAACAAGATTAAGAACATTCATTGTGTAACACCAAATGGCTTACTTTTTGCTATTCACACTCAATGATTGTAATGGTCACCAAATCAATCAATATGTATGTTGCCCTATCTGGATGCTCCACCCTGTAAAATGACTATATAGTTTATTAAGAAACTGCTGTTCAAGAGAGAAGACCAAGAACTCATGTCTCTGTGCACATGGGTGATCATTTTCTCTCTCTTCAGGGCCTGGAATAAAGATGAAGGAGGTAAAACTGTGTCTCTGAGCATTTTGCTTCGACTAAAGTGGGAATGGGATGACACAAGTACAGCCATATCGTTATCCCTTAACAAAAACGCAACACCCCCTTCTCTTTTGCCTCCCTTTCTATCCTTCCTATAGCATTTTTATCCTGGAACATTAAGCTGCCAGTCCTGTCCATCCTGAGCCACATCTCTGCAACTGCTACGATATCCTAATCCTACATTCCTAACCATGCTCTGAGTTCATCTCCATTCCCTATTAGGCTTCTTGCACTGAAATAAATGCAGTTTACATTATCAATCTTACCTGGTACTTAGAACAAAGGGATCAAAAGGTATGTGGAAAAAGCAGGAACAGGGTACTGAGTTGGATGATCAGTATGATCATTTTGAATACTGGAGCAGGCCTTAAGGGCTGAATGGCCTATTCTTATTTCTACATTCTGTTCCTAAGTGTCTATGCCTCAGGGCTACATACTACAAAGGGTCAGAATACTGTCAAACTGTCATGTTATCAAATAGTTTGACAATTGCTTTTCTTTTCAATAGGATTTGGAAAACTTATACCCTGAAATGCTGCATATTTTTGCAAAGTTAATTCACATATTATTTTAAAGGAGGCCATTTGGTCAATTATTCCATCATTTCAAAAACTGTCTGTTCTTTGGAAGAACTTTCCAATCTCGACATGCTTCAGTTTGTTTGCAATAACCCTGCAATTAGTTCTCTTCAATTACATGCTTAGTTTTATTTTGAAAATTTCCATGGAAGCTGTTTCCATAACCTTTTCTGGTGGTGCACTCCACACCTTTAACAACACTTTGAACAAATTGATCATTGCTTCTATGACTCTTCTTGCCAATTATTTTAAAGCTACGACATTGGCTTACTAAGCAATATGCTAGAAGAAATGTTTTCTCCTCTATTAAAGTCCCCAATCATGTACCAATCATGTTTTCCATTTATGAGTGTAATCATTACTTCTCCATTCTCACTACACAATTTAACTCTTTCATCTCTGGTATCCAGGTAAGTTCCTCTGTTCTGTCTTTCAAGACTTAACCATCTTTCCTGAAGTATAGAAGGCAGAATTGTACACAACCATACAACTGTTGCTTAATCAGTGATTGAAACTAAGTTCAACATCCTTTCCTTTCTATATAATACAACTATTTACAAAGCCATATGCTTTCTTAATCATAAGCTCGTCTTGCCTCATTCAATTTTTTTGTAAATATACACTCTATGGTCTCTCTACTGTTGCATCCACTCAAAAGTATTTAGATTGAACTGCTTTTCCATGTTGTTTCTACCAAAGTGCATATTCATCTGTCTTAAATAGCATCTGCACGTGTCTGCCCAGTCTACATCCTCCTGATCTCTGCTACTATCCTGTTCACAAATTACTAGTTCACAAGTTTCATATCGTCTTTCAACTTTGAAATCTTGCTTCCTTTACCCACGGCTATATTATTTACATACATGATTAGCAACGGTTCTAATATTGACCACTAGGGGAACAATTGCAGACTTCTCTCTAGTCTGAAAAATATTCTTTCATCATACTAACTGTGTTCTATCCCTAATCCAATTACATACTAAAATTTCCACCATCCCTTTAATCTAATGTGATTCTATTTCTGAATAATTATCTTAGGCTGTACTTTATCAAAGGCCTTTTGAAAGTCAGGTAGGATTTGCTTTTAACAAATCAATGCTGGCTATACCTTATTTAACACCGTCTAAGCAAGAATTAATTTTGTCTGTGACAATACCATCCAATCATTTTTCCACCATTCACACTGGACTGATCAACCTCCATAAATAAACAAAATATATATTTGTGAAGTCTATCCCTCTACCATTTTCGGGATGCAACATTTGAAAGCTATTATTTCTGCATCATTTCTTCAGAAGCACAAAGTTCATCTCTGTATGTCAAAATGATTGTATCTTCTCAGATACTTTCTGAACAGTGCTCCCCAATCTCCTCCATTGTCTCTATTAAAAGTATAAAAACCATTTTCCAACTCCTTTCAGTTCTGAAGAATTCATGTCAGACTTGAAAACACAATTCTATTTCTCTCTCAACAAATGCTGATAAACCTGCTCAGTCTTTCCAACATTTTCCGAGTTCGTTTCAGATTTCCAGATTCTGCATATTTTACTTTTACTTCATTAATAATGTCAGGCCATCCTTAACTATTGACCTTTGCAACTTTTGTAGTTATTTATCTTTGTAAGCTACCAAAGGCATCAACAAAAGTAAATCAACAAGAATATCATGATCTTCATATGGTTTTAATAATTTGCTCAGCATCTCAGACATGATACCTAGCTTATATTTCATTTCAGTCATATCCTTGCACATCACTGACTCATTTGATTACATCATATCTGGTCTGTTCCACCACAAGAAGGTGTGGTTTAATTCTCATGAATTCTTACTATGCTGGGATCTGTGCGTACTGATAGTTTTGGACTAGAAGAAGATTTTAACAATATGGAAAGCTTGGTTATCTTCTGAAATTTCCCGTTTACTTTGGTGACTCTGGAAGTCACCAACTTGCAGTTGTGGAATTTCTCAACAATTTCCTTGTTATCATTGTTGTGGTAGTGTACTGTCGTCTTGTCGGTCATCTATATTTTGTTCCAGGATCTGGCTGGCTGGAATCAGATTTTGAGTATACACATGCTCAATGTCTCTTGGTGCCACATACTTTACAGATACCAAGAAAAGCTATCTGCCTTTGAATAGATATGATAAAATGCATCCATTACAGACTTGGTTGGTTTGGTGCCCTTTGCCGACTGCAGATGCTGGAGATCAGAGTTGAAAAATGTGTTGCTGGAAAAGCGCAGCAGGTCAGGCAGCATCAAAGGTATCAACTAGGAGATCAACTAGGAGAAAGTGAGGACTGCAGATGCTGGAGATTCCTGAAGAAGGGCTTATGCACGAAACGTCGATTCTCCTGCTCCTTTGATGCTGCCTGACCTGCTGCGCTTTTCCAGCAACACATTTTTCATCTTTGTAAAGTACACAACTGTTATTAGCCTGCCACAATGGCTTACCAGCAACCATCCTCAGATAACACAGTATAGCCTTTTTTTGAGATCCTTTCAAATGGTTTAAGTTGGTGTACTTCAAATCTAACCCACAGAGGCGTTTTGACAGGTCATCTTTGGAAAAGTCACATTATATTTTTTATTACAGCATCTTTCAACAAATTAATCAATGGATTCCGGTAGTTGCTGCCCGTATAATGAGTTGGAGTCTGTTAATCCTGAAGTTAATGATTACTTTGAGCTGGTCTTCAAGAACTTTCCAGATATTTGGTGGATCGTTCTGATCATTTACGAGAAGACAGTATTTATTAATTCTGCGAAGCCCCTCCTTGCCAATAACAAGGAAGATTTTTAAGGCTCTTTTCTAGGGAACATCGATCACTTGATCTGTAAAATATAACTGTCTATGCTGTTTGAACAGTTGTAACTCATCATATATGGTCTATTCCACCACAACAAGGTGTGGTTTAATTCTTATGAGTTCTTACTTTCCCGAGATCTGTGCATACTGATAGTCTTGCGGCTGTTGGACTATTAATACACATCAGATAGAAGATTTTGACAATATGGAAAGCTTGGTTATCTTCTTAAATTTCCCTTCTACTTTGGTGACTCTGGAAGTCACCAACTTGCAGTTGTGGAATTTCTCAACAATTTCCTTGTTACCAGTGTTGTGGTATTGTACTGTCGTCTTGTTGGTCATCTATGTTTTGTTCCAGTGTCTGGCTTGGTCTTTGGAATCAGATTTTGAGCATGCACATGCTCAATGTCCCTTGGTGCCACATACTTTACAGATAGTCACTGGTTGCCCAATTCATAACTGTGTTTAAGCAATCCACCTTAAACTTCTTAGACAATGTGTAAATTAAACTGCTGCTCCATTGGCCTTGATCTATACAACTTGTTGCTTTAAGAATTGTAGTAACTTCTACCTCTAGATGGAGGTCATGAGAACAATGAGGTCTGAATACGTTTTAATGCGGAAAGCCCCTGTTTTTATGTTTTTAAGCTGTAATTTCTTCTATGAGAACTTTGAGGGTTTGCGGGACAATTTAAAAAAAAATTCAATCAATAGGCTGTTTCTTTTAAAAACAGGTAGTCACTATTCTTCATTATAGGTCCATAGCCTTAGTTTAGATTGATTTTGTAACTACAACATTTTTGTTTGTAAATAAGATACTCTTAGAATCAAAAGAATTTAATTTGGTCTTCTTGTTTGCAACAGATCTGTCTGGCTATGCTTATTCACACAAACTGATGTTACTTATTGTCCAAATTCTCTTACGCCCAAGCTGTTACCTAGCTGTCTTCAATTTGTTTTCCAAATATTTCCCAACAGATGCTAGAGTTCTTTTTATAATGGCTACTGTTGCTAACCATAACATAAATTAGCCTCCAATAGGAGATTTTACTGAACACTGCAATCTCTTAAAGCATAAGAAACTAGGCATGGATAGTGATACTGAAGGATGCAACAAACATTTATTTCACCTATTCTACACAGCATTCAGCAGAATGCTTTCAGTAGGGTGTTATGCTTCAAGTGATCTCTGGGCTAAAATGGAGTATGAGCTCTTTATACCCTCAGGATATAACGATGATATCATGAGCATGTCTGTGAAAGGTATATCGACAGTGATCATTAGTCATAACACAAAAGATCACATGAAGTACCACAGTGTCACTCTCATAGAGTCACAGAGATGTAGAGCATGGAAACAGACCCTTCGGTCCAACCCATCCATGCCAACCAGATATCCCTACACAATCTAGTCCCACCAGCCAGCACCCGGCCCATATCCCTCGAAACCCTTCCTATTCATATACCCATCCAAATGCCTCTTAAACGTTGCAATTGTACCAGCCTCCATCACATCCTCTGGCAGTTCATTCCATACACGTACTACCCTCTGCGTGAAAAAGTTGTTCCTGAGGTCTCTTTTATATCTTTCCCCTCTCAGCCTAAACCTATGCCCTCTAGTTCTGAACTCCCCGACCCCACGGAAAAGACTTTGTCTATTTATCCTATCCATGCTCCTCATAATTTTGTAAACCTCTATAAGGTCACCCCTCAGCCTCCAACACTCCAGGGAAAACAGCCCCAGCCTGTTCAGCCTCTCCCTGTAGCTCAGATCCTCCAAACCTGGCAACATCCTTCTTCAAAAAACTCAATTAAGTTTGTGAGACATGATTTCCCACGCACAAAGCCATGTTGACTATCCCGAATCAGTCCGTGCCTTTCCAAATACATGTACATCGTGACCCTCAGGATTCCCTCCAACAATTTGCCCACCACTGAGGTCAGGCTCACCATCTGAAAACTCACTGTTCCAAGGTCATGCTAGAATGCAAAAGTAATCAGTAGCTTCTTTTCTCTGATCTCCTTTACCAATACCTCAATAAGTGGCAACTGCAAGGTGCTTGTTGATGTCTTTGTCACCAAGCTGGAGATAATTCAATTAGCTGTCTCTGCTACTTCTCATCTTGATCTAAAGTGTTCTAATGTTCCCTGCTGCCCTCAAACCACATTTGTTTCTCCAATTCTCCTCATTCCCTCTTCCAACCTGATCTCCACGAAAATTATCTCCTGCTTTCTCCACTCTATTCCCAATAAACTACTGAGCATGTCTGTTCTTGGCAGGGGATATGATAAAGCTTTAAAGGTTTTAAAATAAAGCACCTTACAGCATATCATGTGTCACCACTATTTTATATAGCACAGGTAACAGAGCAATAAAACATTATAAGTGTTGTAAGAGCATTACCTTCATAATATGGAGGCTTTATCTAAGAACCTCAATATTGTGAGGCAAAACGAGCAATCTCTGCTCCACATATTTAAAATTGGATACAATCTTTTTTGGATCCTTTTTAAAAAATGAAGCATAAATAATTAAAACACTTTAAGATAAACTGAAGGTAAATACTTAACTCCTGAAGTCACACTTTGGGGGAAAAGCATACAAAATTGTACTTGCAAATCCTTTCGCCAGTATTTCAATAATGGTGTTAAACCATTTAAATACATTCTAAATGCTATCGCTACGAAAAATTCTAGGGGGATGATTTAATTGTGGCATTAAACATGTGTAAATAAACTATTCTCCCACCCTGACTGGACTATAATCACTGGACGGATTCATGATGAGAAGTAAATGTAGATGGCAACATGTAATCTGCAACATACAAATATCATATCGTGCCTACCCATTATACCTCAGCGACCAACCATTCACTCTACATTTCCACACTGTAAGTAATCTAATCTAATCTAAATGTAGATGGCAACATGTAATCTGCAACATACAAATATCATATCGTGCCTACCCATTATACCTCAGCGACCAACCATTCACTCTACATCATTGTTTTCCTCTGCCATATAAGTAGTGTCCTTCGGTGTTGCGGTTGAGTATAGACATTATTTTCACACTAGATGCACATGAGGTCAGGTAGGAGTTTACTCCCACTCACTAGCAATGTTGCACTCAGTCGGGTACATGGGAGCATGTGAGAGCCCGGAACGACTGTGTCTCCTATATCTCCAGTAGAGTAGCAGCTGTTGTCGCCTGTGAATCCCTGCTATCAATAAGTGAGAACGATTATCGGATGAGGTTCACGGCTTCATCGTACATGGAGAAACCCACAACAAAGTGCACAGATGAATAATTCAAGTAAGAAGGTTGGTTAACAGCGGATGAAAAAATCAAAATGATTTATGGTTAAGTTAAATCATTCACTTAAGGGCAAACTGTATATTGGGTAGACACTGACGTATTCACATCTATACCCATGTAATAATCTTGGAGCAAATAGCACTTCTCGACGCATGGTCTGAGATACGTCAACTCTGTAGTATCACCGACACTTCCGAATATGTGTTTTGCCGCGCTGCCCCTTTCTGGAGGTAAATCCATAAAACAAAGGCCCCAGCAGCTGCTACAGGATTAATACGTCTGAGAAGACGATCCTCATCTTTTACAATGCACCTCCCCCACAGAATTAATCCAAAACCATACGCACCTTTCAGAGCGTCAGTAAAGCTGCGGCTATTGTGGAAGTGTCCGCAAGTTTGAAACACAATGATACACCAGCATGGGATAATGAAGAGATTCGCACATCAGTCCAGATTGAGTTCCCAGGTTTTGCGATCACTTCCTCTTCCCTCCCCCCGCCTGCAGGATGATGGAATTTGAGCTGCTCGAAGGAGGATAAAAGCGTGCTGTTTGCGAATTTGCCCTGGCTCAGCTTTGACCTGCCCTGCCTAAGCCTGCAGTGACGCAAACACTTCTCAAGCAGAGCTTAAAGGACTTCGCCTGATCACAGCTTTTGCTCAAAAACAGACATGAAGCTCAACGATCAACTTCTGGCCTCCTGGAGTGATCAGTTTGTAAATGAAATAGTCCCCCTACTTAATCTGACTCGTTAAAATCTTTCTCAGTGTATAAGGTGAAGCGAACAAGGCGAGGTCAAAAGAGTGAATCATTAACCTTACTGCTTAGTGAAGCTTAAACCGGTTTGTGAAAATCAAAAGAGTGGGACACAACCTGGTTTGACGCAACCAGCCAATGAAGACCACGCCATGTGGTTTATTATCATAAGTAGTCCCGCCTCTGGCACAGCATGAGTCAGTCTCTGTCTCCCTATGTCTCAAAGCGAACACAATTCACTGTGGCTGCACATCAAATTGATGCATACAATTTAAACTTTTGCATGGTTACCTTAGGTCCCCTTAGAACACAAAGGAATATCCCAACCTGCTACGAGCATAACTGTGATGTGAAAGCACATAGAGAAGTGTATTCCCAGATGATTCATTTTAACACAGGTGTTAATGACTATACTTTCAAAAACATTTAAATTGGATTTCTTATAATTTAAGAATCGCCCAGAAAATGCAACTTCATCACGGTAGTTCAGCGTGGATTCAAAATAAAATAGCGTGAGACAGCAGTTTCCCCAGGGCTCTTAGACCTTTGTGCTCTGGAATCAGGCCAGTAAACACTGAGTTACACTGCTGCTTTTGTGTTGCTGCAAAGCAGAGCTAAGCAAAGCTGGTGGAAAAACTTCACACGTCTTTCAAGCTTCAGCTGGAGATTTTCTTGAAATTGACTCATATATTGTTCCATACATTAATCCTATCATTGTAGATCGACAAAAGAGATAATTTAAACCCTATGCACGCAATGGATACCTTATCAAGGCATTTAAAAATTGCCCATGAGACAAACATGCTGATTTCCAACAATATCTGAACAGTTCAGAAATACACCTGCTGGAATCCAAAGGGAGCTTTTCAAAATGCTTAAATCAAACTTTGATTATTCTATTGAGGGCTGACTAAAATTTTAAATATGCACTTGAGTGTGAAAACCATTGGGACTATCATGCTAACCCAGGAGAAAGAGCAATTGTGTTCTGCAAAGCACAAAAAGGCAAATCCTTTCACTTTTCAAAAAACAACTTTAATTGTAGCATTAGGAGCAGCCTCTGGTTACCACATGAAAGGTTTTCGAATTCCCTTGTCCTTCACATATACTCAACATACCAGAGAATCAGGCAACTATTCTTTCCCTGGAGGCCACTTCTTTCTTGTCATTATTATATCTCTATCATTCACTATGTGTTGTTTCCTGCCAGGTTTGGGCAAGAAACTCATCAATGCATGCAGATGAGGCTTGTGAGCTTAAATTTTCCATGCCTCAAACATCTACAGACAGTTTGCCACTCACCTTAATTGTGCCTACTCAACTTACTAGGCGGAATTGGGTACTGCAGATGTTGGAAATTAGAGCCAAGATTAGAGTGGTACTGGAAAAGCACAGGGCTTCATTAGGTCTTTTTCCCGAAACGTCGATTTTCCTACTCCTTGGATGCTGCCTGACCTGCTGTGCTTTTCCAGCACCACTCTAATCTTGACCCTACTCAATTTACACTTTGTGTTGAAGTCAGAACTAGAATTCATAACAAAAACACAACTGATCTGATCCATAATAATGTTTATATTCCACAATTGCTTCTTTCCACTCAGTTACTTTATCATTTCTATTTTATTCTCCCCTATATATCTATCAAGTCTCCTCTTAAATGCACGTGATTTTCACAAGCACATTTCATGAATTTTTAATTATAATGTGCTTCTTTCTAAAAATGAGACACAGTGGCATTCATCTTTTAGTTGTAATTTGAGTGGCTATTTGAAGAGGAATTTTGGATTGTCACCCCCATAGTCATAGAACTTCAATTGGAAAGACTAAAGAGAAACAAGTAACAAGAATCTAGATTAGAGTGGTACTGGAAAAGCACAGCAGGTCTGGCAGCATCCGAGGAGCAGGAAAATCGACGTTTCAGGCAAAACCCTTCATCAGGAAAAAGAATCTGACAACCCAACCCCTCTCAGCAGCAGCAAACACATTTTATCTTTTGGCCTTATTTGGATCTATGGGTAAAAAAAGGTATAAAATTAAATTCAGCCCTGGTCTGGGTGTTTAGTGGCCTAGTAAATGCTGTGAAGGTCACAATTTTAGATCAGCTATTAAATACTTCTACATTACAGGTAAAGAAAGGAAAAATACATTCTTTCTCTCTGAGCCCTGGCAACCAGCCACTGTCAAAAGGAACCAGGGAAAAAATGTCAATCAACTAGCAAAGCTAAGAATCTTGCAATCAGCTATTCAATTACCAACATTGACTGTAATAGCCACAATGATCTATCTGTGTAAAATGAATGATTCAGAGGTTGATCCACATATATATTTTTAACTTCTTTGTTTTATTTTGGACTCATTTCTCAGTCCTAATGTATATTATGAGTGTTGCATTATGATATTTTATCACATTTAGCAATGAATAAACTTATTCGTTTGTTAATTCAAAAAAGCTGGACAATTTGGCTCAATTTAGAATTAAATTCTTTGGTTTGGGAGAAAGGTATCCTCAACGAAAGCAGGTGAGTAAAAGAAGGGGAGGCCAATACACCCGTCATCAGTATATAACTTGGAAAATAGACCAATAAGTAGAATGGGCCTTTCAGCCCTGCATGTCTGTGCCAACCATGATGCTATTCTAATCACATCTGCTGCAAATGGTCCATATCTCTCTATTCTCTGTGTATTGATGTGTCTGTCTAAATGCCTCATAAATTTTGCTAACAGTTCTGCTTCTACCACATCCCCTGGCAGTACCACCCACAGTGCAAAAAAACCTTCCTCATATATCTCCTTTAAACTTCTACCTCTCACCATAAACCACCCCACCAGTATTTGACATTTCCATCCAGGGAAAGAGACTCTGACTATCCATCCTATTCATTCCTCTCATAATTTTATATCTGTCAGGTCACCCCTCAGCCTCCAATGCTCTAGCAAAAACAATTCAAGTTCGTCCAACTTCTCCTTATAGCTAATACACTCCAATCCAGGTAACATCCGGGTAAATCTCTTCTACACCCTCTCCAAAGCCTCTACTTCCTTCCTATAGTACAGTGATCAGTGCATACTTTCTATAGTGCAGTGTGCACAGTACTTCAAATATGGCCTGACTATAGTTTTGCAACATTGCTTATCAACTTTTATTCTCAATACTCTGACAGATGAAGACAAGCATGCCATATGTCTTCCTTACCACCTTATCCACTTTCAGGGAGCTAGGATTTGGAGCCTGAAAATCCCTCAGTATATCAATGCTCCTATGGGTTTGGCCATTTACAATATTCTTTTCATTTGCACTTGGCCTCCCAAAATGCATTACCTCACATTTGTTTGAATTAACTCCATCTGCCATTTCTCTGCCCAACTTTCCAGCTGATGTATATCCTGCTGCATCCTATGATAACCTATTCCCTATACAAAACTCCACCAATTTTCATATCACCTGCAAACTTAACTGCAAACATTTTCATCCAAATCATTTATATATATTACAAACAATGAGATCCCAGCACTTATCTTTTTGGAACACGACTCGTCATAGACCTCAATTTAGAAAAAAAAAAACCCTCCCCAACTACCCATTGTCTGATATGGCCAAGCCAATTTTGTATCCAACTTGCCAACTCACCGTAGGTTCCATGCAATTTGATCTTCTGACTAGCTACCATGAGGGACCTTGTTAAATGCCTTAGTAAAGTTCTTGTAGACAACAGCCATCGCCTTACCCTCTTCAGTCATCTTTGTCACTTTCCAAAAGTTCCATCTGAAAATATAACAAATTGGGAAACTTTGCCCAGGAGCTGGCCATATCATGCCATCTGTTTCAAGCACCTCATGCGGCAGCCAGTTTCACATTCTACCATTTTGCACAGAGCGAACATTCTATTAATTCTTTATTTCAACGGTTAGTCTCCTTCACCAGTGTAAACAGTTGCTTCACATTAATTCAATAGAACCCATTCATAATGTTAAAAAAAACTGAGGTGTGCTAATAATCTTCCAGAGGAAAAATCCTTTATTCTTTCAGATCTGGCAGCATCCTTGCAAAGCTTATCTGCATTTCCTACAGTACTTCAATGTCTCTTTTGCAGGATGGAGAACATGTGCATGCACAATGCCAAATGTCCAACTAAAGGTTATATATAAATTTAACATTACAATATTGAATTGAGGGAATAGATTGCTAAAGCAGGAAGACATTGTGAATTCTATAACTAGTATTGTAATTTTACTAGGTCTCTTTATTTTTCTTCCCAATTTAAAATAATCCCCTTCCAACTTTTATTGCAGTGGCCCAACTCAATACTACGAATTTGATTTAAAAAGAGTAACCCTCCGTTATTGCACAAATTAACACCTTAAACGCCTTTTCAACTTATGCAGTTAGGTTGTGGCAAAAATAATCTGTGTTGTACTAAGTAACACACATTTCAGAACCTGATGAGTGGAGCCAATTATGCAAGATTTAGAAATCTCTGTAGGCCTAAGTGCATTTATGTTAATATATCATCCCCCACTGGGTATTTCTTAGAATCATAGTCAGAGTCAAACAGAAGAAGGAGGTTTATGTGTTGATGAGGCAAGATGGTTCAGATGAGGCGATGGAGAGTTACAGATCAGCTAGGAAGGATTTAAAGAGAGAGTTAAGAAGAGCAAAGAGAGGACACGAATGGTCTTTATCAAATAGAATAAAGGAGAACCCTAAAGCTTTCTATAGGTATGTGAGGAATAAAAGGATGACTAGGGTAGGAATAGGGCCAGTCAAAGACAGAAGTGGGAAGTTGAGTGTGGATCCTGTAGAGATCGGAGAGATGCTAAATGAACATTTCTCATCAGGTTTCACTCAGGAAAAGGAGAATATTGTAGAGGAGAAGAATGAGGTACGAGATATTAGATTAGAAAGGATCAAGCTTAGTTACGAACAGGTGTTATCAATTCCAGAAGGAGTGAAAGTAGACAAGTCCCCTGGGCCAGATGGGATTTATCCGAGGATTCTCTGGGAAGCTAGGGAGGAGATAGCAGAGCCTTTGGCTTTGATATTTGAGTCGTCACTGTCTATAGGTTTAGTACCTGAGGACTGGAGGATTGCAAATGTTGTGCCCTTGTTCAAGAAGGGCAGTAGAGATGATCCAGGTAATTATAGACCAGTGGGCCTTACTTCTGTTGTAGGAAAGGTTTTGGAAAG